>NC_039243.1:25247225-25568834 GCF_003368295.1 Carassius auratus | reverse complement strand
TTGAGCCGGCCATTTGAGACTATCGATCACCTCAGTAATGCGTACATAATAAAAAGCACACCCACTTTTAAATTAACTATATGTTAAAGCTGACAGCAAAATAAAAGCAGACCTCAGGTGGCGCACGCGTCATCCACCATTGCTCACTCATTCATTACGCAACCATTCAGCCAAAACCACCCTCAAATCTCAACCAAAGCAGAACAGAGAAAATTAACCCATGTTGCATGATACATTACATGGTCTCAAGCTCCATCGATCATGAAGATGAAAAACAAGAGAACATTTCCATGCTTGCTGGAGAACCGGAGATACATCTTTTCATAGCATGGTAATTGGCAGAGCAGAGATAGGCAGAGCACAACGGGATATAAATGGCTTCTTTGATGGCTCCTCAAACTGTAATCCAGCATCTCACTTTCCCCTCTGGTTGAGTTAATAGTCACCATCCTTTACTTCTCAATACACCCTGATGTACAGAAGAAGATGTTCTCCTACTGTGATACAAGTGATCCCAAACAACTCATTCTGAGAACTGTTATTGAACAGACAAACAACTCTACCACACATATGTGGGAATATGAAATCTCAAGTTCTGCAATGGCAGCTCAAACTGGTTTATTTGAAATATAGACAATTTAGTACATACAATATTGTTGTGGTGACACAGCTGTGCATGTAAAACCTAACCTATTTTTTTTTTAAATATATAAATGCACTTAAAATACACTGAAAAAGCAATTCATGCAGTGCATTTATAAGAATTCCATTATTTTAATTAGATTTGGCCAGGCATTTAGATTTTATAAATATCTGTTTTATTATCCATCTCACTGTACATATATATATGTATATATATATATATATATATATATATATATATATAATATATATATATATATATATATTTTAGGCCTCCAGCCTACTGCTACTCTACTATTTCTGTTCTATGAATTCATTCATGTCCTATGTACACGTGCAGGCACACACAAACTACACCTTAATGATGCTAGTCACTCTCTTCGTCAAGGAAACTTGTCATACTGTGCAATGCTTGAAGTTCCCACAAGGACAGTGGAGTGAATCTTGATGATGCTATCACATGCCTCTATCATCATCCTTTAGCTCAGGGCTGGTGCTGTGTCTCCTGAGACTGTGTCACTGGAGCATATCAGCTATAATGAGGGGCCCCTGAACCATCAAATACTCATTTAGTGAGCAGACTGACACATACTTGTACAATCTTATATTTTGACACAAGCTGTTGCAGTCACCTGATTTTCCTTAAGGTCCTGAGGGATGAATGTATTCCAATTTTAGTGCCATTTTAGTGGCCTAAGAGTCTGCTGTGTGAATAAAAGTAGGCCTAATATTGATATGTCTAATGCAGTGTTTTCCAGTAGTGACCCTGGACCAATCCAAAACAAAATATTTGACAGACTAGTTCTTGAGGACTATTCAAACTGATAAGCTGAATGCTGTGTAACTATAAAGCTGAATTCTGTGTACTATAATGGGAAGGAAACCAAAATGTGCAGAGTTTGGGGTGCTCCAGATTCAGAAACACAGGACTAATGGAATCATCCTCCTTGAAGACTATGGTATTGGGATTACTTTTGAAACACCTTGTTTTATTTTAATCCTGACATACATTGAAAAGCTATACAGCTATAAACATACACAGCTATACATATTTTGAGTAAAACAAGATATTCAACCCAAACAACACTGGATGGGTTTTGTTTGTCTTGTGTAGACCATCTGCTGTCATTTGATGGTCTGGACTCCATAGCAGCTTCCAATGCCAAGGACCATCCAAGAGTCTGTTTGACCCAGCATGTAAACCAATTTTTTTTTTTTTTCAGCGTCATATGTAGGGGTGTGCAAATGCAAAGTAAATGTCCCTACAATAACAGACAAGCATGCATCATGCATTCACGCCTTTTTTTCAGTCGTCAAGAATCTTTGGGCCCTATTTTAACAATCTAAATGCAAAGTGTAAAGTGCAAGGTGCAGGTGCTCTCAGGGCATGTCCAAGTCCACTTTTGCTATTTTAACAATGTAAAAATGGTCTAAACTGGTTGTTCCTATTCTCTTAATGAGTAATGGGTATTTTTTGGGATATAACGTGCAATAAACCAATCAGAGTCTCATCTTCCATTCCCTTTAAGAGCCAGTTGCGCTCATGCGACGACGGATTTGCTATTTACACGGCGGAATTTGGCAAGCGCAAAGACAGAATGTGTCTCCGAGATGAAACGGAGCTGCTCGTGTGTGAGCAACTAGATAGCCTAATTCTGATACATGCGATGACTATCCATTATGACATATAGGTAGCCTACAAAAAATATTATGCATTGCAATCCTTTAATTTTAATATCTGGCATGTTTGTGTGCTGCTGTGTGTCCTTGTGTTCAATAAGCAGCGTGTACGCTCACTAAATAACAAAGAAAAAACATTGAGCTAAACTTTAGACCAGGTTTGAGCTGGTCTATGGCACAATCTATTTTCAGCTCCTTAAAATACCAATGCACCTGAACACACCTCTTTTTTAGACCAGCCATGGGCGCAATGATGAGCTAATTAAATGACGTGGCGCTGGATGGGAAAATGCGAATGGAACCGGACTGAAACTAGGCCCCGGATAAGTGGAAGATGATGGATGGATGGTGATGGGTGCTTATTGTCACAGTTGTAAACACGATGGCTTTCTCATTCCATGAGGGGACTAAGCATCTTTATGGCTTGGTTTCCAAGTGGACCAATAAAAAATGTGACACAACATCTCCTGGAGTTAGATGTGTTCCTAGGTCAACATATTTTGTTGACCCTGGAACAACATTTTACTAAAAAAATGTATTCTTGACCATATCCCTACACCTAAACCTAACCTTAACCATGAGTGATCCTTAAAATCAGAGGAAATGATAGATAAATGACACTGATGTACAAGCACCTAACAGTGATTGTAAGCGTAAACTTCACAAAATCTATAAACTTGTTCTTCAAATCTGATTGGTTAATCACAATGTTGTTCCAGGGTCAACAAAGATGTTGTCCCAGGAACATGTCTCACTTGGTAAAATCAGGTTCTACCCTGGAAGTCCTGTAGAATTCAACCAAGCAGATGAAGGCTTCAAAATTCTGAAGTGTTTCCCATTTTGTGGGTCCTATGCATCAGTTGTTCACCCCAATGATCTGTGGGTCTGAGAAGTCTGAGGTTTCTTAGACTATGTTGCATCTATAGGAAATTGACTTGATAGAGAAAAGTAAAATAATGCACAAACCAAAGTCATTATTTTTGTACACAATGCACAGGCTATAATGTTACCCTAACTAAATGTCAGCTCCAGCCAAACAGAGACGAAATAAAGAAATACTCTTAATTTCTTCACACCATACATCAGTTGAGATGTAAGTAAACTACTGGTGGCAGGTCATCATTGACCACCATACGGTTAACAAAAAATAAACATTACACAGTGACCGTTTATACCTGCAGCTACATGTTTAAAAGATGCTTGAGTGAATTTAGTGCTACAATGCAGGTGCTTTGATTTTGTTTTTCTGACATGCAACTTCACTGCATCTGTTAATAAATGAATAGAAATGAATCTGTCATACTGAAGTGACAGACCATGACACACATATCATTTCAACTTCTGCTGAGGCAAATCATAACACTAGAGAATTGCGCCTACATAAATATTTCAAGATGAACAGATACACAGTTCAAATGATTTGTAATCTAATTTTAATTAACATAAATTCAGTAACATGTACCTATAAAATGCACAAGCAACTGTCAAAATGGACTGAATGTCTTAATATTTAACAGTTTTGTTTTTCTGTTTAATTTATGGGTCTATAAAATATACTACATGCTGCACCTGTTACAAAATTTATACAGAATGCAATTCAAGTCTTACAACATAAGAGAAAGATAAGTCTTGCAAAAATTGAGTCTTTAAAGTATATAAAGACAGTTCTTCTTGTTTAAGACAGCTGAGCACCAACAATTTTCTTTTTCATGGCTAGTGCTCTGTTTTATTTGAGATAAAAAAAAGTTTACCTTTGTAATTGGACAAATTACATAAAAACCAACATAAAGAATTCACAAATACATTATCAGTTTTACACAGCATGCCTGACTGCTTTAATGAAGTGCACACTTAACATCTTTTTAAGTATGAAAGCAAACATTTTCTGAAATTGCTTATTCAGAGATTAATACATGAAAGGGAAAATGAAACCATAGCAAAATAGTCTATGAATTCCTTCAGCCTTATGATATATTTTCTCTCTACTAAATGCAATTTTACTTGAATCAATCTGATAAAGAAATATGATTAAAAAAAAAAAACATATTAAATTATCTTAAATATTTTAAGAGCTATAGATAGTTGGTTGGGATGTGATACATACTGGGGATGTTTTATATTTGTTTGTGTTGTGATACAGCAATGGAGCATCCTCTTTTATTTCCATGACTGCTGCTTGACTGACACATGCAGCATGCATTATGCAATCCTTTCATTTTATATGTTGCTTAAAGTAAACAAAAACATTACTTTATGGCAACATATCACTTCTTCTGAATGGCTAACAATGGAGAAAAAAAATCCCTTTGCTACCAAACCTTGTCTTTACATTATGTAATATACCAACAAATATAAAGTGCATGCAGTTCAGGTAAACTGTCGGAAACTAGGACTGAATAGTCAAATCATACTATATGCCAGGCACAGACATTTTATTTGATTGAAGGAACTTAAACTTTTTGACAAACGTGTTGCATCAGCTAAGGTCTCAAAGGAACTGTCCTGTAAACGCTCCTATTTCACTCTCTCTCTCCATCTCTTGCAGCTAATGGCATTCTTGCTGAAGGCTGTTTGAAATAAATATGTTTTTAATGTCAAACTGGGCAGTGAGAAGTTACATTGTAGTGCAAGAGAGCCTGACAGACAATAAACACAGGAGGCACAGAATCTGCACTTAATCTGCAAACATGTCCATAGACATGATAATCAAAACCAGAAAGATGTTTGTTATTATTATTTTTTTTCTTATCAGAGTATCTGACATACAAGCTGTAAAGGTACAGCCTTATTCTGGAAAAGCAACAGCTCATTTGCATTTAAAGATACATGCACAAAAACAGCGTGTTTCTGCTTCCCCTCAAAATAAGCATTTTCAAAATCATATAATAAATGATACATTGGCTATTTTGAGCTGAAACTTCAAAGAAACATTCTGGGGACACCTGAGACTTATATTATATATTGTAGAAAGGGGCATAATAGGTTACATTTGAGTTAATTTAATGTAAGGTCATCTGTTTAGCTGTGCATTTATTGAATGAGCACTGTGCAATGTCCGAACTGATTGCACTGTATTTTCATCTTTTTTTTTTTTTTTAATGTAAAATCATTTTCTAACTGTTTTAAATACATTTAAAATAAGTACATTTCTTAATAATTTTAAAAGTTTTAAAATTGCTTGTTTTATTCTTGTTATTATTTTTCTACATTATTATTTTACTTTATTTTATGTAAAGCACTTTGAATTACCATTGTGTACGAAATGTGCTATATAAATAAACTTGCCTTGCCTAAGGTATATAAGATAGAAACATTATTAATCCCATCAGAAACGTAAATGTTAAAAAATACACAAATATTATATTCTTAAAATAATTGCAATAAATAAACCAAAGTAATATACACCACCTATAAACACCAGCTCAATAATAATAATAAAAAATCTATCAGACACAACATTTAAATACATTCTGCAGAAATCTCCCCCAAAAAATCTGTGAATTCAAACTAATAAATCCAAAGAAACATAACCAACAGGTGATATTTTATTCTCACAGACTTCCTGGTATATGGATATCCAACATTGTAACTAGAAACTACGAATAATGAATTAGACCCTTAGTTTCTCCTTAGCTGTAATAATTAGCAATTAGTGGGATGCTAACCCCAGATTCACTGTAAAACCCGACAAGTTAACTTAACTCAAATCGTTTGAGTAAACCGATTGCCTTGACTGTAATACCCGACAAGTAAGCTAAACTCAAACGGTTTGAGTAAACAGATATCCTTAAGTTATGTTAACTCAAACCATTTGAGGAAACCGATTGCCTTAAACCATTTAAGTTTAAAAAACTAACAGTTACGAGTACTCTGAACTTAATTCAGTTGAGTTCCCTGAAAGAAGATATACATTGCAATTAAGTGATTAAGTGATTAATTGAGCTTTAGTGATGAACACCTGCTGTTAACAAACAGAATCACTGAAGAAAAGAGAGAAAGGAACAACAGCTGACTTCAGACACAGCCTCACTCAAACCTGACAAGTTATGTTAACTCAAACCGTTTGAGGAAACCGATTGCCTTAAACCATTCAAGTAGAAAAAACTAACAGTTATGAGTACTCTGAACTTAATTCAGTTGAGTTCACTGAAAGAAGATTTACATTGCAATTAAATAATTAAGTGATTAACTAAGTGCTGATTGAGAATTAGTGATGAACAGCTGCTGTTAACAAACAGAATCACTGAAGAAAAGAGAAACACAAGAACTACTACAACTGACTTCAGACACAGCCTTAGATGAAATCAACTGAAATAAAATACATGAAATCTCTCAAGATCTGATGAAACAACCCCACAAACAGCATCACCAGCTCCACTTATTAATAACCAGACTGACTTTATTTCTGTCAGACGTCTACAGAAGATCTTATTGAGAATGAACTAAGGTTTAGATGTTGATTTATTGTTTCATTTGAAGTAACCATGTTAGAGATCACTGTTTGCTTTAGTTGGGCTCTTGACCCTTGACTTCTGTCTTAGTCTTTTCTCTGGCTGTTATAACCGTGTGTTTCTAAAACATATTTGTTGTAACTCAAAAGCCCAGAAGAAATGACATCAGGTGTTAACCTGTACCTAGGTGTAGGATGTTATACTTCATATAGGTGATGATAATTATTCACAAATATTGATCTGTCTAATCGTAGTCTAATCTCTGAGGAAACAAATGTGTAATTAGTAGAAGTGGATCTAATACAAGTGACACTAAGAGTCTGTGATAATCAGTTAATATAAAAATGGCTTCATAAACATTTTGTACACATACATTTGTATTCCATCCCAGTAGTTGGTCAGACACAGACATCAATAATCAGAATATGAACCTCAACAATGGTGACAAAAAAACATGCTGCAATGCATGCTGGGTACTATTGTAGTACAAAACTCATCCATGGCGCCCAGCATGCTCTGCAGCATTTTTTTTTTTTTTATGTTCACCATTGTTGAGGTTCATATTCTGATTATTGATGTCTTTGTGTGACTGTTTGACACCATAGAAGACCACACTGTTTGGAAAGTCTTTGTATTAACTGATTATTACAGAACCACTGGCTCTTAGAATCACTTTTACTACAATCAAATTACACAACACCTATTTCATCAGAGATTAGACTCCTAGCAGTTCAATAATTGATGATTATCATCACCGATATAAAGTATAACAATCTACATCTAGGTACAGGTTAACACCTGATGGCATTTCTTCTGGGCTTTTGAGTTATAACAAATATGTTCTAGAAACACACAGTTATAACAGCCAGAGAAAAGACTAAGACAGAAATCAAGGGTCAAGAGCCCAACTAAAGCAAACACTGATCTCTAACATGGTTACTTCAAATGAAACAATAAATCAACATCTAAACCTTAGTTCATTCTCAATAAGATCTTCTGTAGACGTCTGACAGAAATAAAGTCAGTCTGGTTATTAATAAGTGGAGCTGGTGATGCTGTTTGTGGGGTTGTTTAATCAGATCTTGAGAGATTTCATGTATTTTATTTCAGTTGATTTCATCTAAGTCTGTGTCTGAAGTCAGTTGTAGTAGTTCTTGTGTTTCTCTTTTCTTCAGTGATTCTGTTTGTTAACAGCAGCTGTTCATCACTAATTCTCAATCAGCACTTAGTTAATCACTTAATTACTTGAATGCAAAGTTTTAAAACTTACAGGGTTTAAATCAAGGCTATCTGTTTACTCAAACGGTTTGAGTTAAGTTTACTTGTCAGGTTTTACAGTGTTGTTAGCATTTCCCACTGAGACAGCACTTCTCCACTGAGCTTGATGAATCATAGTCACTTTATCTGCATTTTCGTGGGTATTTTAGCAGATTAAGCAAATATTTTACTCTTACAATGTCATAAAAAAGGGGAAAAAAGTGGCTGACAACAGCCACTATATATCCATATATCTCATATGGAAGATTGAATATAATGTCCTGATCCATTCATTTTTACTCTTCACAAGATATCCCAAGATATTCCTATTATACCTCTATTGTCTGTCTAAAATAAGTAACTAAATAAATAAATAAATAATCCACAATAAAAACAAACAAGCAAACAAACAAAAAAGCTTATAAGAAATGTAACATAATTAATTGCCAAGCCAATCAATAAACAAAAATGACTCAGCAGTGAGAGACTTTGATGAATAGGCTACAATAAATAATCAACAGCACCGCTGGCTTCCTGACTCTCCAGATAAATAATAAATCCCAATGGAGTTCCCTATCAATAAACAGCTCTTGTAGGTGTGTCATCAGAAAATGTAGGCTTTTAATTTCAATAAACCAATATCAAATGATGGTCTACAGAATAATATATCTCCCTGTGTTTGACAGAGTGATAATAAATACAGGCAGTCGTAATGCCACATAAAAGTCTGACACAGATCATGTCTGAGTTGGCTTATATTTAATGAGCATGAAGAGTGAAGAGCAGTGAGAATAATTCATAAATGAGGACATAAGTGAACGACAGTTTCATGCTGTCTGTGTTTGATGTTTATGGCTGCTTGATGCCTTTCTGTTACTGGCCTGGATCTCACATTGGTTTAGTTTTAAAAGGGACAACTGAGTAATGATCTAGTAATAAAACAGACTTTTTTCTTCTTCATAATTTCAGGCCTGATAGTGGCAACATCACAGTAAAAGAGTTATATATTAATGATCAAATATCACTTTATTTATTTGTTTGTTTGCTTGTCTGCTTGGTTCAGGTGACCACAGTGTCAGTGAAGAACTTGAAGAAATAACAAGGTTAATATCCACTGTAAACAGAGTATTTACATTGTGCCAAATCATGTAAAAAGTGTGTAAATAATATGTAAATGTTTGTATTAGGCATATAAAAATGCTAGATATGACAGTACAACTAAAATTAAAACTTAAAAAATATACATCAAAACTAATTATAAATATCACTTAATAATATATTATAGCAGTTGCTATGGTAACACCAGATTAAAATATTAAAAACATCCAATATAAACTAGATTTTGCAAACATCACATTCAGCACAATTAGTTTGTGGTCTGTGGACAAAATACACACAATCACACACACACACACACACACACACATGCACGTATTATGAAGCTTACAGCAACAATGGACATTTCTGACAGGTCATGTCCAACTGGAGCTAAAAAAACAACAACGTCCTTGCAAAACCAAAGTTGTTCTTCCAATTGTATCTGTCAGTATTTCATAATATATTGCAGGAGGCTTGTTATATACAGTAGTAAGCAAACCATATGGATTTGTTTTAAGGTGCCTTTGTAGGACTGTCTTATGCTTTTGGAGCTTGAATTCACTAATTCTGGTTGCATGGAAATATATGGTGCGTTCCAGTAAAAATGACAGCATACTGGTTTTAAACATCATGATGATAAGTGAGTACAAAATTTTCAATTTCCTATTCTTATATGATATGAAGATGATTCTAAATAAATACTCATAAAAGTCAAGTCAGCTTTAAAGAGCTGTAAACCAGGCCAATTAAACTGTAGTGCAATTTTCTGAAGAAATGGGTCATTTCCTCATTTTAACCGATGTGTGGGTAAGAAATAATCTAGCAACACTGCAGTTTTCTTCATAAACTTTCGGAAATTCATCCAAATTAAATGTCTTTTTATCATTAATTAACTGTACCACCCAGACCAGTTCGTCACAATAAATCTTGTCAATGCGCTAGTTATTTTTCATCTCAAAAATAATTTTCCCTGAAAAGAATGGCTATTGCAGCCTAAACTATTTATACAATTCTCTGCTTTCTTAAAACATCCTAACACAATCTGTTTCATGGCTGCTTGTCAGCCTGGTCCAACAAAATGAAATTTTCACATTTGCAAGTCCATTTGTTCCATCAACACTGTGTCACTTTAAATTTTCAACCCTCTATTTGAATGGAGCTGACTGTACACTGACACCTCATCCACAAAAGACTTTGCCACTGACGCTGTGATGCACACCATGGTGATCTCCCTGGTAGCAGTGTTGTAGAGTATTTAACCTGTTGGAAGTCTCTTAGAGAGCTGTCAGAGGAAGAAGCCTCCAGGCGAAAGTTGCAGCAGACCTAAACAAACTACACGTGATAAGCATTTGCAGGACTGATTGCAGTAAAATATAAGCTCCAACCTATTTTATAAAAACAGTTCACCAAAAACATAAAATCATTTTGTACTCTCGTGGTGTTTATAAACCTTTATAAAGCATACGGAAACCAGTTTCCACCACTGAATACAAATAAATAAATAAAGGTAATTGCAACTTACTCGAGTTATAAAATCAGAATGAAGAGATAAGAATTTGCAGTTCTTACCGCGAGTGTGTATCTTGCAATTTGGACTTTTTCTTAAAATTGCGAAATATAAGCTTGCAACTGCTAGTTATAAGGTAAGAATTACAAGATATAAACACCAATTCTTAAAAAGTTATAAGGAATAAAAAATTAAAAGTTCACACTATTATACATACACACACACACACACACACACACACACACACACACACAAACACACATATATAATTTTTTTTTCTTATTAACACATGCACACACAGTATTGTTCAATGAATCATGTAAAAAGAAATCATGAATACTTAATAATTTATTAATAGTAATCATCACTATGTGAAAAGGAATACAAATTGTGGGTGTTTTACTCCTCCAGTGTTATTAGTGTTACATGTTTTTGCAGAATTGCTGGAAGAGTCACTCATTTCCAATGAGCCTGGGTTTCCTATACAGTAAATACAGTAGATAGGAGGTGTACTAGGACTGATGCAATACCTTTCAACCACTTTCACACCATGTCATGACAAAAGAACGCCATGAATTTAGTACAACTCCTGGAGCAACCTGAGGTTAAATGGCCTTCCTCAAGGCTGCAATGGAAGATTTTAGAAATAATCGGCAGCACACAAACTACATCCTACTGCAGATCAGTAATCATACTTTCAGCCTGAGAAGTTATGGTGTGGTTAAATCAGCCTAGTTAATCTAAAAACATCAGCCCTGTGTTTAACACCACCCCCTTACGCCTGCCAGCAATTTGCCAGTTCCTCAGAACAAATGCTTATTTTTCAGTCTCTCGCTTATCTCACAAGCACCTGTTATCATGAAAAACACTTTGAGGGATGTAATAGAGAAAGTGCTAAATACAAGTTCCAGAAACCCTGGTTTTTATATCAGCAGGTGGCACAGATTAATCTCTCCTCATGTGAATTCGGATGAGGTGCTGCTGTTTCAGCCGTATTGGAAAATTGATCGGCGGAGCGAAAAAGGGATCGGTCAGCTTAAGCCTAGCTCTCCAGCAGGTTTTGGAAGCGTCCCTGAGAGGATGAAAAGGGATTGTGTTATGAGGGATAGGAATCAAATGGGCTAAAAACACACACAGACACACAAACATGCATAAACAGGTAACACTAGACAAACACATTCAAATGCTACTTGCTGAACTGGATAGTCTCAGAAACCCTGACCTTTGACCTGGCTAAGGTGATTTATGATTTAAACCTTAAAGTTGGATTGCTGCTGCATATACACTTCATTATGCTAGTGTAGCAAGCATGATGAATCTTAAAGGAATCGCTCACCCAAAAATCTTTACATTTTGTGATTATTTACTGAAGTCATTTGTGAAGAACAGTCCACTGTTTTCTGATAATCTTGCTCAGATAATCTCATTTGCATTTGTGTTTAGTTCAGACATGGCAATTTGACTCTGATTCCCCATAATCAAACCATACCAAAAATAATCATGCCTGTTTGAATATGCAGAATGGATCATGAGAATTGACATCTCAATCATAGAAATCTCAATGTTCCAAAAAGGTCAGTGCACATATTCTAGGTTGTTTTACATCAATGTGCACTGCCCTCTTTTTAAAATAATGTATGTCCATGTATACTATCTCACATGGGCATTTAATCTTCCGCCTGCAGAAACAGACCAGTACGCATGAAACACACATCCATAGTCCTGTATCCTGTATCATTTTAGATTTACTGTCAGAAATATATGATGTTCATGTTGTTCAAGCCCCCAAATTAAACTTTAATCCTAATTCTAAACCTAACACTAAAATCATGCCTTACATTGTTAAATCACATTAAGCCTTCATTAATATGATTTGTACTGCTCTGCCTTACTCGAAGTCAAATTTAAAAGCTGTCTCCTTTTTCAAATTAATGAGTTTGAATTTAAATTAATCTGGCCTCAAAAACAAAAAAACAAAAAAACAAAAACAAGGCACAAACTAAAAATAAAAACTGCTTTATAAAACTGTAACATACAAAATGCCCTGTATAGATAGTATGAAAAATAAATAAATAATGAAATTTGTGAATTGTCATTTAAAATGTAAATAAATAAATAAATATAAACAAACAAAATGGAGATAAAAAAGCTATTTTCTGTACTGCTCTGAATGATGCTGCATGTCGCCACATATTAAATCTCATAAAAATTCTTATGAGCTGTGTATACTGAAGAATTAAATCTTCTTTAGCAAAGAAACTGCGGATAAAAACACCTGTCCCTTTATCACTATACAGTTGCTAACAGACGTGTGAGCCCAAATAGCCTTTCTCTTGTCAAGCTGCAAACATGTGAGGAGATGGAACGCTATTTTAATTAGCGTTTGTGTCCCTTTTAATTTATTTAGCATGTCTCTCAAGCACGTTTACTTGAAAAGATATAACTGAAAACGTGCCAAAGAAGCCGTGTTTATAATTTATGAAAAAATTTTATTTTCTTGATTCATTCCTTATTATTGTATTCGCACTGTGGTGACTAACCAACACTAAAGTACATACATGAATACACTGTTAAAAAAAAAAAAAAGAGAGATAAATCATAATCCAACAGTCTCTCTGCAGTTCCATCATAGAGTTTAACAGAGGCAGCTGTTGGAATAGAAGTCTAGTTTATCCTCCAGCATTAGCTGACAGACACTGACAGAGAAACAGGGTGAGCGAGGGATCAAGACAAAGAAATAAAGAGACAAGAGCAAGCGGATCAAGGAGGAGACATTAGCTTTGATGCTCTGCAGGCTCATTAGTTGTGTTTGGTTATCAGGATGAAGTTCTTTGAGGGTGTCAGTAAATGAATGTTAGATGTCAGAAGAGGGTAATGAGAGGTTTAGACACAGCACTCCATTGCCCTGCTGTCTGTTTATCAGCACCCAACACACAATAACCCCAAATAACATTGATCAGTGTCCAAAGAGAAATATACAAACCAGTGGCATAGGCAGAATTGTATTTTTATGCAGATTACAACAGGCCAGTCGAATTATAAAGTTAGAAGCTGTGTAGAAAGAATCTCTCACGCCTGGTCACTAATGCACGTCTCCTGAAACTAATAAATGAAATGTCATGAAGATTTACAATCTTGAGGAGTTGGATAATACATGTAATGTTAGCAACTTAAATCTTTAAAAATACAACAGCTTTTTATATATATATATATAATTCCTACCGTTTTTTATTTATATTTTTTTGTTTGTTTGTCAAAAATCCACTAAATAAACAAACTAAACCAAATTAAAAAATGTTAGAACACTGTGACAAAAAGAAAAAGCTTCCAATCTTTACAAATACATTTTAAGTCATGTTTTAAGTCAGAGTTTAATATTTCATTTATTACATTAAAATATACACTTAACAGACCGACATTGTTAACTTTCATGGAATTCCTTTTCAGATCTTCTTCAGCATGACCTTTAAAAATCCATAATATATTACAAGAGTTCAGATATATTTCAGATCTACAGAAATAAAAGCAAAAATATCCTTTAGCAAAAACAACAGCGTTAAAGGGATAGATCACTCAAAAGTGAGCATTTACTCATCCTCAAATCATTCCAAACCCTAAGAAGTCTGTTAATCTTTGAAACACAAGTGAAGATTTTTTATTTTAACATTATTTAAAGTATGGCATATCTGCACTGAGTTAATAAAAATCATTAAATCTGTTCATCATTTGTCTCAATCTTGTCTCTTCAGAAGGTTTTCATTTCATTTTGGTTGAACTGACAGAAATTTATTTCATCAAAAATAGCTTTGAGTTTCAAAATGAACATAAGTCTTATGGGTTTAGAATGTTATGAGTCTGAGTAAATTATAATGATTTTGGGGGGGGGGGGGGGGGGTGAATTATCCCTTTAAACGTGCGATTGTACATTATTTATGCCAGGAGACTGAATAATAACACAGTGTTCTGTCAACACCTTCCTTCTCTATTCATAGGAACATTTTAACTCAACACATTTTAAGCTCCAATAAACTCTTCCTGACTGATGTGGTGTCTGCTGTTACACACATCAGAGCCTCCCTAACATCATGACGCTGAGGGAGGCGATCATCATTTACATTTCTGTGTAATTACAAAGCCTCTTGTTAGTAATTAAATCCAAACAAGTGACTTCTGCCATCAAAGCAAAGTCACAATCAATGATCAACATCTCCATGACAAAATATCCTCAGCATTTAATGCAGAGTGCATATCAACAAGCCATGTGTCCTTGCTGGCAATTAACCCAGAGTTAATTAGAAAACGCGTCCTGTGATTCCATTGGACAAGACAGAAGTAAGGAACTGGATGAGGTTGATTTAGAGCAACCCTCTAATCATAGCACACAGTCTTGGAATAGATCACAAACGAGCGTGTATGTGTACATATCCGTTACAAAGCATTACAGTATGACAAAGAAAGGGAAGCTGCTAGCAGAAAATCACTTTGAGTAATAACACAACGTTTCTGTATTTTTGTACTTCATGCATTATTCATGAAGTCAAAAGTTAAAGTGAAACACGAAAGCCAAAAACGTGCAGACACAACAACAGCTCTCAAGTCTTTATCAATTTTAATTATCTTTGTAATTACTGTAAACAAATTAAAGCTTAAACACAGTTTACGGTGTCCACAGTTTACATCTTACATTCTTTTTGACATGGAGAGAATTTTATTTTCCAATAATGCTAGTTAATGCTCGTTAAAACCTAATTTATTTATTTATTTATTTGTACTGATGATATGCTATTTTTTATTTTGGCATCCAATCTTGCTACACTTGTGGTGTCCTAAAAAAATGCTTATACATTTCTTACATTAATACCAAAAATTGGATTCAGTCTTTTTGATCAACTTTTCTTACGGTTAGCACAGATTTTGTATTTTATTTTTGGAACTGCCTGATCATAGACCTTACTGATCTTATCTCATGCGCATCAGTTTTTGAGTAAACAAAGCATTATTTGTGGAAAATGTTGCCAATATTCACTCAAAAACTGAGGTGCATAAGCTCAGAGCCATCATGCCCATGATCAGTCGGTTCCAAAAAGAAATACAAACCCTGAGATAATTAAAAGAAAACGTTGACAAAAAGACAGAATCCAAGTTTTGGTGAAAATACAGCATTATGAGATTCACAAACAGTTTTTAAAAGGCCGGTCATTTTGCCCGGGAACACCAATGATGGATTTTCAGCACAGCACAAGGGTTAAAAAGTCAAGAACTGCTTAATATTAAATTGGAATTACAGCAAGTATTATAATGTTTCAAGATGCTTAGATTGCTCTGTTAGTTTCCTCAAGAGTTTATCATACTATACAGAATAACTCAGGAGCTCTTAAGCACATGAAGAGCTTACTGTAAGTGAGATGTGACAGTATAATTGAGTGTCCATTCTGCAATCATCAGTCAGTGAAGACAAGAGATGTGTGTGTGAGAAAGAACTTGAATGTCTGAAGATGAATTTGATCTGTCTAAGACAGAGCACAGCCTTGTGCTGCTTCTCTAGAGAGCTGAGATGGCAGACCCCGTGAGCATTTCGCTGTGCCCTGAACCTCTTTGTGTGCTGCTGGACAGAGTTTGATGTCCCCGTGCACGATCCTCCATCATCTCATGCTCAGCCTTGAATAAAACAACAACAGGACACAGACTGACTTATGAGAGGCAGGGCTACAGAACATTTCCCATGTGATTACAAACATCAGTCTTCCCTCATTCTGTACTCCGATTTCAAGATTATTTCTTCATCTTGTGTTATTATTCCATTAAATTAAAAGTATATTGTACATAAATAACATTTGAAAAAGAAAATTGATTTGATAAAAATATTTTATAATATGCAATACATTTAAATTATATAATAAAATATTTAACATATTTAACATTACTTAAAAAATCTATATAATATGATGTACACAACAAGAGAGTGATAGTGATGATCTGTAATTCATTTTTTTTTTTTTACTCTCCTGAAATTGCAGTGTATAGAACTGTTCATTTCTTCATTACACTGTAAAACCCCACAAGTTAACTTAACTCAAATCGTTTGAGTAAACCGATTGCCTTGACTGTAATACCTGACAAGTAAACTTAACTCAAACGGTTTGAGTAAACAGATATCCTTAAGTTATGTTAACTCAAACCGTTTGAGGAAACTGATTGCCTTAAACCATTTAAGTTGAAAAAACTAACAGTTATGAGTACTCTGAACTTAATTCAGTTGAGTTCACTGAAAGAAGATATACATTGCAATTAAGTGATTAAGTGATTAATTGAGCTTTAGTGATGAACACCTGCTGTTAACAAACATAATTACTGAAGAAAAGAGAGAAAGGAACAACAGCTGACTTCAGACACAGCCTCACTCAAACCTGACAAGTTATGTTAACTCAAACCATTTGAGGAAACTGATTGCCTTAAACCGTTTAAGTTGAAAAAACTAACAGTTATGAGTACTCTGAACTCAATTCAGTTGAGTTCATTGAAAGAAGATATATATTGCAATTAAGTAATTAAGTGATTAACTAAGTGCTGATTGAGAATTAGTGATGAACAGCTGCTGCTAACAAACAGAATCACTGAAGAAAAGAGAAACACAAGAACTACTACAACTGACTTCAGACACAGACTTAGATGACATCGACTGAAATAAAATACATGAAATCTCTCAAGATCCGATTAAACAACCCCACAAACAGCATCACCAGCTCCACTTATTAATAACCAGACTGACTTTATTTCTTTCAGACGTCTACAAAAGATCTTATTGAGAATGAACTAAGGTTTAGATGTTGATTTATTGTTTCATTTGAAGTAACCATGTTAGAGATCAGTGTTTGCTTTAGTTGGGCTCTTGACCCTTGATTTCTGTCTTAGTCTTTTTTCTGGCTGTTATAACCGTGTGTTTCTAAAACATATTTGTTGTAACTCAAAAGCCCAGAAGAAATGCCATCAGGTGTTAACCTGTACCTAGGTGTAGGTTGTTATATTTTATATAGGTGATGATAATTATTCATTATTATTCACAAATATTGATCTGTCTAATCGGAGTCTAATCTCTGAGGAAACAAATGTGTAATTAGTAGAAGAGGACCTAATAAAAATGACACTAAGAGCCAGTGATTCTGTGATAGTTAATATAACTTCATAAACATTTTGTACACATACATTTGTCTTCTATTCCAGCAACTGGTCAAACACAGACATCAATAATCAGAATATGAACCTCAACAATGGTGACAAAAAAACATGCTGCAATGCAAAATATTGTAGTAAAAATACTCATCCATGGCTCCCAGCATGCTCTGCAGCATTTTTTTTTTTTTTTAATGGTCACCATTGTTGAGGTTCATATTCTGATTATTGATGTCTTTGTGTGACTGTTTGACACTGTAGAAGACCAAACTGTTTGGAAAGTCTTTGTATTAACTGATTATTACAGGACCACTGGCTTTCGAATCACTTTTACTATAATAAATCAAATTACACAACACTTATTTCATCAGAGATTAGACTCCTAGCAGTTCAGTAATTGATGATTATCATCAGCAATATAAAGTAAAACAACCTACATCTAGGCACAGGTGAACACCTGATGGCATTCCTTCTGGGGTTTTGAGTTACAACAAATGTGTTTTAGAAACACACGGTTATAACAGCCAGAGAAAAGACTAAGACCGAAGTCAAGGGTCAAGAGCCCAACTAAAGCAAACACTGATCTCTAACATGGTTACTTCAAATGAAACAATAAATCAACATCTAAACCTTAGTTCATTCTCAATAAGATCTTCTGTAGACGTCTGACAGAAATAAAGTCAGTCTGGTTATTAATAAGTGGAGCTGGTGATGCTGTTTGTGGGGTTGTTTAATCGGATCTTGAGAGATTTCATGTATTTTATTTCAGTTGATTTCATCTAAGGCTGTGTCTGAAGTCAGTTGTAGTAGTTCTTGTGTTTCTCTTTTCTTCAGTGATTCTGTTTGTTAGCAGCAGCTGTTCATCACTAATTCTCAATCAGCACTTAGTTAATCACTTAATTACTTGAATGCAAAGGTTTAAAACTTACAGGGTTTAAATCAAGGCAATCTGTTTACTCAAACGGTTTGAGTTAAGTTAACTTGTCGGGGTTTACAGTGTACTCCACTTTCCAGCAGCAGTGCAAAATATATTTATCCATCTTTCTCTATCTAGCTTATCCTCCGACATTTAAGCTCTAATATTTTCAGGTGTAGAGTAAAACAGCCACATGGGTACTCTCTTTGACAGAAACAGAAAAAGATAGATGTTTCTGTCAATCTCGCATTTTTTAATGGGAATCTAAAGCCAAGTTGAATTCGAGATCTCACCTGTAATGATCCTAATCATTCCAGACACCCTGTTGGGAAGTACACATGCTGCTGATTACAATATTTCATCTTGGATTGGAATAAAAACCCTGAACCCATGCTGGAAATTTCTTTTCAGTATCAGATGACATCCCCAGTTTTAAAATGTTATATGTTATATGTTTTGCATAAAATTCAAAACCAAAAAATGGCCATCCTTTTCAAACAAAAGTTGGAATTTGAATTGGTATGATGCAATGTAAAAAATAAAATAAAAAAAATAATAAAATGAAATAAAAATAGAAATATTATCCAATATATAAATAAATATTTATTAAATGTTAAATAATTTACTTATAAATTAAACAAATAAAATAATAATCCAAAATATATATTTACTGGTACTTTTATACCAGGACATTATTCATTAATTTTACAGACAATTCTGTTAACCCTAAAACACAATACAATTATGCAAAAATTATTTAAAAAAAGTTAAATAAAATAATAAAAATCCATGCAGAAAATTGTGCCGTGTCTTTACAGATTTATTGATAGTTTTTATACATTTTTAATTTATTTGCTTATAAAAAATTTTTGAGTGTTGGATCAGACATTTGCTGAAATGTAATTTTAAAACTGGGATTCAGGGAAATGAAGTATTCTTAAATACTAAGAAAAACTTCTTCATGCAAAGAGGTCCATAATGGATGTTCAGATTTTTACTAGTGCCACATCTAGCAGCTGGAGGGTAAAGGCACAGCGTCTTTGTTGCCTAATTGACTGCATGTGGTGGAAATAGACATGAATGGGGTGTCAGACCAGAGCCAGAATGGAACATTTGGATGCAGAACTAAAGAAGCTGCCTTATCGGTGAACACACACAGACTGTTCGCATTTACAAAGTGATAGAGGAGACATGCACACATACACACAGCAATAAAAAGACTGAATCCAGTGTCCTGTGACACTCTGATAACATTAGAGCAGTTTGAAATGTTTTCAAGAATGGTTTTTACTGCATCTCGAGACCCGTCAGAACAATAAAACATTTTGGTTTGAGTGTATAAATTTAGACGTATAGTGCTGTGCTGCTTCTGAAGAAAATAAAAGGCTGTTAAAAGTTTAAACAGGCAAGATGGAAACGTGCAAGATTGGAGAAATACTGATTTATTACTGTGTGTGTGGTGCACATGAGATTGGAAAGAACTATGTCTGCTGATAGCATTGCTTATTTGCACATGCAGTTTTAGAGTGACAGTTTTGCAAATTGGGTAATATAATTTATTTAATTGGCTTTAATTTAATTTGAACAAAAATACTTGTGATGTAATGTTAAGTGAACTGGCATATTGTTCATTTATATAGTTCATCCACCATTGTATGCTTTTCCTGTGTAGCACTTTTGTGTTTTTCCTTCAATTTAATGACACAAGCAACAAGCAGCTTGCAAACAGCAAAAGCAATTTCTGCTTATTCCTGTTTCCACTCTTTATTGTACCACATAATTGCGATAAACATTGTTGCAGGACATTTTGCATGAAAATATGTATTTCCAGAGGCTCGTCAAATTACCATGTTTATGGTTCATTAATTTTTTCCTACAGCCCCTGAGCTGCAAGCCACAATCCTTGAATTCCTTTCAGAAACCTCAATTATGCTAACGAGATCAAGGCATTTAGTCCTATTAAACGTGTTAAAGTTTGCTGCATATCACACTGGCTCACTGACTTCAAAAAGAGAGAGGGAGAGAGAGAATGCATAAAAAATTAGTAAAACATACAGACAAAATTGCATTAATGCGATTAAGAGATTACTGAGAGCTGCACACCTTTGCATCTGTTTTTAACATACATTATAAAGTCGCTGCATACTCGTTATAATTGTCCGAAGGGTAGCTCTTTGAAGAAGAGTGTTAACAAGAGAATACTTTATAAAACCGAAAGCCCTGCAGACTCATACTTTTCTTAGAGCTGCATGCATGGTCCCCCTGGCATAAAGCACTCAAGTTCTTTATGTCATGCCAATAGAGACAAAAGCCCCATTTCAATCCCATTATGTTTAATATTAGTCTACTTAGACTATTCGGTGCTATGCTTACACAATATTGTTGTGTACAAGATAACTATAAATGTCAATAACTCTCATTCTGACGGCACCCATTCACTGCAGAGGATCCATTGGTGAGCAAGTGATGAAATGCAAAATTTCTCCAAATCTGTTCAGATGAAGAAACAAAGTCATCTACATTAATGGCTTTGAAAGGCCTGAGGTTGCATACTTTTCAGTAAATTTTCATTTTGGGGTGAACTAAAAAACATGGCATATTCAACACAATGGAATTATAAAGTGCTGATCTGCTACAAACTAATGATATATTACCATAGATATTGATACCCCAGGCCTTCAAGCAACATGTACCAGTGCCCGTCAGAAATAATATAACATGTTGTTATTCAGTGGTACTGGTATCATCTAACACGATTTTGCCCGTTGGAACAGATTAACTGCACATTTTGAAAAATGACTTTGCAGGATGAAAGTAATTATTGGGCGTAAGTGTGTCACCACAGGGCATGAACTGGACTCAGTTGAGAAATTCTCTTTGCGGGATTGGATTAACAGTTGGATGCTCTCTGTGTTTCCTTCACTCTCAACCGTACCAGCTGGCGGGTAGAAAGAGTGAGTGAATGCTTTCAGCCCTTTCTGGATCAGATTAGTTGAGGCCAGTCAGAGGATATGTGTCACCTTTCTTGCCCCCTCCGGCGCCACACGTGCACTGTGATGTTGGGTTTTAGTTGTGAGAGAAACATGAAACTGGTGCAACTCTTTTAGAAGTGCATTTTAGCCAGCTAAACAATATTATTTGATAGGAGAATACAACTATTATGCATAGCTCTCTCTTCTTTAAAATAATAGTAATTAAGTAAAATGAAATAAGCTCACATACAATTAGAGATATGCACATTTTTCCAGAAGTGTAGAAAAATGAAGCAATGCTGTTCTTTTATTTAAATGAGCTGGAAGTGTTTTTATATTTATTTTTATCTGCAACCTGACAGATATCACTAAAATAGGTGACATGAGCTATCAGACTTGTCACCGTAACAGCCCTAGGCTCTGTAAACAGCACATAAGGATCTATTGTTTAGCATTGTATCGCTTATCAGAAGTTCTGTCAGTCGTTTTGAACTCTCTGCCTGGCAGACATTTGTCAAGGGTTTGCTGACATCGGGTTTCCTGATATGAAGTTAGTAAAATGGTTAACATCACTTACAGCACATTTAAAGGAAAACACCACTGTTTTCCATATCCCACTATGTTCTCCCATCATACTTACCTCTCCCATCTCAGTGCATGCACTCAATCGCTGTAGCACACGTCACCATGTTAGTGTTTAAGAACCATTTATTCCTTAGGATCCAAACAGGGATGAATTTATAAGTTACCAAACACTTCCATCTTTTCCCTATTTAAAGACAGTTACATGAGTAGTTACACAAACAGATAAAAAATGATAACTATATTGTATGGAGGAAGAGCACTTTGCAGCACTTCGACCTCGGCGCAGAAATATCTTCACTAGGGAAAACATGAAAGTGTTGGTGACTTATAAATTCATCCCTGTTTGGATCCTAAGAAATTATTGGTGCTAAGCTAGACACTAACATAGAGACGGGAGAGGTACATATCAACTCGACTAAGTTGAGGCAAGAACATAGTAGAATATGGAAAATCAGTGTTGTTTTCCTTTAAGGCTGGACAGCAAGTCATTATAACCAAAGGGCATTGCATTTCCTTTATAATCCATTGGAATATGGAAATAGAAAAGCTTGTTTGATGGTTAATGATTGTGGTCACTCTTAGTGGTTGAAATCAGTGTTCATATAGCAGTGCTGATTATCATACAAAAAAGCTAGGATCTAATTAAAGCCATCCTTAATCAAACAGGAATTAAAAAATGACTCAAATCCAATCAAGTATATTTTCTGTTCCCTCCTTGTGTGAGAGACATGGAAATACATCTAAAAATGTAATTCCTTTTTTTTTTCTCTCGATTAAAACTCCAATCATGCTGAAGGTTGAACTGTTGTGAGAACAGACTGCATATTAAAAACAGTGAAGTGACAAACAGCCAAGTATGGTGACGCATACTCAGAATTCGTGTTCTGCATTTAACCCATCCAAAGTGCACACACACAGCAGTGAACACATCTAACATCCGGAGCAGTGGGCAGCCATTTATGTTGCGGCACCCAGGGAGCAGTTGGGGGTTCAGTGCCTTGCTCAAGGGCACCTAAGTCGTGGTATTGCCGGCCCAAGACTCAAACCCACAACCCTAGGGTTAGAGTGAAACTCTCTAACCACTAGGCCACAACTTCACTGAATTTTTATAATAATAATATTATAGTTATCAGAAGATTTTATCCAGCATGTGTTTTTCAGCAAACACACTTGTTTCTATGTTCAGAAAATCATCTTACCATTTTTGCAGTATGTATAGTGTGCAAATCCTGTTCCTGTTTGGATTCCAAATCAGTTCTGATTAAGAAACACTCCTCTACATCTTGGAAGGCCTGAGGGTGTGTAATTTTCAGCATGTTTTCATTTTGAGTAAACTATTCTTTTAAGATATTTGTTCACAAGTTTTCAAATAATAATAAAGGGGTAGTTTTGCCATCATTTATTCACCCTCGTATCGTTCCAGTACTGTATGATGATAGATGACCACTGGACCCCTACTGGTAGACCCCATAACTGTACTATCCTGCATTCTCCATTGACAGTTTCATTATTATTATAGATCCTCTACCAGTGTGCAATTTTTTTGGGAGTGTGAAATGTGCTTAGCTCTTTGCAGCCTTTGATGTCCCAGCTAGGGTTGCTTCAGTTGATTTTTAGGAAATGAAAGGAACTCTTCTTTTTTTTTTATACTATGTATGCCATTTGAGATTTAAATGATTTAAATAAACCATCAGTGGCAACTAACAAACTAAACTGAAATGTTACACAGTACCAATGGAAATCCAGGTGGCTGACATTCCAACAGTTTTCAATACAACCCCCTGTACTGCTGTCTTGAGGTTAATAATAATGACTGTTATTCCACTTGCTCCTCTTGTCTGCATCCAAGACATGCACCTATGAAACACAGATGAATCAAACGCTCATTTGATGATGCAGACAAAAATAATTGCAAAAGAAATGGGAAAAGAAAAGGCAAACTCTCATTTATTGCAAACCTCAACTTCACTAATAGCAGCATGCACATATCAAAAACCCAACAGGCTGTTTGAAAAAGACTCCTTGAAGTCTGATCTCAGGAAGACTTTGAACAATGACACTTGTGGGAAACTATTCATTAGTGCTTCGTATATGACTTGATTTACTTACACTGTAGCCTTAACAAAGTTTGTAAAAACAGTAAAATTGACTATGATGAAACACAGGAAAATCTGTAACACTGGAAAAACTCAGTCTTTCTCAGAGGCTGACATATGAATCGGAATCAGAAAGAGCTTTATTGCCAATGGAAAGAAGTGTTTGTTTTATTCCTCCCAAAAATCAGGGGAGGGTGAACTGCCATATAGTGTACATGAGCAGTGAAATTGTATCAGGCACTTAAAGGGATAGTTCACCTGAACATTTTGTCATCATTACTCACCCTCATGTCATTCCAAACATTTTCAGATTTTCTTTGAATGTCGTGGCTGCTGTTTTACAAGTTTGTGAATGGACACCAATTTAGCATCCAGGTCCAGAAAAGTGTGAAAGACATTGTCAGAATATTCCATCTGCCATCAGAGGTTCAACTGTAACACTATAAAGGAACAAGAATATTTTTTTGTAAGCAAAGAAAATAAAATTAATGACTTTATTTAACAATTCCTTTGTCAACAGTCTCCTATATGTGTCTCTCCTGCACAGTCTCTCAGTGGTCTAGGAAAAAGTGATCTTTTAATAGATGCTCTAATTTTGTTAATTACAGTTCTCATGGCTGAGTGAAAGGTATTAGAATATTGATGTTGACATTTCACAAAGCAAAAATACCGTACTTTGATAAATCGCACCTAATAATTTGATTTTAGGAAGCGGTCAGACCCACTTTCTCTATTTTACTGAATACTTGCCTTCATATTGACTTGAGGAAGATTACCCCTGCACTCTATTGACTGCTCAAAGAGTGAAGTGCTAAATGGCTTTCAAAATGAAATGCACTGTTAAATCCAATGGACTGTCACTGCCTTTACTGTTGGAGGAACAAAAGGGGAAAGATATTTTTTCGTTTTCATCTTCTCGCCCTTTTTCTCTCCTTTCATTGAAAATAAATGTCTGTCTAGGCATCTAGAGTCAGACAGTGTGAATAATGAAATTCTTGGGCAGGAATGTCTGGACAGAGAGGAAGAAACTATGCAGTCACACAACACACAAAAATAAATAATGTGTATGTGTACAATCTCTCCCACACACACACACACACACACACACACACTTACTTATTGGCCGTCTTCACATAAGCACAAAAATTCCATGTAACTTATAATTACTGAACACAATTGCCCCAATGTTTGGCTCTCTGCAACTGACATTAATCCACATGTAATGTTTGTTATCCTGCTAAAATGATACAGTTGCTGTCACATAATAATTATTCAAGATGTGTGTAATGAACAGACCTTTCCCAGCTATTCTTGATCTTACAGCAAAGAAATACTGTAATATATTAAGTAAATTCAATGCACTAAAAGTTAGAAACCAACTTAATTTATTACACAATTTATTACAATTTAACTATACAGTATTTGGCACTAGCTGGCACTGTTTTCAGACTTTTTTTCTTGCCTTCTTTCCATTGCTGTCTTTTATGCCAAGGGTCATGGTCAGGCTGTCCTGCAGACCGATTCTGTCCTGCCAAGCAGACGACCACTTTGTATCAAAGAATGGCACTGTTAATCTGCCAACCAAATGTTGTGGCTTCCAAATGTCTTCAGAGCCAAGGTGGAGACCTTGCGGTCAGACGAAGAATGCTTGTTTCCACAGAAGGTGTGGTGGACCTACCAAGAAGCTCTGACATTCTAGCGGATGTGAACATGCAGTTACACTAGACGATTTGTTTGTGTTTTATTTCCAACTGAAAGTCATAGAGCTCTTGAACGAGAGGGACATCACTTTGATAGACATAAAATGGGAATAAACTGAGATCAAAGGGACATATTTGCTTAAATCTCAGAAGAAAAATCAATGAAGTACCCAGCAATCTCCCATCTCTGTAAAAGTTTTTAGAAGAGATCTAAATAGTCACAAACGTTACACAAATACGTTTTATAATATATATATATATATATATATATATATATATATATATATATATATATATATATATATATATATATATATATATATATATATATATATATATATATTATAGCTCTCTAATCTTACTATATGTCAACAACTGTCTCAATTGTGCCTATTTTTATTTGCTAAGGAATTTAAGGAGGAGAACTTTACTTTATTGACACTAATGAACTCCATTAAGTCTCAAGAGCAGTCTTTTGAGGAAATTTTCCTTTGGGCTTTTATTTTATTTTGCTGTTGGCAGTAACTCTCATCTTAACTTATGAATGATATCATCACTTCAAACTACAGTAACTGTGAACCTAGGATAACAGAGCCCAGATCTGTACTTGGTAAAACAAAATAACGAATAGTGTAATTTAAGCACAGTTTATAAAACACATGCTAGAAGATTGTAAACCTTCTAAAAACCCTTAATTTTAGAGCCACAAACTGACTAATCAATCCAAAAAGCTTTGATTTTGTGATGCAGTTTAGTGTAAACTATTATTTATTTTACTCTCTAATACACAGATGGGCTCAGAGTTCAAAGATGGACACACACAGGCACTGGTAAATGTTGACATGCACTCACGCAGCCAAACACACAGAGTAATGCTCACGGACACTGAAATATCCTCCCTGAGATGCTTTTTACTGCTCCATTTAAAGTCTATTTAAGATTAAAGAAAAAGACAGAAAGAAATCTGTTATTTTACAGCATCAGATGGGACTAGTGTTTGAGAGGATGACGAGGACAATCACTATTTACTCTAGGTCTCTGTGTCTTCTCTTAAAAGCCCAACATTAGAGCCAATGTCCCTGAGAGCCTTTAACATTAACAGAGCACAATCACAGTGGAATTGCTTGTACCTCAGCTTTCCATCTTTGTAGAGATTAACTTCAGATTTATAAGGAACAACAGAGTTTAAATTAAATGTGTTATCCACATAAGAAACAACAACAACAAAAAATCAAACAACAGCTGATGTCAAACTCTTTAAAATCTCTGGTGCCTGGTTGCCTGTGTTGTGTGAAGAAGGGAAACATAATAGCATCAGCGGTTTGAGCCATTTCAGAGAAGTTACTACTAGAACGGTGGTAGCATGATGTTTTGATATTGTTTTTATACAACAGTTAAATAAAAGGTACATTTTGAGTGGCTCACATTTTTGATGAAATATTTTCAGTTAAGTTTTTGCTACTAAAATAATTCCAAACAGAATTACTGAAAGGCACACTGGACACTCAGTAATGGTGTTTTGTTCCTGAATGAATCAGAATTTTGGAATGAATTGACTGAATTAATGATTCAGTGAATCAACCATAAAGAGATTATATGTGTGCGTTTGACTTTGCTTTTTATGCCCTTCCCTTGCTAACTTCCTTGAAATTATTAAAAAAATAATTAAAAAATCCACATTAATAAAATAATTAAAGGGACAGTTCTGCCAAAAACGAAGAAAGAAAAAAGAGAAAAAATTTAAAACTACTTTTTGTAATATATATTTAATAATTTTCTCGTGCAACACAATAATGGCTTCAAATTATTTTTTGTGGCCAGCCATATTTGATGTGCAATTAATATGATTAAGTAGATTAATTGCATAATGTGATAACTAATTAATCAGATTAAAACATTTTATCGATTGACAGACCTTAAATCCATATTAGACCCAAAGTTGGGTTGAAACAACCCAGCATTTTTTAGAGAGTACCTAAAGTCTATATCATAGACTCACTCCCTCTGTCAAAATCAAAGAGTCGAAGGTCTGTCTATAATCTTGCCTTTTCCACTTGACAAAGTGAAACACACTTCAGAATGGCAGCGGGGATTCCCCCAATGGAAAGTGCTTAGGTAAGTTAACCGCACCCAATTTTCCACATATAATTGATTCAGTGTTTTTGAATGAATCCGTTCAGAAAGATTCAAGATTCATTCATAAAGTCAGTTTTGCCCCATCAACTTATGAAGTTTTATTATATTTACCAGATCTGATCAAATTAGATTGAAACTATTGATTTTTTTTTCCCAGCTCTTGCCAATTTTAGCATACAGTATGCATCAGAAAGTTGTGGACTGTGATGGTTTCACATTGGTGTTCAGGAGAGCTCAAGCCTTTTTCAGGTCAGGGGTTCTCAAAGCATTGTGCATGGCCTGAGTGGGATCCTGCATTTAATCCAATAATCTGTCTGGAAATAAAATGTTATTGCAATTGTCATGTAAAGCAGGTCATTCTTAATCTGCCCAGTATGTAAAAAAATGATTGCCATTCCTTGTCCTATAATAATCCATGATAATAACAGGCCAGTTTTGTGTGTCTGTGTGTATGTGTGCTGTACTTTTCAGTATATATGTATATCATTTCTTTGAGATGACATAAAGTGGTGTTAAGACCTTCATCCTGAGTATGTATGTTGAATATGACATGATTGCAAAATTATATGATGTGTCTGTTTTCATTGTGCTTGTATAATGATGTTTCTCAAGTCAAATCCTTTGGTTATAAAAAAAATATATATATATATATATATATATATATATATATATATATATATATATAGATGGGTTGTCCTACTGACATGGTACAAATCCAACATTAAACTGTTGTTGTTTTTGACGATTTTGTGGTGGCCAGTTGGATAGGTGGTCGCAGTTACAGATGTGCAGACAGATGGTTTGGATTGTGACGGGACGTGTGTATATGTGTGTGTGTGTGTGAGGAGCCAAAAGTATAGCCCAGCATTGGTTCAGTTCATACTGTGCAGGAAAAGACATGATCAGCAGATGTTTAGCTAAACAGTATGTGTTTGTGTTCAAATGATTTTTCCTCAAATGGTCTTTAACAGATGCTGTGATTACAGGTGCATGATTTGTGCTTTTATGATCCTGACTACATGGAAAATCTGTTTGGGTTCAGTCCAAGGGCACTGCAACCGAATCTGTCTCGAGGTTTACATAGCATACTTGTTAGAGTCACTGGCCAATTCGGTTCTAGCAGTGTATTATTATTGCAGCAGCACATTTAACACTTTCCACTCATTCCATACTGGGAAGCAACACTTATGAGCATTGCTCTAGTAAACTGCTATCTGGCATAATGTGTTTTCTGTATCTCATCCTGAAATTTTAAAAGAATATATTGTATAAACATTTAGAAAAAAAAGATGAACATCTATCTGTTCTCTTTCTCTCCCTGTCATCCAGTGTCATTCTGGCATCCTGGTGTAATGACAAAATTATCTGTTTCTGTACCTATGTTTGGATAGCATCATGGAACTAAACCAGAAGTGTGTCAAAACTAAATGAAAAGATAAAAAAAAAAAATGATGTATTACATTTAAAGTTTCCATCACTGTGTAATTAATTTATATTTTATATTTATGTAAAATAGAAACATTTTGTATTCATATAATATAATTATGAAAATTTTTATGTAAAAAAAAAAAAAAAAATCCAATGTATATACTGTAAACTTTAGATTGCTATTCAGATTGTTATTCAAATGCATTTATAACTTTATTGGTCGCCTTGGTACTTTTTGTCTTAAGTAAAAGGATATTGGCTGGATATGAGCACTGCCAAAAAATTTGTATCTTTTGTTGATAGATGCACTTAACCCTAAAATATTTATTATTTATTTCAGCTTAAGCAATATTATGTTCTGTTGTCTTGAAACTCAATTTGTTTTTTAGATTAATGTAGACTTCAAGCTGACAAAACAAAGACATTCCATTAACCACTGGCTGCAAAATGAAGACCCCGGGGTATTTAGGCATAAAAACAGTGAATAACATTTGACATTTGTTGGCACTTTCCTTTGTACAAGTCAATTAATTTCTTCACTGCTTTTAACAATGAATGTCAATAAGATCCTAATTAATTAATGTGTGCATGGCATGTGGATAATTGTTCTAGGTGAAATTAAGGGCCATTATTTGAATAAACAAAAATAAACACAATGCTTCTCTGAGTCAGACACACTGTACTAAGTAAACAGGCAGCAATTACTTATAAACTTAAAGGATGCTTCCTAGCATGAGCATTTTAATGTGACAATTTTAGATTCTGACTAAAATCAGAATAGAAGCATCTGACAGTGAGAAATGTAAACCTAGTCAGAAACCCAAGTATCAGTACTCAAGGGATGAATGCCATGGTACTAGGTCATAAAAACTTTTTTCCCAAGTATGGGCCTGTTGGGGCAAAGCTATAAATCATTGACAGTGGTCTGGGTGCAGTGCAGAGGTCTTCTCAAAAGAAATCAAGATTAAGGACCAAGGAGCTGAACACTTCAAACTTTTCCTTGTGGTTGAAAAGGTACTTCAGGCAAAAACAAGAACCAAGCAGTGTTTTAATGATGATCTGGGGGGTTACAGTCACAAACTGAAGAAAACAAAAAAAGAGAGTGAGGATGATAAGCAGCATGTTATTTTGCATCACAGACATGATACTTCAACTTTGAAAACGATTACAAAAAATATGAAGCATTTACAGTAGTAGATAAAAAAAAGACTTATTTTTGAAGCTATACAGTGCAAACAAATCACTTCCTGTTACTTGTATTATTATTATTATTATTATTATTATTATTATTATTATTATTAATATTATTATTATTATTATTAATAATAATATTAGTATTATTATTATTATTATTACTAAAATAGGCTATAATATGTCTATTATGGATATAGATATAGATAAGATACACAATAGAAAATTACCTAAAAAATAAAGTTTTGTCATCATTTACCCACATTTACTATTCCCCCAGGGCTTGTACACATACAGTATCTGCAGCAGTGTTATTTTAATATTATTTATATACGATTATACTATTTATTAATATTTTGAATTAGATTTATTTTATTTTATCACAATTGTAGCCTTAGTAATTTTAGTAGTTTAACTAATTTCTGTTTCAAATATTAAAATTGTATTTAAATTTAATCTTAACGAAGGAAATTTTTTTTTTAACCCTTTAGGTTCCATTTGTTACCATTAGTTAACAACATTAGCTAGCATGAACTAATGATGAAAAATATTTCTAAAACATTTATTAATAATGTTTAATATTCAATTCATTTACTAATGCTTTATTAAAATCAATGGTTATTTGTTAATATTATTTACTGGATCTGCTAACATGACCTAACAATGAACAGCTCTATTTTATTAACTAATGTTAAATAATATGAATAAATACTGTAGCAAATGTATTTCAAATAGTAAGTTAATGCATAAGTACTGTTAACTAATAGGACCTTATTGTGAAAAAAAATGACATTGTTATAAATATATATATATATATATATATATATATATATATATATATATATATATATATATATATATATATATATATATTTATAATATGGATAGGGATAAGCGGTTTGGAGAATAAATTAATGTATTACATTTTTAATAGTTTTAGTAAATAACACTTATCTGTACTGTACTGCACAATACTGGTAAAACCTCAAGTGATTTCTTGATAAACTTGCAGCAAAGTTTCCATTTCCCTCACCAAAACAATGTCAATATTTGACAAGCTACCTTGCTGAAAGGATGATAATGAAGGATATTAAAATCAAATTGCCATTCCCATGAAAGCATCCACATATCATCAGCTTTCCGAGTGCAGGTGGCAGTCCTGTGAAAACCTTTGTGATCAATCCTCTACATATCTGAATAATTTAATCAAAACCAACATCTCTTCCATCTTTAAAAAATCATTTGACTTCACTTGAAGCTGAAAACCGTTTTAAAACTTCAGAATTTGTAACAGCTAGCAACAGCTGCAAAACATTTTCGGTGCATGTTAAAATGTCCTTGGATGTTTAAAGGTAAAAAAAAGCCCTTTCCAAGCTTTTACAAGTGGTCTTCGCACAAAGAGGCTTTTTAGAAAGTGCATTATTCCACCTGGATGGAGCCGCTGATTACCTCTTGCCATGCAGAGCTAACAGCTGTATGTGCACTTACAAACACACTTTATGGCATTTAGCAATCACTCAAAGTGTTCTGATAAAAAAAAACAACAAAAAAACACCTTGTTCCTAATTTCATACTCCTTATAACAGTGCGTGAGTTTACTAAATCTGACAGCATTGCTACTTTAAAATGTGAGAGAATAACAAACACTTATTTACCTAATTTACGGACTATATGGACTGAGGTTATAAATATACAGGCGCATGTGTATACACGTCTCTGCTTTCTCCCTTTGTTTAAAGTTGAAGATGATTTAGGATAATCCTAACAACTAAATTGTTTGAGTCTCTTCATAAATATATTTGTGAGCGTGGATATGATTATACAGCATGCAAATGCCACATTTAGTTTTCAATAATGCTCTTAATCTTTGGGGTTTAATAAAAGAAAGCATTTGTTTGCACAATAATTGTAGTTGGAGGAGCAATAATGTGCCAGAGTGTGTTCAAGGTTATCTCAGGTTAGAAGCTTCCGAGTTTATGACAGTAGGAATCATCTGTGTACCCAAAATAGCATCCTTATAATGCTAGAATAACAAGAGCATGTTTGTGTGGGCGTGTGTGTGTGTGTGTATACTGAATGATAGTAGCAATGTCCTACAGGGAACATACAACAAAAACTAAATACACACACACACACACACACTCACACACACATATACTGTATTTGTGTGGCATTAATGACAATTTACCAATCATTACTCATATCCTGAACATGGGGCATTTCCAGAAACATGGGAACACCTGTCAGTAATATGACAATGAGAACTGCTTCAGGACAACATTCTCTGATTGGTCTGGGTTTCCGTGTCTCCATGTGATTGGTTTGTTAATGTGACATCTCCCTGGTGTTCTGGTCCATCTGCACAGACTTGGAAGAGGACCATGAACCCTCAGTATGTGTTACCTCAGAGATCTCACACTTCCTGCATGGAGGTGCATCTGTTCCTCTTCTCCAAAAAGCGACTCGATCAGGCAGGCAAAACAAACAAATGTTCAGTACAATAGCACTGCTACTGTCCTACTGCTTACCTCTCATCAAGTGTCTTTTTTTCTGTCATTTATATTTCACATGATTTGATGTTCAGATAACTCTGGAGGTTCCGAATGCTTTAAACAGAAAAGTACAGTATAATGACCAAGCTTTAGCGAGTGACCCTTATATGCCTACATGCAGGTAAAATATATTTCCACTGTATAAAAGGCAATGACAAACTCAAATTTACTGAATGTGAATTTATAGCTAACATTTTAAGCCATAGCAGATCTCAACTCGGCCAAACACACACACAGACACACACAATGATGCCTTGAGCAGGTATCACAGTTTCATTGATGTTACAGCTGCTTCTTGCTGATATCACACACACACACACACACACACACACACACACACACACACACACTGCTCTTCTGGGCCATTCTGCCTGCCTGTATAATTTAGTACTCTCTGTATTACAAATGACCATTTAGTTCTGCTTCTGTGATGCAATAGAGCTTTTGTCACTGTAGTATTCAATATGTGGTCGAATTGTACACAGAATCAATAATCAGACAGACAGAATGCAGAGACAGTTATTTTATTGTCTCATGGAATAATATGATATATATAAAGAAAGTACTTTCCCTGCGGAAAATAATCCTTTCTTTTATTGGTGGATGATCTGTTTTGTGTGGTGTCCAGTTGAATTGATAATAAACTGTATTTTTGAAGACTGAAATGTTGGTAAATTTACAAGAAGGCTTAGTGCATGTCATGGCAAAAGCCATGTATTTAAATGTTATTAAGATTAAAAGATGATAAAACATAATTGCAATAAGTATTTGTGCAGCCCACGCAATTATCAGGTGACTGAGAGAGTATGTTCTAACTCAATAACAAGCGCTCCCTTCAGCTATGTTCAGTCAGTCAACACAACCTGCCATGACAGAGAAATATGAGCTCCTTTATTAACTATCACACATCTTAATCAGGATGTACTGGATTTGCATTTCTGCTGTTACAGACTCCAAATAATAGTTCAAGGCAGTTCCCTTTGAATCTTTGCTCAAGTCCTGACATGTAAAATAAACCTTCTTACTTCTTAATTTTACCACATATCACAAAGCAAGGGTACACAAGCTATGGATCTTAGCTAAGCAGAAAATACAATATACGTATACACAAACACACACACACACACACACACACACACATAACTAACTCCTTTCCTATTAGCTTAACTTGTTATTTATATTTTAAAACAAACAAACAAAAAGCCCAGGATCATGAAATTACAATTGAAAATTTAACCATTCTCAACGTGAGTACACATACCACTGGAAATAATTTTTCATACTTGTATTGATTGCTAAGAATGAATTTAGCCTCACATACCCATTGAGTAGAATTCACTCTTCCTTCCTCATGAGAATACTCTGCATGACATCCTATTAGGTCAGAGAATTTCTACCCAAACTTAGAACTGCTCATTGACTGCCTTTTTATTTATCAGCTCTATAACTTGTTTTAACATGTAAATATGGACTATATGGACTGAGGTTATACATATACAGGCGCATGTGTATACACGTCTCTGCTTTCTCCCTTTGTTTAAAGTTCAAGATGATTTAGAATAATCCTATTTATTTGAGGAAAACCAGTCAGTATTTGGTGTGACCACCATTTGCCTTATGCAGTGCAACACATCTCCTTTGCATAGAGTTGATCAGATTGTTGATTGTGGCCTTTGAAATGTTGTTTGACTCCACTTCAGTGGCTGTGGGAAATTGCTGGATATTTGGAACTGGAACACACTGTTGTACTATATACGCCAATCCAGAGCATCCCAAACATGCTCAATGGTTGACATGTCCGGTGAGTATGCTGGCCATGAAAGAATTGTGATTATTTCAGCTTCCAGGAATTGTGTACAGATCCTTGCAACATAGGGCCGTGCATTATCATGCTGCAAAATGAAGTGATGATCATGGATGAATGGCACAACAATGGGCCTCATGATCTCGTCACGCTCTGAGCATCAGCTCTGTGCATTCAAAATTCCATCAATAAAATGCACCTGTGTTCGTTTGTCCATAACATGCGCCTGCACATACCATAACCCCACCGCCACCATTGGCCACTCGATCCACAACGTTGACATCAGCAAACCACCCGCACAACACCATACACGCTGTCTGTGTACAGTGAAAAACAGAATTCACTCTTGAAAAGAACACCTCTCCAAAGTGCCAGACACCTTTGAATGTGAGCATTTGCCCACTCAAGTCAATTACGACAATGAACTGCAGTCAGGTCGACGAGCATGCAGATTAGCTTCCATGAACGGTTTCTCACACTTTGTGCAGAAATTCTTTGGTTATGCAAACCGATTGTTGCAGCAGCTGTCCAGGTGGCTGGTCTCAGATGATCTTGGAGGTGAAGATGCTGGATTTGGAGGTCCTGGGCTGGTGTGGTTATACGTGGTCTGCAGTAGTTGGATGTACTGCCAAATTCTCTAAAACGCCTTTGGAGACAGCTTATGAAAGAGAAATGAACATTAAATTCATGGGCAACAGCTCTGGTGGACATTCCTGCAGTCAGCATGTCAATTGCACGCTCTCTCGAAACTTGCGACATCTGTGGCATTGTGCTGTGTGATAAAACTGCACATTGCAGAGTGGCCTTTTATTTAGGCTGGCCTAAGGCACACCTGTGCAATAATCATGCTGTCTCATCAGCATCTTGATATGCCACACCTGTGAGGTGGATGGATTATCTTGGCAAAGGAGAAGTGCTCACTAACACAGATTTAGATACAATGTATATATATATATATATTGTGACGATTGTCCCGATTCCACATCAGTACATACATATGTTTGTGTGTTTGTATAAAACAAAAAAAGTCTTATAAGATTAGTCATGCCTTATGCAAAATTCATGATTAATGTCACACTATCAGCTCTTTTCACGGTTCCTTTTTTGGAACATGGACATAAACTTTAGCAGAGTAAACTTCTATAGAGATACATGGGCAACAGAGACAAAAACAATGCCACATACTTTGGCAAAATAATAATAATAATACATAAGGCAATGAGAATATCTAGAGAGACCATAACAAATATTATTTTTAAATTTTTGTCATTCACCTAGCAGAGGTTAAGAAAACCTATGGGTTTTTAATATAATGCCAGGACATAATGTATAAAGTAAATATAATTTATTATTATTATTATTTAGGAAAATAAATGTAAAAGCTTGTTATACTCATGTCATGATGAGTGCATGACTAGGCCCATTACCGGCAACAAAAAGAAGACGGTAAACTGAAATGTTTTAAAATCTAATTTAAAAGAGCCAATTCAGGTGCATGAAATCCTGGGGAGAAGCAAATTATACCACATTACATTAGTCAGCTACATCCTCCACAACCTAAACCAGCCCGCAAGGACCTGGGGAACAGCAGAGTGCAGAAATTGCATTTTATGTGCATGTAATTCTTCGGTTGAGTTCATCTTTGATATAGGCTTTATCCAATTTATGGTGCTCGCACTTAACCCTGGCAAATTTTGCTCTCAGGTATTGAAAATGCAAGTTCCGCTGGCATAAAGCAAAACAGGCTTTTAGACAGGTATTGTTTTACATTCTGCATCAATTTCATGGCTTTCAACTAGCCTGGTAAGTTAGAAGAAGCTTTGGATGGATGGACAAAGCCGGGGGAAAACTATGCAGGAACATCACAGCGCAACAGAGGGAGGAAACTCAGTCACCAATATCCTGCAGCCTCATTAGGCTGATGGTGGGTGCTAGGACCCTGGTAATGGAAGTCGAGAGAGTTTGTAATTTAGTCAGACCAGATGAAAGAGCAACATAAAGAAAATGGAAACACCAAAAAGGTAAACACCACCATCTCTCTCACTCATGGCCTCTTTCACGCTTAGTTTATTTGTCATTACTGGCATTTCACATTCAGATGTTGCAGCATTTACATCAAAAAGCAGCAAAGGATCTGTATACTTTGTTTCTGGCAAAGCATGAAAGGACACTCAAAAATGTATAGAATACATAACTACTTGTACACACTATAGATTCTGTTCCATTGCCTGGTGATCACAGCCTGAAACTCTACAGAGCTCCACTGATCCATTCTCCTGAGCTAAATAGAAGCTCTCAGAAGGGAAAGTAGAACAGAGGAAATGCACAATTTCCCTTATTCCCTTATTCAGGCTACACAGTGTAGAACCAATAATACATGTATTTTAAATTCAGTGATTTTCTGGCATTAATCTAAAATAATTCGCCTCTCAGGCTGTTACATTTTTTAGGCTGTTGGAAATTCAGGACAAAATGAGTTAAGGGAAAATCTCTCTTTTGCAGCTGATCCACACCCCTGACTAAAAGTGTTTTGCGGCTGCTGCTTTTGGCTGCTGCTTAGTCTATCTCTCAGTTGCTAAACAGGCAGTTTTTCTTATTTCTTAGTAGAATACATACATTTATAAATAAAACTACTTCTTCTTGTGGTTAATTTCAGAAAAAAATCGAACCACTGGTAACACAAATGACACACTTGTTTCCATGGAGATTCGGGTCTGTAAATGTATTCTGAGTCCCTTTAATAAAAGAAAATGTTAATAAATAAGGAAAAATATAAGAAATTATCACTCGTAGTTGTAGTTGGCCAAGCTGGGTCTAGTTTCCATTAGGATTCCATAATCAACCTGTAGAACTAATTCTGCAAAAATAAATAAATAAATAAATTATTAATTAAAATAAAATAAATTCATTATACCAAAACAAAACATAAAAAATAAAGAACATAAATAAATTGTATAACTTCATATCATCACTATAAAAACATAACACAACGTACCATATACAATTTATTAATTTAAAAAAATATGAACAGCTTGTCTATTTTTGCTTTAATGAAAATATTTCCAAACCAATCCAAAGCCAGAAGTGGTGTTTTGTTCATAACTGATTTAGTTTTTTTGAACAAAATGGTTTATGGTTTAGTGAATTATTCAAAATCTCTCTTGTAAGGACAGTTATTTTTACTTCATTAAACCAGTCACTTGTTTCATTCTTGAATGAATCAGCATTTCTGAACAAATTGGCTGAATGAATATGACAATGACTCACTTGTGAAGACAATTTCTCACCACCTACTGGTGTAATGACTAACTGTCAAAGAAACAATCTCCACAACTAATGCACAGACTGATCAATGCTTTCCTCTGAGTTCATTAAATTAAAGTTGCCATACTAGCTTATCATGAAGGTCTAATAAAATTTTAATCACTTTCTGTAGACCCAAGAGCCTCCTGAAGTGTCCTTTCTTTCAAATATTGATGTATTGACTCTTTCGAAAGGAAAACTCCAAGGATAAAATCTACCCTCAGAAAACAAAAGGTTGAGGGGAAAAAATGGCAGGAAAGAGATACTGAGAATCAGGGTCTGTCTCTTTTTAAGATGTTAGCAGTTCTCTACAGTCACACACACAAAAAATACAAATAAATAAATAAATAGTAATTCTCGTCCATTGGATGAGAGAGTATTTTGTTAGCTGGTTGACCCCCCTCCACATACCTTGTTAAAATATGAAATCATCAATACTTTAACTAGTTAAGGCAAGACTGGGGATTTAACACAAAGGTTTCAGTCATTTCAAACTTCTGCACTGGCTTGTTCGTAGATTATGTTAATTTTCTCAGTTAGATTCTGTTTAATCTGGCTGGTGAATGAAATAACTGCCAAAATCTTCAGGGGAAAAGGAGGATAAAAAAAATGGTATGCCGTCTTTAAAAAACTTGAAAAGCCTGATTATATATATATATAGATATATATATATATATATATATATATATATATATATATATATATATATATATATATATATATATATATATATATAGATAGATATATATAGATATATATATATAGATATATATTTATAACAATAAATAGCAAAATTACATAAAACAGAGCAAAATCTGGGGTTGCGTCTCAGTGTCAAGCACAAAGTTTGAGCCTTTCAGACACGTTGGCTTCTCAAAAATTTCCCTTTTACCACAGTCGTCTTTGAACATTTAGAAGTAGGCCATTTATGACATCCTGTTATATGATCTTAAAAGGTTCTGTAAAGGCTTGAAAAGCTTAGCACACTTTATCACACATGCTGTGGTCTGGGCGTAAAAACCGAGACCAGCTTGTGGAAAAGTATGCTTCAAATTTATGACACCAGTTGGAATGTCTCAAGTGACTGAAATAAATATATTTCTGGGTGTTAAACAAGAGTTTCATATCATGCTCACTCCAAAAAATTACTTAGCCAAAACGATTCAGTAGCTGTGTTGATCTACTACAGATTTCAGTAAAAAGACTGTTGAAGTGCTTTTGATGGTAATGCATGTGCATTGTGGTTTCACCTATACTTGACAACAGTTTGGACTATCACTAACCTCTAACTGTGTGGGCCCACTTAAAAACATTAGTGAGACAAATGGCACAGCAAAACACTCCAGAGCAAAGAAATGAGAGCGATCAGGTCTAGATTTTTGTGAATTATTCTTTATGTCAGCTCTATCAATCACTAGGTCAATATTCCTCATTAATTTACATTTCAACATGCACAATCAAATGTATTTGTATAGCAGAGAATAGCAAACCACAGCAATAAACAAATACACTGCAACATTTTCTTTAGAAAAACATGACCTATTCATAAATAGATGCGTTTCATTTGGTTAAAGTCATTTTCCTAATTGTTTTCTTTCATACTTTAATTTTTCCAATACAGCGAGGTAGTTGTATACAGAATTTAATGAGTTTTCATGTTGTAAGAGTTATGAACTTTGTAGGCTGATACCATATTTTAACAGTAAACCTTTAACAAGTGTTGCAGTAACTGATCATAACTGAACATGACCTTGTGAGTCAGTCTGCAGTGTGCAATGTTTATTTGTGCCTACTTAATGTCAGCTTGTGAAATCTCCTTGTTAAACTAGATGCTAATTTGTTCTGTCTGGTTATAGTCTGCATTTGCAATCAATCTGTACAGGGCCAAGCTCCATGTCATACTATCATCAGCATTGATTAAACAGTATTGAAGAGGCATGTATAGATACTTGCCACCTCTAACCTTATTGCCCTGAATTTACTTTCAGTCTCTAGTATGTGTGTACTGTTAAGATCGTCCTAGGCCAGTGGTTTTGACTCAGAACTCAGATTTTATTTTAGACACCAAACAGCAACCCAACACAGTACCAAAATTATTTATCATGCAATGGTCATGCATCTTCGGGAAAAAAAATCAGCTAATTTGAAAAAAAAGGTCTAATATTATATAAGGCCTTTTTTTGCAAATTAGCAGATGTTTTTTCCCCAAGATGCGTGGCCATTGCATATATTATATTATATTATATTATATTATATTATATTATATTATATTATATTATATTATATTATATTATATTATATTATATTATATTATATTGGTTGAAACTTTTAACTAGTTGCTTATCAGCATGCAATTTACTAGCATATTGGCTGTTTATTAGTACTTATTGAAAACATATATTAGTTCTTCATACTGCATTACAATTTTAGATCCCTTAATCCGACCCCATACCTAAACTTAACAACTACCTTACTGACAAATAAGCAGGCAATCTGACCAATCATAATAGACAAGAGAGTAGATTAACATTGTTGGACTTCAACTTGAAAAATGTTTTTTATTGTCTTTTCTCGGTTGAAAGCAGATACCTTGTAATGTTCATTCATGTTTATTTTGTGCTATAGCTGTTTGAGAGGAAGATGTGAATGGTTCATGTGCCGCTTAAACTGATACACTACAGCGATCTGTCACGACACGAGCCATAAAACGGTAATTATTGTTTGAATTTCTTATAAAGAAAAATTCAATTCGTGAGAGTGCCAAAGCTTGTCGGACGTAGCAACAAGGACCTTAAGATGAAGTGACCTATATTTGTATATAGGTTAGTTGCAATGTAGCATTGTTGTCTGCCAATTAAATAAGTACTGAGACCCACTTGTTGAAAACTACTGGTACAGTATATTGCATGTTTGCTCTATCATCACTGAGAACCGTTTTAAAAATCCATGAATCCACTTACAGTACTTCCTCCTCCATGCATTCTGACAGATGCCCCCTGGTGAGTGCTACATTCTCCTAAGCGCCTGTGGTCATTCCTTCTTCACACACACACTTTCCCTATCTGTGCTCTTCTTGATCATACATTAATCTAGCTTTGAATAGGAGCCCATTTTCCTCTCTAAATGTCAGATCATATTCACTGGCCCTTATTCAGCGTCCAAGCACATCTGATTTCCAAGTAACCATTGAGGTAAATGTCGGTGCATAATAAAGCCTCCTCTCGGAAACAGAACAGTAATATCCAGTTCCTGAACTCTATTGTAGTTCCCGAGTGCATTAGCTTAGCAGAGAAGGCAGTCAGTTGAGCAATCAAAGGCTTTGATTGACAAAGCAAGAAGTGGGGAGATCAAGCCATGTTCAACACGGTGCCAAAATCAGTGTCGACACTGGAGGAAAGAGCGGACAGAATGAATGTGTGTACATGGACACTCAGATTAAACACACAGATCTGCTCATAGATACTGCCAGGGAGCACCAGGGACAAAAGAGTCTATTCAGCTGCATGTAATAATCAAGAGAGCTGGTTGAGAGAAACTCCAGCTGTTGACCTGCGACCCCAGGCTCAGAATGGAATGTAATCATGCTGCCACCTCAATGTCTGGACGGTAACATTTAAAGAAAGCTGTGTGATTGACTTTCTTATGGGGAATACACAAGACATTTAGAAAAATGTCTCAATGTCCCAATTGCTTTTACATGTACATTTACAATTTAATTAAATTACATTTTAATTAAATTAAAAACTATCAAGATGAAAAATAGCAAAAAGGATGCACACACAGTATATGCACATACAGTACGTGGTGTGCAGGTGTGCATGCTGTTGAATGTTGAATATCCATAAAAAAATACTATATTTTACTATATAATATAATAATATTCCACTGTTATAGATCTGAAATTAAACTCACATTTGTGTACCTTTAGATATTGCCAAAATATTTTCTTGATGCCAAAAGTTGTTCACATAATTGATTGCATTACACCACACTTAAATATGCACACATTGAAGACTTCTCACATGTTATAAAAAAGGAACAGCATGAACCTAACATCTTCTGTGCTGGTTTGAAAAAAAAAAAAAACATGAATTAGAATAAATTATGCCAAATGAGGTTGAATACATGAAGGGTGAACTATTCCTCTACATTCAAATAATAAATATGTGAACAGGTTTACATTGTTTATGAATTTACCAATAATGATTCAAGGTTTCCAAACTATTTGAAATTATTTAGAGATATTTGTTATAAGGTTTCCTAATACATATTTTGTGTATATGTCAGCTGTTTTTGCTACTAGCATGATCTGATCTTTTGATGTGGCTGCTGTTGAAACCTAAGTTACCCACAGTTCCATCGCAGTGGAGTCTTAATTAGCCTGTAGAGTCATGCTGTCATACAGTACTCAACAACACTTTGGTTTGCACAGAGACATTGAAGAACATCAAAAGAATATGAATTGTGTGTGTGTGTTTATAAAATACTTTATAGCCTGCTTAAAACTTCCAGAGATGTTGTTAAAAATAGGCACTGGTGATCCATTAAAAGAAAAAAATATATATGACACATATTCCAAAATAAGGGGCTAGGGCTAAAATATACAGTATGCACTTTAGGTCTGATGTCAAGCCATGACAATAGTGCACTTTATAGACAGAAGGAGGTAAGATATAATAAGTCCCTGCAGGAAAGAATGTGTTCAGACTGACTTTGCTAGTTGCTGCAAAATCTGATGCAACAGTCTGTGCAAGTGCAGATCAGGGAAAATATTAACATTTGAAGCAAGCTGGAAAACAAATAGTATCTCAATTTTTATAGAATTAAATTGAGTTAATTACAAATAATCTGTTTATACTGTAGATGACTCTGATTGAGGATCTGATCTGAATGTAGAGGTATGTACTTGCTAAAATCCACCTATTTTCTCACTCATATTCAAAAATACCTTGCACACATGTGCAGTGCCATACTGCACGTTTACATTATACAAATGTGTGTGTGTTTATGTCTTATGAACTGGTCAATGGAGAAGACTGAATATTTAATATACTTACTGTACATGTCAGCTTTCATTTTAAATATGTCCTCAACCTCAAGGCAAATTTTTTTGACATATTTTGATGATATCATTACAACATCACATTTCGACGTGTTAATACAACTGATTCATTAAAAACACTGATATAACATAGCACTAACTTGTACCAATCTCGTATCGAACCATGACCCCAAAACCAAGGTAACTGTATCACTCTTGCAGTCATGCTGTTCAAATATCAACATATTAAAATGTCTTGATGTTAATATACATATAACATAACTACAGCCAAAAGTGCAAATGTCAAAACATCTCTGCTCATTCATGTCTTATTTGAACGTACATGAAGTACAGGGAATGAGAAAAGTATGGTATTTTCATCTTTATGATAAGGCTCATCTCCACCTCCAGGTTTCTATTCCTTTACTTGCCTTTATAAAGTCTTATTTAAGTGGCAAGAGACATTTTTACATCATCTCAAAATTATTCCTCCATCTGGAATTATTATTATTTTTTAATATTTTTTTCTATAAAAGCTGGCCAAAGTGCTCCTGGTCAAAACATGAGAGAGAGCAATGAATAAAAGAAGACGACAGCCTTGCTTTTACTTAGAGGGCAACTCCAGCAAGAGAGAAGCTAAAGGTTGAATTTGAATTAAATGTAATAGCAATTTTACACTCAATGCCCTGAAGGAGAAAGATAATGCATGATTTTGTTTATTCTACTCTCCCATGTCTGAATGAGTTTCAGTTGAGATGGGAATCGCTGGATGTGTGTTTAGATTATCTGATATTCCTATAAGCTCTATAACTGTACTGAAACACACACACGCATGCACGCACACACACACAGTAGTACCTATTTATGGGACATGTTTTATCCTTTAAAGCAGAGGTGTCAAACCCTGCTCCTGGAGAGTTGTACCCTGCTTTAACACACCTGCTCGTAATCTTCAAGTATTCTTGAATGCAAACATTAATATCTAAATACAGCATTAGCAACTGTTGCTGATTACTGCTGAATTGATTAATGAAAGGTAATGGACCACTTGCAAACATATGAAATGAATTGATGCAGCAGGCATCAACAAGTCATTTTAAACAATTTTCATTAGATTTAGTCATACAGTTATTGTATTTATTTTAATAAGTATTATAAATAACCAAATAAACCAAACTTGTAAACAAAACAGGGATTAAGATAAATAACCTTAAAAAAGATAGTCCACTGTATATAATTTACATACAGTTACAGTTTAGTAAATGCAGAAATTAAATAATTGCAGTGCTATGCTCATAATTTACATCAGGTTATTCAATCTGATTATTTATAATGAGTTCAACCACATATGAACATGTGTTATATTTACAGCTTTTTCAGCTGTCAGTAATTGTTGGCATCATAAATAAATCCTGATTAGCAGGCAACTAATTAATTACCCAGATTCAAAATCACATATACAGTATCACGCTATACATGTTAGAACAGATGTGCTAATCACCAGGCCGCGGCTCTGACATTGTAAGTAACACAGAGGGCATGTTTGGACAGTATGTTCACCAGAATGCATTCTCCTGCTGTCATATGACATCACTTCAGCTGCGTAAAATCTGCACCATAAGGATTCAGTTGTCCTCTGACTCAACACTTAAACATACCTGTCACAAGTGAACCCTCATCTTGGCCAAATAATATTGTCAATTGCCCCTTTCACACAGCAATACCAGCAAATTGCTGTAATATTACTAGAACAAATTTTTTGGCAAATACAAATATGTGCTATTCACACAGACCATCTTTTTTCCTGGTAAAACACCATTCACACATCAGTTAAATTGAGTGGCACCACCATGCTTACCCATTTATAGATCTTAGCCATTTAGAGCCTAATTGTTTTGCCAGATTTAAATTATCAAAAGTGATTGCCAATTTAAACGCTTTAATGACATTACGAAATAGCCCTGAGATAATTACCACCATATTAGTTCTGATACCACATAAAGTCAACTTCATAAATAGGCCTGTATCCATTGCGAACATATTTCATTATTAGTTTGATTAGCGCTGATTTCTAAAGACTGCTGCACAGTGGGGACGACAAGCGTCTTGAGCTCAAACAATGCTAAGAGAGAGCTTACGAATGGTCCAGACCGACCTTACGAAAGTGTGACTTACAGAAGATATACTTAGCGTACGAATGTGTCGGGAATCGTGCGATAAGGTTAAGAGAGAGGTTAAGGAATAGGTTAAGAACTACTTAGCGATAAGAACGTTTTGGGGAACCGGGCCCTGGTCAGGTTAGCGTCTAACACAGATTTATCAGTGGGACGTTCCTCTCTACATCATAACAGTATCGGTGCAGCTGAGAGGCTTTCTGGTTTTAGTCCAATGACCATCTGATGCAATATGCTAAATGTCAGTTACCAAACATGACTCAGGTTTCTCTTTCAGTAGATGGGAATGTTTACCACTATTTTTGGCTTATCTAGTGCACACAGGATGCCATGTTAACGGCCAAGGCCTGGTGAGGGATCAGAATAAGATCAAGCTGCTCTTTGATCCTCACAGTATAGTTACAATTCACACATTCACACAGTATGTCAGAATATTCTCCAAGGTTTCATGATCAGGGTGAAGGATGAAGACATATAGCTGAAATTTCACAGGCTACATTTGTCTGGAGAAAACTAGGTTAAGATGTGTGTCTAGATGTGTGTGTGTGTGGCGGAGAGGAGAGGAACAGATGCATTTCCGAGTAGGTGGTGCTTGTGAGTGGGAAGGGGGTCTCCGAAGTAACACGCACTGCGGCACCTTTGATTGTGCTCCAGGTCTACACAGATGGAGCAGAGCCCCAGGAAGCAGTCACACTCAAAGACCAGTGTGAGGTGAACTGTAACAGTCACTGAGTAACCACTCTGGCTTGTCACAGCGAATAACTAATCAGAAGATATGGTGACAAGATGAGCCTGTTTTAGAGCAGGCTATTAAAAACTGTCCATAAGAAACTCAAAAAATACCTTCAGCTCTATGTTGTATAAACACACACTCAAATATACTGTGTGTGTGTGTGTGTGTGTGTATATATGTTTACATACATACAGTATGTTTGTGTGTGTGTGCACATATACCATTCAGAGGTTCGGGGTTGATTTTACTAAGGAATTCACGTAGGGTCATCAAGGCTGCATTTATTTGATCAAAAATACAGTAAAAAAAAACTGTAATATTGTGAAAAAATATAAAAATGTAAATAATTATTTTCTATTTTTATATATGTTTTAAAATGTAATTTATACCTTTGATAGCAAAGCTGAATTTTCAGCAGCCATTACTCCAGTCTTCAGTGTCACATGATCTTCAGAAATCATTCTTATATGCTAATTTGGTGCTTAAGAATTTCTTATTATTATCATTTGTTGAAAAAAAAAATGTGCTGGTAAATATTTTTGTGAAAACTGTCTGTTTATGCTGTTTGTGTGGATTATTTGATGAATAGAAAGTTCAAAGGTACAGCAGTTATTATTATTATTTTTTAACAATGTAAAAGCATTGATTGCCAATTTTGATCAATTTAATGCATCCTTGCTAAATAAAAGTTGTAATTTCTTTAAAAACCTTACCAGAAAATGAAAATATATATATTTTTTTTTTTATAATTTTATATTTTTTTATACATAATTAATTGTATACTTTATTCTTATTCTTATTCATATCATGTTTTAGCTCAAAACTTCATGTGGATGGTGAAACATCCAGTAGTGTGCTTTAATGGAAGCAGCAGTGTGCTGACACTGTGCTCTTAAGGCATAAGCATAAGGATGCATTTGATTGTCAACAGTTTATTTACAAACTTACCAATTCATGATGGGGTACACACGTGTAGAGCAGAAAGGATTTTGTTATTTTCCCTTTCAGTCTACGAGGCAGAAATTATTCAATTTCTTCCTCAGTACCTAATTAACAATCCATCTATGTGCCACAGAGACAAATGCAAGCTGTTTCCTGCCTGCAACAAATAGAAAACGACCTCTATATAGTTCCATTCAGAAGCAAATGCTCCAATCACATTTATCATGCGCCTTGTGCATTTACATATTTATATTGGCTGTGTTTGCTAGTGCTGGGTTCCCATAACTCAACATGTAAGTGTTGAATTGTTTAATAACAGAGGAACACGGCCCTGCATATTGCAGGAGTGTGCGCGGGAATATTACAGCAAATCGTATTTTACTTTCTGAGGTGAAAAATGAGAATCAACATGATGAATCTGACGAAATGATCATTCAACAGTGCAACCATGCCCTCTACCAGAGCTGGCAGAAAATTGAGCTATGCTCAATGGATAATCTCAGAAAACCTAAGTATCCATGGTGTTCTATTACAAACCATATTTCTAATGGCTTAAAGAGAAAGAGAGGCAATATTATTTTGATTGCTTTTTTCTTTTATTTTTTCTTTCAGTTGATTGTGGGCAATTTATGGTATAGATTCAGTTTATTTTTACCTGTATTTTACTGTGATCTTATTCACGGTCAGGATTTAGTCTACCATTTTGGAATGGCTGAATACACTTTACAATAAAGGCAACTGATTCAACCTACCTTGCTAATGTCTAATTTTTTGGTTGACAAAGCCATCAGCAAACTGATTATTGAGCTTGACCGTGATTCACTTGAATAATTTTTCTGATTGGAAATAAAGCTAAATGAACCATTTTGTCCTGAGTCAGTATATTCAAAGTACATACAGTATGATCTTTTTATAGCTGTTTTTGTTGTTTCATACAGTAGGCTGAAGTGGCATCATGGCCACATAGACAAATCACTGGTGATTTAAGCAATTTTGAGCGTGGCATGGTTGTTGGTGTCAGACGGGCCAGTCTGAGTATTTCACAATCTGCTCAGTTACTGGGATTTTCACGCACAACCATTTCTAGGGTTTACAAAGAATGGTCTGAAAAGGGAAAAACATCCAGTATGCGGCAGTCCTGTGGGTGAAAATGCCTTGTTGATGCTAGAGATCAGAGGAGAATGGGCCGACGATATATGTATGACTATATATATATATATATATATATTCAAATACCATGCTTTACAGGTTTAAATCTATTTTCACATTTCTAAATATATTATTATTATTATTTTGCACAATTTAAATATTTTTGGTAACACTTTACATTTTTAACTAAGGTTCACTTTGTAAAGGGTTTATTAAGGTTTTAATAAATGAATTATAACTAATTTACACATGCATTATAAACCATGAATAATAAGGGTGATATTAATGCTATAACTGCCAAATAATGAGACATTTTTAACTTACATGTTATAAATGAGCCACTTCCAAATGTGGTTTTAAATCAGATACATATCTGATATCTGTACATCTGACCTACATCTAAACACCGATATCAAATTCCCCACAGAACTTCGAGGGTGACACGTTTGCCCATAATGATTGTGTTTTAATGCTGGTGTGCTGTGTTCATTACAATAAATATTATCTTAGCGCTACTTTACTTTTACCGAGCTGTAGATAAAATAGCCAAACAAATTAAAATTACTATTATTTACCATTATTTATCTGATCAGTGAGATTTTGTGCTTCAAAACATCCATGACAGCCAATGTCCATTCTGGCAAATAATAATGGCCACTCGATGTGAATTATATAAATAATTTTGATGTCTGCACTTGCTATGCTTACATTAAATTATTTGAGCAATTAATGTCACTTTCAGCAATAATAGGTCACTGGTCAGTGTTGGTTTTAACATCTCATTTCTATTATAGGTGTTGGATGTGGGTTTTATCTCTCCTTCTTTTAATGGATATGGACATCAGGAACTTTCCTTTTAAGAGTTTTAAATGTCTATCTATTCATTAATAAATGGTTCACAGCTGTTCAAAGTAGTTTTTGGAAAGCAATGTGGTAAGAAAGTTCATGAGATTTAAATGAGAAATTATCTAAACGAGAAACCATAACACCTTTTCAGTTTGCTATAAAAGACTATTTTTGCTGCATCATGAAATAAATCAAGAATCTGGTTTTGAGCAAAACATGTATGAATAAATATTTTTAAAAATGGCTCACTATTTGATTGCATTAGAATCACCCTTTTTATCCATCCATTTATAACTGCTTATCAATGATTTATAATGCATTTGTGAATGAGTTATAACTCGTTTATAAACTCCTTAATAAACATCTTTATAAACACCTTTACAAAGGGAACTTTAATGTAAAGTATTACCGATATTTTGTTTCACTAAGTTTGTTTCACTAAGTTTCACTAAGTTTGACCACCAACTTTGTATGATGTTCTGAAAAAACAAATACTACCAAATAACAAAACAAAACAAACAAAAAAACACCCTTAGCACTCAGGTAGAAACACATACGTACGCACACATGCAGCAAAAGAAACAGCACAGGTGGCTTGTTAGGTTGTATTAGACTCAAACTGACAAGTATGAGAGACCTGTGTAACCCAGTCAGAAGTTACTTAGACACAAAGTAAACTGGCACATGGGGGTACTGTGCCGAAAAAGATTAATTCAATCTCTACAGGGTTGTTTTCTTGTGTGTGAATATTTGTGAATGTGTGCAGTCAGTCTACTGACACAATCTGAGTTTACATCAGGCATGCTTAGTTTATAATCCTCTAAAGACACCTGAAATTATTTAAAAGTTTTAGGGGATAACTACAAAAGTGTTGACAATGAGTCCCAAATGGAGAAAATTATCACCACATCGAACATCTGGGGCTCGTCAAATATTATTTATTAATATCCTAAATTAAACTGCCAAAAACACCTCAGGCAATTTTGTGTACGTGTGCATCAAAAACATTTAGAAATTATGCCACTGTTCAGTACTCAGAATATTAATTTGAGTAAATCGTATTATTCAGTTCATAAAACTGCTTATTTGTGCACCAGTCTGACTGATCTGGTTCTCAGGCTCAGCTCAGTGACTCTATGATATGATCCTAGATGAAGTTTATGAATCAGACTGATCTGGTTTTCAAGATCTCATATGATCTCATGAGAATTCATATGAAGTGAAGATAGGAACTATGTTATTATCTTATAACAAATAATTGAGTCACCAACTCATCTAATCTATATCTTCTACTCCATTCATTTTTAGTGAAAACTGTTTATTTACTCTCTTCTAATGAGGAGATACCTAACTGATATCAAGCTGTGTGGCTTTATACACACTGCCATGTTGATGTCTTTTTAAATGTTATAATTTATTTTCCTGGAAGAGGTCTATCCCTCTCCAGATAAAAATTAACAATATGTCTCCTGAATATGATGGTTATAAATATGTGAGTGTTTGCATTTCTGTCTGTGTTAACAATGATGAGGATGTTCCTTCTCTATCCACTCTACCTTGCTCAGGAATTTCATTGTCCACACTGTCTGGCTGGGAGAGTTTTTTTTGCCAACCCTGTTTACTTTGAGAGACAGGGAGATATTTATATAATTTATGAACAGTCATGTAACATTGAATACTGTAACATTGAATACTGTTATAAATTACTATAACAGTAAAATGTTACATTTTAAAATGTATTTAAAAAGAAAAACAGCTATTTCAAATAATAATTATATTTGTCAAAATTATTGTTCTTAATGTATTTTTGATTAAGTAAATTCAGCTTCAGTGAATCTTTTTAATTAATTAATTAATTTTAATTCTGTGATATTGAATTTGTTGATTTGTCTCGATTCAACGTATTCCATTGTTGGAATACTGGGCCTCAGGTTGGATCTTTTTTTTTTTAGAAACTCTGAAGAATCTTACTCAATCTGCTATGGATCTAAACACCTAAAACAGCAACCAAAGCTAATTGGCACCCAACAGACATCATTCTTCTGCAGAAAAAAGACTTCAGGATATTCTTTAGGGTCATTTGTTAGTCAGTGCTGTTATTAGTTACTGGTATGTATATCAGTTTTACTTCAATTAGCTGTCTCTGTTTGATGGCATCTGTGTGCATCTGACTCCAAAGTGTTTGATTATATATCTCTATCACAGGAGGACTGTGAAGCTCTTGAGTCTGAAGATAATTGGAAAGGACTTTGTGATGGATTACAAAAGAGTAGATCAGTCATAAAGCTTGGCGCAGAATTCAGCCAGAAATGTCTGCACTCGCTACGCTTACATTACATTATTTGAGCAATTAATGTCACTTTCAGCAATAATAGGTCACGGGTCAGTGTTAGTTTTAACATCTCATTTCTATTATAGGTGCTGGATGTGGGTTTTATCTGTCCTTTTAATGGATATTAACATCAGGAACTTTCCATTTAGGAGTTTTAAATGTCTATCCGGGTCTCTGGGCGCATTCAATGTCGTTTAAAGTATTTTGACGAATTGGTGTATGCTGACCTGTTTGGTGCAGCTAAACTGAGGTTTGTTGGCTGATTAGCATTTAAATTAATTGGCACTACATCAGTATTCAAAGCAAGAAGAGCTCTACTAGACTGCTTCTCTCAGACTCTCATAAGCCACTGGGCTGACAGAAACCTCTCAGATGAGGATCACTTACGCCTGCCAGCTGTGCTTGAAGCGATGAGATCTCCTCTATCTCCCACACAGGCTGCAAAAAAGGAGAAAATGTCAGATGATCTCTGTATGTCACCCCATTCCTCTTCTTTCAGCGTGGTCTTCTCATCTAGTGATGTGTGTAGGATCAGAAGTCTATAGCTTTGTTCATAAACATGAGCTGTCTAATGTCACACAGGCAGGCTTTCTTCACACAGGACGTGTTCTTGAACCTGACATACAGTATTCTATGCAAACATGAGTTAGAAGGGCGTCTCTGACCTCTGACCAAAATTGATCATTGACCATTGTCTCTCTCCCTGCTTGATGGTCATCTGGGCACTTTGCATCTACTGTTTCTGAATACTGTGAATATTTTCCAACTTTCTTCTTCCCACTTACTCTATAGTAGGGAATTTGCATATTCAGATGCAAGGCACCTTTTTCAAAGAGCTCATTGCAATGCATTATGGGATTGTCGTCTCTTTGAAGGATTACATGCAGTTCCACAATGGAATCTGGTCAAAACAGGTATCCTAAAAGGCAATATAATGTTGCTGCCTACATTTAGGAACAGCCTTTATGTTGAAAGCACACTTGTGACCACTTAAAATTATGTCTAGGTAGGCAGCTCAGAAAAGCTGCTCTTGATTGATGACTTCCATACATAGTGTTTGATCTTTTGACATAAAATTGCATCACCATGTACTTAGCTAGTCAGTAAATTACAGCCCTAATAGACTCAGATGAGTAGGTCTAGGGAGAGAGCTGAATGCATATGTGTGCGTGTGTGTGTCCATGTGCTATTTTCATGCTATGCTAATAGAAAACCTCATTGGAATATTGAATAACCCTTGATTTTAATTGATTAATCAAAGGTGACCCACAGACAGCAAAGTCCTGCTAGAATCCAAAATTATCTTGGCATCGGACACAATCCTAATAGTTATTTATTTTACAGTATTATGTAAAACTGTGTGCTATTTTGGAAAGTGGTTGTAGGAATATAAATTATTTTATAAAAATGAATGGTCCAGCTTCTCAGTTTTTCTTGTCTTTCTCTCTGCCTCTATTTTTATTAAAGGCACTGTTTCACTCACTTAATCTTGCCACGGAACCGAAAGTAACCTGTGGTGATATGTGGAACGATTTAAACGGCTTTGCCACGCCTGAACGCTTGATCTGTTTTGCATAATTAGGCCTCTGAAAAGACTGTAAGGTTTGTGGCTGAAAGTAAAGAGCTTGGCCAAGGGAAATGATGCCTGAGGCACTGTAATGTACTTCATCATCAAAAACACATTACACTCTTATTTGTCTCATATTAGAAATATGAGAATCCAATCAAAAAACTGCTCTGTAAGGCAGTAACTTCCTTCAATAATAAACTAGTACAGGGGATACATATTTATTTATTGATTTATTTTTTCTTTCTTTAAATTCCCATAGATGCATTGGATAAAGTTATATACTTCTGGTTGTTTCCACCTGTTTTGGGAAGGTTTTTAAAACGTCACAGTTACATTATGTAGTTTTCATAAATTCTTACTTTTTATAGTTATATAAGTTTGTGATTGTCCGGAGAACATAAAGAAACTAGCCATAATGCAAAGATTTTGAAGTGACAACTGCATTTTTTATGAAGTTAACATTGCATCATCTAATGAAATATACAGTTTTGAGTTGCAAAAAATAAACAGGCACCAAAATGTAGTTCCATAATACCTGAAGCATTGTGATGACAGTCTGGTATTACTGGAGCTAAAAAAACAAAAAAAAACAAAGCTTCCACAGCAGGGATTCTTCTTGTTTTCTCTACACATCACCATACCTCCACATGATAAAAACAGAAGCTTTACCTTCACAGCACATGTGGAGAGTGTCTAAAATACCCATAGTTAATTTCTGTTCTAGTGAAAGAAAATCGGCAAAGCCAGTGTCCTCTTGCACTTGCGTTCACATCTTCTGTCCAACTCTCCCCTTCGCTCTATCTTGCTTTATTTTTCCCCTTTCCATTTTAAATAATAACCGTGATGTGAAAAGCTCTTCAGAAAATGTTGGGCTGAGTCTTTTTTTTTTTTTTTTTTTGCAGTCTTTGCGTAGTCTTTGTGTTAATGCGAGTTCAATGCGGGTTTCACATTGCATGACTAAGTTTTGCAAAAATACACGCGAGGGAGTAATAAGAAAATAACTTAAAAACTGGAGTTCTCGAGCAAGACTGGAATTATTAAAATGTTTGTTTACTGTGTGATTATGGCCAGGTTATGGAGTCAGTCACAGCATATTTTGGCTATGAGTGAAACACAGGGCGACAGTCTTAACAGAGACTGGTTGGTCACACGTTTAATGTAACTTCTATTTAATTTTTAATTTTACTTCTAATGTTTGTTAAATGAGTTTAAATATAGGGAATATATATGGCCTATGTATTAAAATGATAAAAAACAATGCTGAAAATAATATAACTAAAGGAAAATAAAGGAGATTATCATGCAAACCAGTGACTGTGAGGAGTATTTTACAAAAGTTTAAAGGATTTAAGTTAATCTGTAAACATAAATATATGTATGAAGTAAAAAAATACAATAAGCAAGTATTATAGTAAAAATAAATCAACCTATCATCTGGGTTAAATAAACAACCCAATTTGCTGGGTATAATTAACCCAAAATATGTTCTGTCCTAAACTTACCCAGAGTAAAAATAACCACAATTGGGTTGTTTTTAGCCAGGGTAGGTTAGTTCAGCTCAGCACAGATGAGGGCAGAAATTTAATCAGTCGGGGCTCACTGTGTTCTTGAGGAAAAAAGTAAGGTGTTAAAGAACAGATGGAAACATATTCCTGTCTGTTCTGCAAGAGATTCTGAGTCACCCTTGACTGAATTCTGCATGAAACAGCCATGTTAGATAGCTTTCACAAAGAGAGAAAAGTGGGGAAAAGATTATTATCTGGGCGTACAATAAGAATCATTAACACTGACCTCACAAGATTATTTTCTTACAATGAAAGATTGGATCGGTGTGGTTGAGAACATTTGCAGAGCAAAGAATAAGACATAGTGGGAGTAAGATTTCTTTATATTAAACCATTGTACTTTAACCATCTAGAATTATGGTACAGAGATTCACTTTCAAGAAACACTATGTACTTTATATATACTTTCACAGTCTATAATTATGATATGGAAATTCATACAACCCTTTTAACATAGATTTCTGGAATAACTTACTTATGCCAGCTTTGATATGCCATTTCTTATTCTAATATACTGTATATATATATATATATATATATATATATATATATTAGTGGTGCATATATATATATATATATATATATATATATATATATATATATATATATATATATATATATATATATATATATTACATTTAAAAAAAAAGTGGAAAGTTTTACCAATTAAAAAATTTTTTTTTTATCTGTCTCTGTGTACAGATATGCAGTCATTGTGTACTGTCTTTTTGGGGCCAGACACCCTTGCATTTTGCATTGTTTGAGTCTCTGATTAGGTGAAATAAAAATTGTTTAACGTCTTTCTATCTCTGTCTCTCATTCTCTCAATTACACACACAAGTCATGCATGCATTTGTGATTTGGATCTGATATGGCTATAAATGCAGACTTGACAGATAACATTGCTAAGCACCAAATAAAGATGCATATATTACTTCCAGGAAACTAACTCAGTCATTTAATTAAATTCATATGCTCCTCTGATTTACTGCAAACATACATTAAATATTATGATATACAAATACATGATACAATGTGAAAACATTGTGATAACACATCAAAGCAAATGCTTTGTGGCATATAAAGTTAATCAAAACAGGCTATAAAGCAAAGCTTGAGTAGGAACGACACTGAGAGACAATGTTGAATAGCCATCTGTTTGCAAGCTGTCTATGTTTCGAGGTCATACAACCCCTGAGATCTTGCAGTTTAATGGCAGAATACGCATCTGTAAGACAATGTGCTGCTGCTGTTGTCATTGCAGAATAAACAAAACAATGCTCAAATGCAAAAAACATTGATGGTATACTGTCACCACAGCAGTTGCTGGCTAAATTTAACATCTCGTATCTGTTTCATATACTCACACAGTCAAGTCACCTTTATTTACAGTAGGTAGACATCCAAAACACCCTTTTTACCGCCGCCCCGGTGTCTGTAAAGTGCATTTGCAGCTTTTGACCGCTGAGTGGCACTTTAACTACAAGTTATCAAACAAGCGCATCAAAGCACATTTTCACAATTTTTTTTTTTTTTTTGATATTATATAATTCATGTATAAGTTGCATTTTATTGCATTTAGAAATAATAACGGCTGGCCTAAAAATTTTATAATGTACCAACACGATATTTTTAGTTCCCTTCACTTTACAACAGATCCTTTAAATTTAACAAATATATCAGAACAAAACAAGAATTAAAAATATATAATTCTAATGGATAAATATAGTTGCAGTACATAATAATATAGGCTCAGCTATAAACAAACAAAAAATAATAATAATTTAAAGCTAAGCATAAGGTAAGGTTGGTCTCTCTCATTCGGGAAAAATCCAAAGGTTTCCATATTCGTGGATTATCCATGTTGCCCATTTGAAGCTTAACTATTGTTCATAAGGTAAAATAGCCTTTATAGTTCACGCGTGTTTCAGTATAGATGGAAAAAAAAAATCATAATTAACAATATGTGGAGTAAGTTGACAGCTGCTGAATGTCTGGTGAACGACTGCTGTTTCCAGTGAATATGTGCGTGAGGCACCAGCACTATCAAACAACTGAAACAGAAAATACTAAATTTTTGTTCACACATAAGTGATAATTAAAAAATGTAAAGTGTTAGTAGTTTGAAAAAAAATAAAAGAGTTAATAATTATTATTGCTAAATGCTGCACCATTCTCATTTCGCTCTGCATATGGAACCTGAAGATTTTTTTTTAAAATCAAGAATGAACCGAAATGAAAATGAAATGAAAACTAACAATAACATGCATATGATCCTTTGCATAATGGTCTTCTTTAAATTTTTGATGAGTAGCCTGTAGCCTAAGACTATCCTATGTTTTGAAATTAACTCACTTTAATTTTTTTAATATTTTTTTAAAGATGTTACAATGTTATATCATAATGTTATTGTTGTTTTACTTCCTCCTTTTATCTAATTTTATAATTACATTCATTTCGCAATCCGTCCCTTTGTGCCACCTGGTGGTAGTTTCGCTAATGATTTTAACACGCGACTGACTTGCAGTTAACGCCGCACGTACCGCCACGTAATATCCATTTAGGTTGTCCACCTACTGCATATTTCACCTTATACAATACTAGTTGTATTAAAGTATCCGATGAAACCAGCATCATGTGGTTTAATTCCAGGTAGCAACACAGGTCAGATTGTGAAGAGGATTCCCGTGGTTCCCGTTGTCTTGTACCATTGGTCATCTAGATGACGAGGTCTTCACAGGAGATCTGTTTTTGGGATTTCTGTTTTTGCATGGATGACATGGTCATAGATGATATACGTTCACAATGAACAACCCTTGGAACCAGAACATTACTAACTCTAAAATAAGAATATTGCTTAGATGCAATTTATTTATGCATTTTAATGTCATTTTGCTGCAGCTAAAGTGCGCTTTTTGTGGTGTATATCCAAAGCTGACACTCATCAAGTACTGAACATGTCCAAATAAAATAATAAAAGAGTCCTATGATGGCTACAGATAAAACACACGATAAAAATAGTTATGTGCGATGGTATTACATCATAACAATTTACAGTTTCCGTTCACAATATAGATGTCAGTTTTCAGATGGTCTTAATATTTTTTGACAGTGATTGATAATTGTTAAAACACTTGACAGACACAAGAAACTCTATTTATGCACACAGACACATATTGTAGTTTCCTAGTTGAATAATGTAATGTAGAATTAGCCTCAGGCAGTTTAAAGTAATGATGCTTTATTCATGTCTCTTATGATTACATTTGCAAACATGGGGAGTCAGAGGTTACATGTAATTAAAAAAGGGTTGATGTTTACATTGCATGTAATTTTTGACTTGATTGTAAAGTTTGTGTTTTATTTATTCCAATTAAAGCAAGTCATTCTTCCACTGACGCTTTATTACAAAGTACATTTATTTGCTTCTAGCATCCTTATATATGCACGTCCATGAAATAAAAAGACATGTTTGAACTTGCACAGATTTTTAAACTGACGTGAACTCATTTAAAACATAATGTAATGGCTGAGAAGTTGAGCTTACTGTAAATTACATCCATGTTCAACCTCTATGCATAAGCTGATTAATTTGAACCAGCGCTGAATTGGCTATTCATGCACTGTGAAGGAAGAAGCTGGTTGTCTTGAAGGCTTCCACTTCTAAAGTTATCAAAAGAATGTAAAATTCTCAGAGGAACAGGCCAAGAAACCATTCTACTACTCTGAGGTAACAAAGTCTTTAAATATACATGCTATAACCTTTGTGAGGCAGCTGTATCAAACATTAAACATTTAAGTTCAACCCAAAATTAAAATTCTGTCGTCGTTTATTCATTTTTATATTGTTTATGTTTCAGTGGAGCAAAAAAGTGAAATATGTTTCCAGGCTGCTCTGTACCACACCATGAAAGGGAAGTGGTACTAGGGCCAAAATGAGCAAAATAATGTACTTGTGCACTTTATTTAAGACTTCTAAACGTGTATGGTAGACTGTTAAAAAATTATTTGTCAAGTAACCTGGAAATATAACTTAACCCTTGAGTGCATGAATGTTTCGCCAATCATATTTGAGTCTTTAATAACCAAAATGGATATCTAACGAATAGATAGTATAGTAGTATAAGACTGTAATGCTACTTTATAAACAAATAAAATATAACATATTTTACTTCTGTTAGAACTTTGAAGGGTGTTTTGAGCATCTGCTTCACCATCATCACTTGCATTCAGGTACATGTTGCACCTTCCTCATACTGGGGATCTGAACCTTTTGAAATGTTAATCTATTCACGATGGCTTCATCATCAGATCCACCATTAAATGATGCTAATATCTGATTATGAACTTACTCAGCAGTATATTGCTAAACCAAGTTAAGATTTACTGATGATACTTGAGTACGATCATTTTTATGAGTGACATATCACATCATTATTGTTTATCAGATGACACCACCTTGAGAACTAGAGGTGATTACACTTTTACATGTTTCAGGTTGCTAGCAACCATATAAACTTTGTTTTTATTTTTATTTTTATTTTTTGTGATGTCATTGATATTGAATAGACTGAGGAATAAAAAGAAGGTGGAGGTCTAACTTTAGACTTGGTTGTGAGAGATTGTAGCCTACATGCTACAGTGCTTAGCTATGATTCTTTATCTTTGATTTAGAAAATTCCCATGCATATCTCATACTACAATTACATGAAGTTATTACAGTGTTTTACATCAGACTTGAGGCAGCTAGCACTCATGGACTTCCTGTTCTATCTTATCCTGGTAATAGTGATAAAGTTTGACATTAAAAGAACCACTTTGATGATGAATTCATGGGCCTCCCATGAAAGCTGCCGTTTCCAGCTGCTGCTAGCTAAACCTCACTCATTTGCTCTCTCTGAGCGACCGCTCCTCTACATTCTGATGAAACTGTGATGTATTGAGTGATACGTATAAGCCGCATGTTGCTTATGGTGACATGTTAACTCGTTAAACTTCAAAATAGCAATTTGTTTGCTCACTATGAATCATTTAGCAAACTTGGTGCTGTGCAGGAAGTGTGGGTGAGCTTTTTTCTTCATTAAAACTCACATGAAATTTTCAGTTACATCTGATATGCGTCAATTAATATTTATGAATTATTGAAATACATGGCAGAGAAATTCGCCAAAGTGCATTGCGATGCAAATGGGGAAAGAGGATGGCTTTTCATGCACCACCACTAAAAATAGATGATGTTCAGAGAGAGAGAGAGAGAGTAGGGCAGGAGAGGAGATGGAGGAGGAGTTGGGAAAAGGAGACAAAAAATGAGGAGAGAGATTGAAAGGAAAAGATTTAGGATACAGGGGTAGAAGATGAAAAGAAAGATAGGGTTGTGGGAAAAAGGACATTTCTGAAAAATGTAAGCACATTTTCTTTTTAGATGTCTGATGGTACCTTATTTTGGAGGGTGGGCTTCTGGAATTAGGATATTACTCCAAAAAAAATAAAAAATAAACACAATAATAATACTTTGCATATGGGTCAAACTTTTACATCCTACTTTTTTTTGCAGACTGCAAATAAGAATTTAGCCCACAAGCTTACTGGAAGGGTGCCCACCTAAAGCACAGAATCATTCAGCTATTTGATGTGGTGCTGTCACAAGTGCCTGTGGGAAAAGCTTTCAGTGAACCAGAACAAACAATGTATTATTGTACTGCATAATATTTTTGGCCAAGATATTGTGCCTAGTAAAGCTCTGTCATCGTTTTCTCGCCCTCATGAAATCTGTGGAACACAAAATAAATTGCAATGAATGGGGATGAGTTTTCAAACTTTAAAAAGCTGGATGTAAAAGCATCATAAAAGTTCTTCATCTGAGTCATATGATAGATTTGTGTGAGAACTGAAATTCTTCTCCTCCAATGAGATGTTAACAGATCATTGAGTGAGTTGAACTTAATAACCAGATCAGTCTGATTCGTAGGCCGTGTTCAAACTATTTACTACATACTTCTATTTAGCTAAATATTTACTTTGTGACTAATAATAATAATAATAATATAAAAAAAAACACATTCTAAATAGAATGAATGTAATCTGGCCATATTGCATTCGTCATGTTATCATTGTAATGTGACCTGCATGTTAGTTGCAGCACTTCGCTGCCATTCATGACTCTTGGTGGAAATTAATTTGGACATACACTGTTTTTCACCTATTATATATTTGCTTTGTTTTGCTTTTATTTGTTCCTTTGTTAATCTTTTTGTGCTTTAATTCATCTTTCTGTAGGCTGCTTTGAATAAAAGCATCTTCTTAATGCATAAATGTGAAAGTGGTAACTTCAGTCAGACTAGTTTTGTAAACTGAATCAACAGATTAACTGAAAAGATCTGACCCCGAAAGACTGATTTCCTTCAGGTGTCGAACATCGTTACTTCTCTCATGAACTTACCAAGAGCTTGAGAACAGAAGATTTTCACTTTCAGCTTTCACTTTTCAAACTTTCAGCCTGCTTCTTGAAATAATCTATCAAATCACTTCAGAAGACATGAAAAGTAGCCCTATTTTTGATAGTGTTAGGGAGCTTTTGCATCTTTGCATCTGAAGCTTTTGAAACCCCAGTTCACTGAAATTGCATGCAGACAACATGAAAGGCTGTTTCGTTCTGTGATCCACGAAAGAAAGAGTTGAGCGACGTGAGGGTGAGTAAATGATGTTCAAATTTTCAGTTCTTTGGTGAAATACTTGTTTAAGCCTTTAAAACTTCAAACAGGTTTCCCAAAAATGCCATAGGTTGGTCACACAGTCCCTCCCCAAACTCACACTATTGGTTGAGCCATCCCTTTGTTGTGCTTTTCAGAAAATCTGAAATAAAAGGAACTTATAGTAAAACAACACTTCCAGAAAAACAGCCTAAAAATAGCTTACTTGCTTGTCTTTGCATATTAAGTTGGGATATGAGAAATTATTTCAATAGATAACGCACTTCAGCTTTAAAAGGTTTTTACAGAAGTACCTGACTTTATATGCATAGTTTTGAAATCCCAGTCCATGTCAACTCCCTCTATTTTTCTTTTGACTGGATTTATTTGTTTATTTTTACTAGGCTTCTTTTCTTGCTCATACATAATCAGCATCATTTACATTTTCTTTTCTCATTAATTTATCCCAGGTGTTCCAAACACTACCAGATGGACAAAAATTGGCAGCGCTTAGTTGAGGCTTTTTATGCAATTAACCAAAACACTGAAGTGCATAGATAATAACAGAATCAATGCAGCTGCTTCATGTCCAATCTGAGAAATCAGAGACTTCATCTGATACCAACATTCTCTTGAAATAGGCAGCAGTACTAGTGAAAATACTATCATGTTTCTAAAATGGGGATCATCAGAGAGCAACTCAAAGGGAATAGGCTAGATGATGACTGTGAGGAAGCCAGACCCCTTTAAAATGCTTGGTTGAACTTGTCTTTGTGTTAGATTGATTTAGACTGGAGAGATTAATGGAATTGTATTTTTCATTAGGCATGGTCCAGCCACTCCTGAACAATGTCACATCCAGGTGAACTCAAGATTACCAGGTAATTGAGATAATGTTCCTCCTCGTATAGACAAAAGTCCTTGCTTGTGTCCCTCAAAGTGTCAGAATTTGTTAAAAAGGGAATCTCCATAACTGTTTCAGCATTCAGTTGTACTCCTCTAAGGACGTTTCATAATTATTATTATTATTATTATTTTTTTTTCAGCAAGGCTGCATTAAATTATGGAATCCAGTTTCCACCACTGATAAAATAATAATAATAATAAAAAAAAGCTAGTTTTCAATGAATGAGTTAATACATTTTGGCTCTCAGAACAAAGAATATGTAGAATATATACTTGAGTTCATATCACAATTCAGAATTTATGAGAAAAAAAATGAAAGAAAAAAATCATATTCATGAGATGAGTCATTATTTTACATTATTTTGTGGTGGAAACAGGCTTCCATATTAAACTGTTTAAAAGTGACAGTAAGTCTTTTACATGGTTAAAAAAAATATTCTGAATTCAATATTTATTAGAATCCTGAAAAAAATGTGTCATGTTTATACAATATACTGCATATGTATTATATATATTTACCAACTGTGAACATTAATGAAAATAAATGTTTCCTATGAAACAAGTGAGCATATTAGAATGAAGGATCTGAAGGATCATGTGACACTGAAGACTGGAGTAATGATGCTGAAAAAAAGACTTATGTGTGCACATACTTTATGCATTCTGACACAAGTATCTGCTAATGAATATCTCTAAACTATAAATGATTGGTACGGCAGAGGAACACTTCGAAAGGTAAGAGCCATCCAAGTTAATTACAGTCAGTGCTTGATTAGACAAGTGCACCACTCCACAAAATTATAGTGATAGTGGCTCTAGCCATGTTATAGAAATTGAAGTACAAATGAGTAAAACCAGAAGATATAAAATCATTAAAACAACACTTTTCACTTGGGCATTAATATATTCTGATTTAAACTCTCTCTCTCTCTCTCTCTCTCTCTCTCTAAAAAAAATTAAATAAAAATACAAACTGAGGATGTATTAAATTCCTAGAAGTAATGGAGGTTTAATGTCAGCTAAAGGTTTAACAAACAGTTAAATGCATACATGCATATGGCCCATTTCGGTGTGTTTGCACTCAAATTAAATGGACGTGTGTGTGTGTGTGTGTGTGTGTGTGTGGCAGCCTGAAGCATATGCAGTGTATTTTTCAAAACCAAAATAACTGTTTCAGCACACTCCTGATCACACTGTAATATTTATGAGAGAATATATTTGTGTAACACTTTTGATAAACAGTTTGTGTACATGAAAGTAAAATCATGGACTTGCATTCGGTATACATCAATAACTAAAATGAGAAACTTCATATTATGTTGGTGCACACAGCGAGGGCTTTTAAAAGCTCATACACAAACTATTTCTGCACCAAGGACAGTGGAGAAAACACCAAAAAGTTACAGTAATTTAAGTAATAAATGGTTCTATATCTGGGGCTGGTGTTTTAAAGCTATATTCAGATTAATCACAAATGTCCTGAATCATATTATGAATCAGCTCCTCTCTAGGAGTTACCACTGTGAATTGTTCTGTAGTTTTCTTTAAACTTTAGTGTTTATTCTCCACGGGCTAAAAGTAATAGACTTCACTCCCTGTACAATTGAATTGATTTATAAAAAGTATACGGGTGTTTCTTCAAACATGTGCACTTAAATATTAAAGTGGAAATGAGAGGTAATAATACATTGTCAGACTGCTTTTTCTTGCTAAGGCAAAATGTAATTTTCTGTATCATAAATATGCACAAATAAAGAATAGTTTGACTTTTTTTTTTTTTTTTTTGGACAATTAAAGCTCCACTGGAAAACATGCAAATAATATTAATATTCACAAGTACCTTCATTCCTCTTTAATTACTTCATACAGTACATCAGGTCACATGTTTGAAAGTCTGGCTCTGGGACAAAGGGTACAACAGGAAAACCCTTACATAAAGGCATTAAAAAGTATCAAAAATAAATGATGAGGTCATTAATAAAAAAAATCAATAAATCAATTGACATTCAAATAATTTAGATTTAAATCATTTTTAAACATTTTCGAATGAATGAATGAATGAATGAATGAATGAATGAATTGGAAGTGTAACAATGGTGGAAAAGAAACTGAATGGACTGATTTTTCTCTCCATTTAAATAGCACTTTTTGTTTAAAGCGCTATATAAATAAAGGTCACTTGACCTGACTCCATTATCTGCTGAGAAAGATAAGAGAAAGAGTTTATGTTTAAATGGAAAGTATTCAAGCAATGAAAACCCCAAATGCTTTTCCCAAATTATAGCAGTGATTGCCTGCAATATGCAATAAGTTCATCTTCTTCTGTGTGCTCCTGTGTGAGTGGGTGGGTTGTAGTGGTGTTCACGGGGTGTCTTATTGGAGTCCTGCTGGTCTCCACCTGTCTTTGTTCTCTGTTGTGAAACACGAAGCCAAATTACCGCTGAACCTCAGAGCTCGCAGCAGGACACACACACACACACAATCAGCTGATCTGTGTTTACTGTTTCAGTTTCAAGAAATACGAGCTGACACAAATACACGGGCAGCAAAAATGTCAATATGAATCTCTTACTCAATCATTCTCCATTACTTGAGTTCATTTAAAACCGCAAATATCATCAGGCCAAGCATTAAAGATGATGGTCGTTTTGATTCACGACAATCCAAGGACTGCTGCCAGTGCAACACAGTTCCTTCCAAAGGGAATAAATAAGGTTTACTCTGAGCTACAGTAGTTCTGGTGATGTTACTTTTAACACATTGCATTACACGTTAGGTATGCATATTTATTTTAACACCCATTTTTAGCACGTTACCTATTTACACTGTGTGGAACCCTTTTTTTTTTTTTTTCTGCCTTGCACAGTGCACTGAACTCAGCAGAAAATAGAGAGATGCACTGTAAACCTATTTATCAACCCAGTCTTTTGCAATATAGGCCTGTATGAAACAGCAAAATAGTGGCATGGGCTACAGACTCACTGAAAGATGTCTTTAGGGTTTAAAGCAAACACAAGCACCATAACAGTCATTTCTGTTCAGTAAATCTGTCTGAATCTTGATGATTTCAGGAGTTCATGACTGCACTTTGAAGGTTGTATTATATTATATGTAGATTAAATTGGATTTGGATGCAAATGCAATCCCCTTCCACATTTAAATTAGATTTTATGACAGTCAAGTTTGTAATTATCAACCAATGGTGCATTTATTGTAACATGCAGAGTAGGCTTGTCCTGACCGGATGGAGTGGTCTGTAGTGCAGGTGGAGGAGTTTCCATTTTCATTTGCTGGGTAGTATAAGGTAATTACAAGGGTTAAGGTTAGGTTTAGGGGTAGGTTCAGGGTTAGTACATATTTCTTACCCTGTTATTGTAATTGCTATGATAAGTACATGCAGAAAAGAACAATAAAATAAAGTGCTACCATACTAATTAACTAGAAAATGTAATTGTAAAATGACTGATGGTGGAACAATCTGACCAGCATGGTTTTTCTGATTGCTAATTGACCAAGGAAGGTTGCTGGTTCATAATGTAGTTATGAAGCTTTGTAGGAACAGCTGCTTATAAGCATCCAAAGTCTCTTCAAAAACAGGGACAACTCATGTGGACATATTTTATTTGAAATGCATTATGGTGAAAATTCTAAAATTTGGGGTAAATTTTAAGATTTATGATTTGATTAAAAAAAAAAAAACATGCAATTGTGACTTTGTGATTCATGATTCAGACTTGAGATGTGAACTCATAATTTTGAATTGTGAGATTTAAACTCAAGATGCAGTATAACATCAGCACACCGTATTAACTGACAATTATAACTTTTTCAGTTTACATTACATAATTCAGTTTTTGTTTCTTAAGTGACAAAAAAGTCTGAATTATAAGTTGTTTCTGGAGCAGAAACAAGCTTCCATATATTTCTCTACATACTGTAGACAATGGTCTGAAACAATCTTTTGACAGATTTAGTAGACAAACCTTAATTAAAAACATTTTGGGAAGTCTGCAGTACATGAGCCATGACATTTGGACAGTTTTAATGAACTGATTAATGAACAATCCTGAATCCCTTCACAAGGAGATGCAAAAATAATGTAAAAACATGAAGTGAGGAAGCTATCAAACAACCAACGATTAAAATGATTCATGAGGCCATGAGACTTATTTGACTAATTAATTGGTCAATTGACTCACACAAGTGAGTGCTGTGTACAGAGTTAAAGGCTCTAATTAAAATCTAGAGCTGATAATGAAGTGATTTAAAGAAGGATGTTGATTTAGGGATAACAGATTATGAGAACCGCTTGAGAATGATGTCGATGTGTAAGGTTATATCCATTCTGAGTAACAGAAAAACAGTAACCTTTATTAATTAATGACAGAACAGGAATATGAGACACATTGTGTATAAATGCTTTCAAAACATCCACACATTCAGAACAGGAGTCACTGCAGGGGAAGAGAGAGCAGAGAGTGTTAATATATAATTCATCTGCTCTCCTACAGCACTCTGCCTTTCGGTTTTTCTTCTGTCACATATCTCTAAGAACAACTACCTCCCACAAATACTGTATATACCCCCAGGGCATCCACGATGTAAGTGACTTTGTTTCTTTTTTAACTCAAACCGTTGCAGTCTATCAGTCTCATAATGTAAATGGATGGGAATCACGGCTATAACATACACTAAAACAAAAAACAAAAAATACACAAACAAAACCAAATTAAACCCTGCAGCTTGTGACAATACATTCATGTGTAAAGACCCAAAATGATTGGTCTGTGCAAGAAACTGAACAGTATATATATATATATATATATATATATATATATATATATATATATATATATATATATATATATATATATATATATAATATGATTCAACAATGTCCAAACTCTCAGAGTGTGTACGCATGTTCTCACTTCGCAGACTTATAATTGCATTACTGCTACCTATCTCTCAAGAGGACCATGACACTCAGTCTACAATCTCAATTAGACTCTGTGGTCCATTTGAGAGATAGGTGGCGGTAATTCACTTATAAGTCTGCAACCCGCCTTAAAGCAAGAAGAAGAAAAAGACGCATCACACACCTGCTGCTGAGGACACATTCAGGAGACTTCTAACATTTCGGACATTGCTGAATAAGAGGTCAAAACAATATAAATACTGTTCAGTGTCTTGCACAGACCAATTGTTTTGTATCTTTACACATCAATGTATCATCAAGAGCTGCGGGGTTTAATTTGGTTTGTGTATGTTTTCTTTTCTTTTCTTTGTGTGTTATAGCCGTGATTCCCATCCACTTACATCATAAGACTGATAGACTGCAACGGTTTGAGTTAAAAAGCTTGGTTTGTGTTCTACTGAAGAAACAAAGTCACCTACATCTTGAATGGCCTGGGCAGATAAACATCACATTTTCATTTTTGGGTAAACTAAGATTGAGGGATCCAAAATGTTCATGCATTAATATACGCTATGAAGTACTAATAAACAGCCAATATGTTACTGATATGCATGCTAATAAGCAACTAGTAAATGGTGAGAACTGGTCCATAAAATAAAGTATTACCCTGATTTTGATGAGAAACATTTGCCTGCTGTTTTAAGAATTTAATGTGTGAACTAATAGTCTAAAAATTCATGCTACACAGAAATAGAAGGTAAAATACTTAAAAATTTATGTTAATACTGTTCATATTTTAAATGACTAATTCTGAAATTGATTTTAAAAAATTTTGTTCATTAGTATTATTATTATTTAAATATGAATAGAAAAACTGAGCAGCAAAAATTTAATTCAATTTTACCTGAGGCCGACAATATGCATTTTGAAAAGATTTCTATAAATCGGTCATATTTTTATGTCCTGTCCTGTCTCACCGCCTCTTCTTTTTTGTTGTTTTTCCCCTCCTGGTCTCCACCTACATTTTCTCCATGACTTCTCACCTCTTCACACATCCTCACTTGATTAGTTATTTTCCTTGTCTCAGTCACATCAGCTCCATCCACCTGCCTCTATTCTCTCTTGTTCTTTAGGCAAACTTGCCTATTCAAATATTTAATCTGTTCCTCCCTGAATCTTTCTTGCAATATACCTGAATTATTTCTCTTTTGCAGCCTCTCCTTCCATCTCTCACACAGATTGTGCATTTTGTTAATACTATTTCATTCTTCTTACCTCTGATTTTTCTGTTTCCTCTGTTACTCCCACTCCTCCACCATCTCTCTCTCTCTCTCTCTCTCTCTCTCTCTCTCTCATCCCAGCTCCAAAGCTGACAGGAGGCCATACTACACGAACACTGGGGTTTGAAATCTGTCTGTGTAGGATGTTGGCTGCTCAGTGACAGTACTTCCTTTTATTGCCTCAGTAAGTCTCACATGCATATGCACACAGCTGGCATATAATGTTCCCACAAATATCTAACTAATAATTGATGGCCTTACACACATATACATACACATACTGCACTAGGGCTGCATAAAAAAAAAAAGATTTTATAATCGCAAGTGCTAAAATAAAGTATAAAATAAAATGTGAAAGATTCCCAAATGAGTTATAGAACTTAATCAAATTTGGAAATCAGTGTTGATGCCTCTTGTGGTACCTGTGCAAGTTCCAAGGCTGAAACAGAAACACTTTGTACTTTGTGCAGCTATCAATACACACAGCTACTTTTGCACGTGAGTACAGGAAATGGCACATGTACTAATTAATCTCCTCTACCTAAAACAGATAAGAAGGCTGGGAGCTTTGATTAATGTCAAATCCAACTGCACTCATTAATATTCAATTATGGACTTGCCTCACATGAGTTTCAGTTGATGCTCCCAAACTAATTAGCTTCCACACCGCAAATGAAATCTTTGTTAAGCTCTGCCATCCAATTCAGCCTGAGTAGCACGGGTTCACACTCTGCCAGCATTAGAAAAGCATTTGCCAGCGTTCTGCTAGCATGAATCCCTGCAGTCAGAGCAGTGGAGTACAGCCCAAAATCACATGTTGGGGAGAAAGATAATTACAACGTCTCAAAATAGCAAGTTCTTCTATTTATATTCTATTCAACCTGGATCTTTACTCCCAAGTAGAGCTGTTTAGGCAAATAATGTAAAAAAATTACAACACATATCCACTAATGCATACCAGAATTCACTTAAACCCAATCTGAAAGACTTTTGATGTATGCAACAAAAATTTAGTCAAGGAATAGCTTCCTTTACTGTTAAGAAAGTTAGTGAAGCACTGTACCACTGATTGTAAGTGGCACGTGAATTTAAAATCAATGTGAAACCCCAATTTCTGACATATTTATGTCCTAAATAAGTTTAGGACATATTTATGTCCTAAACCTAATCCTCACAGGAAACTTAGTGCCATTTCAGATTTTCAGTACACTCTATTCTGTGTGATTTATATGCGTTAAAAACTGGGGACATGGGGTAATGTCCTGAAAGGTCACTTTCTCCTTGTAATACCTATGTTATACCCTTGTCATTACACAAATCTGTGTCTTGATACGTCACAAAAAGCACACACACATACATGCACACACACACACAAGTGGGCGTCTTGGGCCAATCATTGTTAATAGTTATCATACCCAAATTGAAAAAAAAAAAAAAAAAAACGGACTGAAAGGTGGATGGAAATCCACTATGTTTCAACATAATTAGGTCGCCCTCAATTAGAGGATTCAGTCTAAACATGATAAACAGCGCTGAGTGACCGATTACGGAATAGACAGACAAATGAGCCTCACCAAATCAGAGGCAGTGGAGGCCATTAGCACACATTAGCCTAACGCCATGAAGATAACACATTATCATGCTGTTGCATGCGTATTAAAATGAGTTAATCAGAACATATTCTCCACAGTGATAATCTGCCCAGAGTGATTATGGGAAATGAGATAACAAAGTCATTTGGCTTCTCCTCACATGAGTTTACGACCACAGAATGCAGAGGTACAAACTGGAACGATGCAAGAGACAATTTTGACATGACAACATGCTGGGTTACTTTATGACCATAAATACTAATTTTATGGCTTGTTGTCTTCATCAGCTGTAAGAAAATATCTAGTGTTTTCTAATGAAAGAAAGGATGACACTACTTCAGTTTCAGAACCGTTATTGGTTCATAATAAACATCCATGCAGCACACAAAAATAAAAGGTATTATGATTGTCATAACAATACTAAGCTACCCTGGACCGGTTTTTTTTTTTTTTTTTTTTTTGGAAACAAGTGGCATGTCACTATGCATCAAAACTAAATCAATTCCATTATATCTGTTGTTTTTTAAATTCAAGAGGAATAGATAGTGCCCACTTCAGTTAATGAATGCTCCTGTTCTGTTTTACTGCACAATTACACTTTCTTTTTCACCATCTGACTGAAATAATTATTACTTTGCTAATAACTGTATTTGAACTTAAATACAGTGATCAAAACAGGAAATGTCTGGTTTCTGTTGTGCTCATTTATATAATCTTTTGTTTTATATATACTGTTAGTCTACACATACAGTAGCAATGCTCTAATAATTCTACATTGTGTAAAACAGTTTAATTACTCTAAAATAGCTCATGCTAAGAAATGTAATACAAATTTTAAAGTATTTCTATTTTTATAGGATTTTCACATTAGCAATTACCTGGAAGGCTAACAAGTGAATATTATTTATTTATTTATTTATTTATTTGTTTGTTTGGACAAAGCAACAGTTGCTGGCAGCTTGGAAATTTACAATATCCAACACTGAAATGCACATTGCACATTTCATATCATTAGTTATCAGTGAAGTGAAGTGACATTCAGCCAAGTATGGGGACCCATACTCAGAATTTGTGCTCTGCATTTAACCCATCCGAAATGCACACACACAGAGCAGTGAACACACACACACACTATGAGCACACACCCGGAGCAGTGGGCAGCCATTTATGCTGCAGCGCCCGGGGAGCAGTTGGGGTTTCGATGCCTTGCTCAAGGGCACCTAAGTCGTGGTATTGAAGGTGGAGAGAGAGCTGCTCATGCACTCCCCCCACCCACAATTCCGTCCGGCTCGAGACTAGAACTCACAACCCTTCAATTGGGAGTCCAACCCTCTAACCATTAGGCCATGACTTCCCCCTATTAGCTACTAGTTACTACTTATGATCGTCAATCGATTGAGTAACTCGAGCCGTGAAGTGTTTCAGGAAGTGTAGTCTGATTTGCTGACCTGAAAAAGAATGTTTGCGAACCATACACATTACTTTGAAGCCTTTGCTTGAGACTCTGGGTTACAGTTAATAACAACCTGTCCTCCAACCAATACGCTTGTATAGGTCGTTTGTCCAAATCCCTGAAATACGACCCAGCAGAGCGTATACTACAATTGCGCCCCTATAGGTAAAAGGTTGTTTTCATATTAATGTTTTGTACTCTTTCATTTGCCCTCCGGTTTGCGTTTCGTGTAGCTCAGTTAGTAGATTATTGCGTTATACCTTGATATGTAATCATGCTATCATGGGTTCGATCCCAGGGAACAGACGTGCGCGAAAATGTATATGCTCAAAAATCATAATTTAGCATGATTTCTGTGAGGGTTAGGTTTAGGGGTGGGGTTAGGTGTGGTCATTCGAACGAATAAGCCACCTACAGTAGTAAAATATGTAGGAAATACTGTGAGATCGGTGTAAAACGCCCACACATTGCATTTAAATAAACGTGCATTTTGATTGGTAATGATGTTATACGTCAATTCATGACGACAGACGCAACGCGAGACTGTCATTATTTTTACTCCCGCTAGAGGGCGCTTAACTTTAAAACGTAAATATAGGTCGTAATAAATGCTTGCACAAACGACCTATATGGTCGTTTTTTGTTGGAGGACAGGCTGGTTAATAATGATGTATAATGTCCAGTTTCTTGCACAGACCGATTGTATAGCTACATAGGACCTCGATATATCATCAGGAGCCAATGTATTCATTTTGTGTTGCTTGATATGCTTTTTTTATTCTCAAAAACAGGCAGCTGCTGACTTTTCATGAAACATCAAGGACCACTTTTTTAGCTCAAAATATTCTAAACCGTTCTATGCTGTATTTAGATGGTCTGAGGGTGAGTAAATGAACAGTATTTTTTTTATTCATTAACTACTAAGCATTCAAATCTGCTTTAAGGATATAATGTTCATATTTTATTCAAGAATTAATCTGTCCGTTTATGATGCGGGTTACAGATGTTTAGTTTAGAGAGGGAATCATTAACCTAAAATCTAAAATATCAACAGTAATACGCTTTGTGTATAAACCAAATTACATTTGCGTACAATGGGAGACATTGTTAACAAGCCATAATTAACCAGTTTAAACCAGCCTGGAATAACATGCATAACAAAGTTCATGCAGAACAGAAACATTTATAGTCTAACATACTGTAACACAATAATCTACTAACTTCAAAAGTGCTCTCTGGCTTTTTATTGTTGGTGCACTGGCTGATATATTGGTAGTCTTGAAAATACTGCTATTGGAGGAGAAGAAAGTATTTTATCATGACAAAAAAAAGCACAAACTTTGGCCTTAAGGCATTCAATCAAATTTTCTATCTGGAACTTCTAGGGACATAGACAGGAAAGAGTGCTAAATGTTCTGTTTTTAATAGATTCCGACTTGTGTCACCTTGTCAGTAAAGCCGTCAGGTGACAATTCTGTTTGAACTGTCAGTCAGACACGGTTTCATAGCTCTACTGTGTCCAGGGGGGACATGCACTCATGTGCCTTGTCCTCTGTCTTCGGCACCGGACACACCTGAAGGCTCTCAGCTGTCATGTCTTTCTGCCCTTCATCTCACTTCAATTTCATTGAGTTTAATTAACAGGGATGTAGTCCTCCCCTGGGCCTGGGTAATGAGGTGGGACGTCATGGACAGTGAGAGGACACACACACACACACACACACACACACATACACACACATTAGTGTATTATGTAGAACCTTACCTCAGAAACATATACAGAGAGAGAAAAGACAGTTGACTGATGTACTCTTAACAGCATGTAACAAGAGACACAGAGAACTAGATCTAGCATTATGCTGCAAAATTAGAGGCTATCTAATCTATCTATCTATCTATCTATCTATCTATTGGTTTATTGGTGAGGATGCATGTCATCTTGAGTTCCAGACTTAATGGAGAACATAAAACAGAAAGAGAGAGAGAGAGAGAGAGAGAGAGAAAGAGAGATGAACCGCTGAAGGCACTTTCATATTAATGCACATCATAGATAATTCAGATGCACCAAGGGCTACATTTTGTCTAAAATATAAATCTATCATATTTAACTGCTACATGTTCCACCTTCTCCTCCAGCTCTTTTGAGGAAAAAAAGGGGGAAAGTGTATAATACAATATTTTATTGCTCTCTCCATTTGTTCTGACCTCCTGCTGCAAATAAACATTTCCTGGTTTCAGCATCCTTTAAATCAAATAAATATATGTAAATAAATGCATAAACGATTTTCTTTTTTTTTACAAGCAACACACACCCTGTTCAAATAATTCATCTGTACATTTTGCTGTGTTTCTGTATTTTTGTCTTCCATTTTAATTGCCTCATTTCTTCTTCCATTGCCATCAAGTATATGCAAGTGAAATGTGCAATAAATAAATAAATATAATAAATAATAAACAAACGAAGGGCATTTAAATGAAATAGAGAGACAAACAAAGAAAGAGTGAAGAAGTGAGGGTGAGAGAATAGAACAAGAAAACAATAGAAAAGTAATTAAATGTCAATCAGAAAATATAGGAATAGATAAGCAAGGCAATTCAAAGGGCGTGCTGAACTGCAATAAACGTCTCATAAGATTCATTTAACTTTCATTGTTTTAGATAACAGGAAGATAGGAAGTATTTTGCTCGAGGTTGAGGACAACCTCTGGCTCTGTTAGCCTGAGAAAAGAGAAATGAAATATGATTCCTACAGCAGGTTTACACTGATGAATGAGTAAACGCGGGCTAAGACCGAGACGATCAGTCAGTGTGTTTATTCATTCAGAGAATACTCCTCGATTCCCTCTGGAATCAGTCACCATGACTTCTGACCAGAGACTGCATTTAAAACCCAGCAGGGCGCTGCTGTTGAGGCTTCTGGCTATTTACTCCATTACTGCCTACTGCATTACTGGATCATTACTGGTGTAATTTATGAGTTTTACACACGCAGTCCTGCTTTTTGACCAGTTGAGCACACCACTTGCTGGGGCTTTAGAGGAGCAGGATTCAGAGAATTTGTTACACGGCTTTGTTGGGACGGTACCTGTATGTAAGCAAGATAAATTCATACCTATGCCAGTCACACAGGATCAAAAAAAAACAAGTGAGCCTGGCAGTTTACCATGACTTCTGCATTTCACAGAAATATAATGTTAATCTCAACTCTCTGTGTCAGCTTGATTCTACAAATTCCAGAATTTCACACACTGGAATCCCAGTAAATTCCAAACATTAGAAACTCATTAAGGTGAAACCGATTCTGCCTTCCTTGAGAGGTGCAATTCCTTAAAATAGCACACACTCTAAATCACTTCCTGATCTCCTGTGAGTAAAAATGACTCTGTGTAATGTTTAATGAAAAAAAAGTATGAAATCTTAATGATTTAGTGGCTTTGAGACATCTAAAGCAAGTACACTTGTTAAAGTTGACTACCTTTTAATTTTTAAGCGTTTTAAAAGTATTTAGTAAAATAAATATACCAAAATAAATTAACCTATATATATATATATATATATATATATATATATATATTGCTGTTCTTAAGGGATAGAAAAAAAGCTAAACTTTTTTGACTGGAGAAATGGTTACTGAAAATTCAGTTTTGCCGATGGAGTGTCCGATGATCACAGCGTTGGGTCCTGTCTCGCAAAGGGGAGCGAAGCGGTTCCGGATGGAGATCTCGAAGACAGGAGGGGGAGAAGTCGTCACCCGGGGGCCCGGCTCACGTCCTCCGCTGTGGATGCACCCAGGGTCCGTGGTGTCCCTGCCTCACCTCCAGGTCGCAAATCTGCTTCTCCACGGCCTCGATCTCGAACGTGTCCCCACCTGCAATCAAAGGCAGACATTCATCCGCCATTAAAGCAAGTAACAGTGAGTACAGCAGTGGTGATGTGTGTGAATAGAGCTTTAGCAATATAAGCGCAGTTAGCTGCAACCACGCCGCTGATGCTAATGGGCTACAAGCTAATAGCGGACCCGGGAGATCAAAATAAAACTAGTAATAGCGAGGCACTCTGATTGTTTTTGTTGGAGAATACAATAGAGGGTATATTCACATGTTATATAAACGGAAACGATGGTGTATAAAATTTATTTTTAAGTTAAAAATAGTCGATAAAAAGAATATAGTGACGGAGCTCAAACGCAGTACAGATGCCAAAAACAAACAGGAAGTGATGTATGTAGAGTCAAAACCATTAATGGTGAGTATAATTATTTAAACCAGCCGTCTATTACGATGTCTCTACAAAAGCAGTTGCATGAATACTTAAGTTTAAAAAACAAAATGAAAAAAAAAAATCTTCAGAAAACAACACAATTCACATTTAACAGTTACAATCATAATCTTTTTTTTTTTTTTTTTTTTTTTTTTTTTTTTTACATTTTCTAAATTTAATATTGACAAGTTTTTTTCACAATACTTGTTCAGGTAAAAAGTGAAATTTGACAAAAACACAATTTACTATAATATGAAACTATGTGCTACCCCACTAGCAGGTGGATTACATAAAAGTCTTTCAACACTCTAGAATCCATCATCATGCTGACAGCAAAGGTATGTGTGTGTTTTCAGCAAATTCACGCCATAAAATTTGTTAGCATGCAATCAACACATTTGCTGTTTCACATGTCTGTCAGGCGCAACTGAACTGAAATGACCAAAATTGCACAAATCATTGTGAATAAATAAGGACTTGACACAGACACTTCACACAGTGCGAAACTCCTCAATATCCCATGTACAACCAAGAAAAAGAAAAAAAGAAAAAAAAAGAAAACATTGAGCATATCCGAATAGACACCACAATTAAGAAAAAATATATATTATTGTTTTTACTGTATATTTGATACAGTTTTAGATGAAATAGAAAGGCACACAAATAGATTTTATATTATATTATATTATATTATATTATATTATATTATATTATATTATATTATATTATATTATATTATATTATTATAGAAAGAAAATACTTATATCTAGAAGAAAATCTTACAGTTTCATATTAACAGCACAGCTATAAATAAAATAATTATCAAACAATTCATACAGCAGTTGGGCAATGACCATGTGCAACCGCTCAGATATACATTTGCTTGATGGAAAGCAGCTTCTGCAGTTATGGCATATTGGCATGCAGTTGACTAACATGTAGCTTCACCCCCATTTGACCGATGTTCTGGATGATCGATATATTTACGGATGCTGAACATTAGGTTAGAGACAGTCAAGGTTGAATGCATTCAGCATATTTGCTCAGTTGATTGCCCATAAAACCAAGGGACTATTCAGAGCCATTACCTTTCCACAACACTGACTTCTGCTGAAGGATCTGTATCCCAATGGTTTTGACTGGTTAAGCCAATAGGCAAGAACCAAATGAAAGTGAAAGCAGTCGATCATAATTCATAATTGGTTACAGGATCTTGTGTTAAAGTTGACACAAAAATAAAATCTATTTAATGCCAGTCTTTATATTGAGAGGTCCAACTTTGTGAATTTTTTTTTTTTCTTCACTAATGCTAGACTTCAATGCTAAATGTTCAAGTGATTAAACCATAGGGATGCTAAATAAACAAAAAGTCTAACTGTGTGAAGGGCAAATCAGTTTTATCGAACTCCTCGGAGTTAAGTACGAACGCTGGTAAAAACCCATTAGCAGCATCTCGAAAAATAATTTCACATTACTCTGAATAATTACCTTAACAAAACTGTCTCTGTAAGATCGGTACAGCCAGGGGCTGTAAACACCCTCACCAGACACGCCAAGTTATATGCTATTTTTTCCACATAAATCTTAGCAGGAAAGGTTTATATACTTTCAGTCTTCTGAGCAGTTTTCCAGAGCATTTTAGAGGATTGCGGTTATAATGGTCAGCTCGTTAGAAAGATGAAAGGATAATTTGTTTAGTGGTGCTTTAATTATGGAACATTGCTAAGAGAGGGCTTAATTATTGCTCCGCTGACATACAGTACTCTCAGTGTCTGCGTCATATTTAACAGATGTATTTTCAGATCTTGTGGCATATGGTGTGTATATATATATATTTAAACACATTAAAACCTTGTGGCCATTATTGGCATTATTTGGTTAAAAGTATAATATTATCTAACTAAATAATTAACTGAATTTAATATAATTATAACCTGAGAAAAATAGTCAAAAGCACAATTTTAAATTACACAATTTCTTTTACTTTCCTGCAATTAGAGTATTTCTAAAAAATAAATAAATGAAAAAAAAAAAAAAAAAAAAAAAAAAAAAAACAGTGGCAGACTCACTGTGAATTTCACATCAGTGATAATTGCTCCAATTGGCACAGGCACAAAAGGTCACTGTTGTGTCTTATGGGTCATATAATGATTAATTAAATTTAATTTTCCCCACTGACCTTGATCTTTTGAGAGAAGAGAGCAATGCACAATGAAATCATGTTGTGACTTGTATACAGAACTCTTCTTCTAATAAATAAAAATAATAAAAAGAAAGCGGTGCAATGGAACTGAACTTGAAACTTTGATTCCATTCCAAAAAAAATAGAATTTATGGATTCAGCTGAAATGGTTGGATTCAGAATAACTCATCAACAATGCCTATATCTGAGATGCTAATAATTCTAATGCTATTAATGCTAATACCTGAGACCAAAAAAAAAAAAAAAAAAAAAAAATGATTGGGAAGCTATTAGCTGCTTTACAGTCCTCTAGCTTGTGATTTTATTAACTGAAGTAATACTGAATGTGCGTTCCTATTTTCAAACACCCACCTACTCACTTACACCCTTGAACTTGTGCTCATCATTGGCAAAACTGTTTTGTTTTTATTCATTGAATTGTTTGCTTGCTAGATTTTAAAAACCGTATTAGTTGTGGCAATTACGCCCTTACCAGATGTTACATTTTTCAACCTCTTTTCCAAAATGTTAGTATAAAAAAATAATAATAAAACAAAACAGCCAAACAAAACATATTCTTAGTGATATAAGTATGTACATCTGCATTAACTATGATTTTGAACCATCAAAATGGATCCTATGGAAGATATCACTTCATCAGCTCATTTCTGAATGAGAGAACACAAAAGATGTGAATGAAAAATAATCACAGAATAGAAGAACTTAGTGTTTATAATGATACATTTCTGATAATATAAATAAAAGGAAACATTATATTATACTATATAAATAATACACTTGTTTAATATAAAAAATGTATTAAAAAACAACACACACACACACACACACACACACACACACACACACACATATATATATATATATATATATATATATATATATATATATATATATATGTTTTGTTTTGTTTTTTCTCATTTTTATATTATTGACACCCAACTCCTGTACAGTATTCTATTATTTACAGTTCACTCTTGTCAGCATCCACCCCACCCATTAATAAATTTGATATTTCCACCAGTACATAATCCGCTGATAAGGGTTCAGTGTTTTCCCTCTCACAAATCAAGCTCTCTCTCGGGGCAGTAGTTTTCCTGCAGTTTACAGTAATGCACTATAAGCACATTATTCATGACTTCATTACTAAACCTGATGAGTGTAATTAATCTGCCCTGTGTGTGGCCGCAAATTTAATCTGCTTCTCTTCCCATTAGCTGCAATCGCTAACTCTGTGCTGTACTGAAAGGAAGAAATGGTCACATTATAGAGGACAATTTAGCAGAGAAACTTCATGGCTGTGTAATTTAGACAGCTCTGCTTTCAAGAGTTTGATGGCTCACTAAATTGTACCTAAGCTTTGGGGTGTTCAGTTACTGGTGGTCTTTGATTGGCCCTGTCTGTTTGATTTTGTTCTTGTATTCACCAATCAGTGAGTGGGAAGATCATTTAGTAGTTCTGATTGGATATCAGCTGTCAATAGCTGTCCATAGCTGTTTATTATTGCTTATAAAGCATATATTTCGCATTACCATATTCTACATCTCTAATCCTTCCAAATACCTAAACTGAACAAATATTTTACTTATATTAATAAGTAGAAAATTAGGAGTTTATTGAGGCGAAAGTCATAGTTAATGATATGTTAATAGTGAGAACTGGACCTTCAAATAAAGTGTGACCAAACCACAACAATGTCTATTGTGTCTTATTTCTTTAGTATTACAGGTTGGTTGGATCCGTTCCTTTGGTTATTTTAGTTTTCATTCAAAGCACACCAATTGTTGGGACAACCCCCTAGGAAACAACCTTTGCTGAAGGTTACACTGGTGATTGAGATCGTTTTAGTATATTTCCAATTCATAAATCGTCCCCACCTGGGATCAAACTGGCGGCCTTTGTTTAACCACCCCATACCCTTTAGCCCCCTAGCTATCACCTCTGCCTTCCTCTTTTTTTTTGTCCCAGGCCTGTGCTGAAACAGCATTAACACACTCTCCAAGAGCGTCTGTCCTGAATGCCAAACAGACAGATAGAAGAAGAGAGCGAGGCAGAGACATTTAAACAGAGAGAATATTAACATGCATTTTTTCATTTACAATAATGTAATTGTTCTTCATTTTGGGAATTGCATTCTTGAATATCGAGTAAAATACAGTAATTCAACTATCACTATACATTTCCAGCACAGTAGATTGAAAGTATTTGCATATGAGGTTATCAATATTATAAGTGTACTACGTGTGTGTGTGTGTGTGTGTGTGTGTGTGTGTGTGTGTGTGTGTGTGTGTGTGTTGTTTTAAAACAGATGGTTATCTGCATAATTAATATCGAGCATCTCTGCTATGTCTGGACACAGGAAGGTCAATCACAGTGTGGTCTTTCATTTGGCTTCTTGTTCTTACGGTTGGGGAATTTTCTGAATGTATAAGCAGTATTTAGACGAAAAAAGGTGTCCTTAGGTCATGCCCATCAAGACATGTTATGATAATTCATCCATTTATCTGTGCAATTATAAATGTTTGCCCTGACCTTTCTTACAATCTAAAATGTACATATACACGCACACACACACACAGGTGCTGGTCAAATAATTAGAATATCATCAAAAAAAAAATGTATTTCACTAATTCCATTTAAAAAGTGAAACTTGTATATTATATTAATTCATTACACACAGACTGATATAGTTCAAATGTTTATTTATTTTCATTTTGATTAATATAACTTTCAACTAAGGAAAATCCCAAATTCAGTATCTCAGGAAATTAGAATATTACTTAAAACCAATAGAAAGAAAGGATTTTTAGAAAAGTTGGCCAACTGAAAAGTATGAACATGAAAAGTATGAGCATGTACAGCACTCAATACTTAGTTCAGGCTCCTTTTGCCTGAATTACTGCATCAATGACGCGTGGCATGGAGTCGATCAATCTGTGGCACTGCTCAGGTGTTATGAGAGCCCAGGTTGATCTGATATTGGCCTTCAGCTCTTCTGCATTGTTGGGTCTGGCATATCGCATCTTCCTCTTCCTCTTCCCAATACCCCATAGATTTTTTATGGGGTTAAGGTCAGGTGAGTTTGCTGGCCAATTAATAGCAGGGATACCATGGTCCTTAAACCAGGTACAGTAGCTTTGGCACTGTGTGCAGGTGCCAAGTCCTGTTGGAAATGAAATCTGCATCTCCATAAAGTTGGTCAGCAGGAGGAAGCATGAAGTGCTCTAAAACTTCCTGGTATACGTCTGTGTTGACCTTGGACCTCAGAAAAAGTCATTGGACCAACACCAGCAGATGGCATGGCACTCCAAAACATCACTGACTGTGGAAACTTACACTGGACCTCAAGCAACGAGGATTGTGTGCCTGTCCTCTCTTCCTCCAGACTCTGGGACCCTGATATCCAAAGGAAATGCAAAGCTTACTTTCATCAGAGAACATAACTGTGGACACTCAGCAGCAGTCCAGTCCTTTTTGAACCGAGACACTTCTGACGCTGTCTGTTGTTCAAGAGTGTCTTGACACAAGGAATGCGACAGCTGAAACCCATGTCTTGCATACGTCTGTGCGTACTGGTTCTTGAAGCGCTGACTCCAGCTGCAGTCCACTCTTTGTGAATCTCCCCCACAACTTTGAATGGGTTTTGTTTCACAATCCTCTCCAGGGTGCGGTTATCCCTATTGCTTGTACACTTTTTTCTACCACATCTTTTCCTTCCCTTCACCTCTCTATTAATGTGGTTGGTCACAGAGCTATGTGAACAGCCAGCTTCTTTTGAATATGTATATATAGCAGCATTTTAATGTCATACTGAGATGCATTGCAGACTTAGCCCAAGATAGCACAGAATCATTAAAAATGCACAAGCACAGTTTTTGTTATACAGAGTTATAACAACAAACTTGTTTATACTATTATGATGGCAAAAAGCATGTTTTTGAAAGTAAAAAATGTAAAAGCTTTGGTTGGCATTATACCAGTTGCTACTGTTTTGTTGTTGATGTTTTTTTTTTCTTTCTTACTCAAAATTCCACATTAACAGTGTTAGCTGCATAAAAAGTAATCATGTCCCAAACTTCCCATTTTTAGAAGAATCTGCATGCTGAGACAACAATTTTAAACACATTTATTTTTACATTTTATAAATATTTTATAAATATTTTTTTGAATAGATGATAATATTGGTATAAAAAATGTATATATAAATAAAAATGTTATGAAAAGGAAAGTGATATAACTATGTTATATTAAATTGTTTATTTAATTCACATATTCCTCAAAGATTCAACATCTCATTTCACCATCAAGATCTTTTTCAGTAGTCACATTTCTATGGTCCTAATAACAGACACTTTTAGCAGACATGCTGAATTACAATTAAGCATATAGTTTTATATCTTCTTTATACTTGACTAGAAGACAACTTACTGTAGGTACAAAGTGGCACAGTTTGCACTTCTCCTAGATAATTACACTTAAGAATCTGCAGTCAAAACAAACCTAAGCTTTTTTTTATTGGGTATGAAGGATCATGGGAAATGAAACAGACTGATGTGTGATGAGCGTGATGCCAGTGTGAATGTGAAACTAACATGCGGTGAACCATGTGAAGATATTTGGAATTTGGGCTGTGTTGGAAACTGCTACATGTTGAATGCAGTGTGTGTGTGTGTGTGTGTGTGTGTGTGTGTGTGTGTGTTGAGGTCAGCTTTATTTAGAGAGCAGGCAGACAGACGGCTGGAGCCAGTGAAGAGATTCTGGACTGCAGGGAAGTCCTCAAAATTTGATACATGAGAGAGAGAGAGAGAGAGAGAGAGAGAAAGAGAGAGAGAGAGAGCGAGAGAGAGAGAGAATCCCTTTAACACTGACCTGGATTCAGAGTAACCCTAAGAAACCCTCAAAGTTACAATGGTCTGCTTTGATTAGGTGTGAAGTTCTTCCTGTAAGTTCTTTGTTCTTTGTGTGTGTTTGCCTGAGAGAAAATTGGGAAACAATTTTTACTGTAATTTACAGTGTCCTTATTATATGTGCTCACTACAGTGAATTAAATGCAATTGAATTATGCAACTAACCCTAATTCTTTAACCCTAAAAAAACCCTAAATACCTTATTCTTCAACGCGGAAGTAAGGACTTTTCTGTGAATGTAAACTTTAGTTCCTCTTCGGGAACTCGAGCTGCGTCGTAGCGCTTTTGGGGAACGCCTTTGGCAAGAACAACTCTGAATATCGTGTGCAATCAGTTCAATGGAAGAGCGTGAAGTCACGGACGGGGTGACGTAGCGACCAGGAAGCTATAAAGGCACGTGCCACGCAGCTGGCCTCAGCTTCGAGTAGGGAAGCAAGCGCAGGCAGGGGTGCCGGGAGTATGGCTCGGCGACGCAGCGTCTCGTTCCCTCGAGGAACTAGGGTTACATACGTAACCTAGGGACGTTCCTCTTCGGGAACTTGAGCTGCGTCGTAGCGCTTTTGGGGAACGATGTGCCAACGCTGCCAGACTACCAAGGCCCTGCCTAGTGTGTATCCGAAGAGCACAGCTTAGGACGAGAGGACAGAAGAGCCAGGAGCGGCTCGCATATCGAGATTGTAAAATCTGGCGAATGTAGAGGGCGTGGACCACCCCGCAGTGTTGCAGATGTCCAAGAGGGACACACCTGCTAAAAAGGCCTTAGAGGCCGAGGCCCGGGGAATGGATGCTTCATCCCGAGGTGGTGAAGCAGATATGGCAAATATTTGGCAAAGCTCAGGTGGACCTCTTCGCGACTCGAGAGACATCGCAATGTCCCCTCTGGTTCTCTCTAGTTCACCCAGCTCCACTGGGACTAGATGCCATGGCACAGACTTGGCCGAGGCTTCGTCTGTACGCTTTTCCCCCTATCGCTCTGCTCCCGGGAGTTCTGGCGAGAGTACGCCGGGACGGGGTCCGTCTGTTGTTAGTAGCCCCGTTCTGGCCGGGCCGAGTATGGTTCGCAGATCTGATTTCTCTCCTCGACGGCTCTCCATGGCAGATTCCGATCAGGACAGATCTACTCTCTCAGGCGCAGGGCAAAATAATTCACCCTCGCCCGGAGTTGTGGAAGCTGTGGGTGTGGCCCCTGAGGGGGCACATCTGTTAGCAGCTGGTCTCTCAACCGAGGTTGTTGAGACCCTACTCCAATCCAGAGCTCCCTCCACGAGGAAACTGTACGCCCTGAAGTGGAAACTCTTCACTTCATGGTGCAGAGATCGCCACCTTGACCCTGTTAACTGCCCAGTTGGTACAGTTCTGGAGTTTTTACAAGCTAGGCTCTCTGCAGGGTTAACCCACTCCACCTTAAAGGTGTACGTGGCGGCCATAGCTGCTTACCACGTCCCTTTCAATGATCAGTCACTGGGTAGACACCCCCTAGTTACACGTTTCCTCCGAGGTGCACTGAGGCTGAGACCTCCAGTACGGTCCCGTATTCCCCCATGGGATTTGGTTGTGGTGTTAGAGGCTCTCTGCAAAGCTCCATTCGAGCCAATTCAAGAAATCTCAGACAGACATCTGACACTTAAGACTGCCCTATTACTGGCTATTACCTCCCTAAAGAGAGTTGGAGATCTTCAGGCCCTCTCGGTGGCCCCTAACTATCTAGACTTTGCCCCTGGTATGGCCAAAGCATTCTTATACCCTCGAGCGGGTTACATTCCTAAAGTTCCCTCTGTCACACCACAACCTGTCGTACTGCAGGCCTTCTGTCCTCCTCCCTTTCGGGAGCCAGACCAGGTGAAGCTAAATTGTGTGTGTCCAGTGCGAGCACTGGACGCATACATCCACAGAGCTGCCCTGTGGAGAAAGTCTGACCAATTGCTTGTATGCTATGGTCCTCCTAAAAAGGGTTCTCCTGCCTCTAAGCAGACCCTTAGTCGTTGGATAGTCGAGGCTATCAACGTCTCCTATGAGTCCTCTGGTCTTCCCCTTCCTTTGGGAGCCAAGGCTCACTCTACGCGGAGTATGGCTGCCTCTAAGGCCTTTTTAGCAGGTGTGTCCCTCTTGGACATCTGCAACACTGCGGGGTGGTCCACGCCCTCTACATTCGCCAGATTTTACAATCTCGATATGCGAGCCGCTCCTGGCTCTTCTGTCCTCTCGTCCTAAGCTGTGCTCTTCGGATACACACTAGGCAGGGCCTTGGTAGTCTGGCAGCGTTGGCACATCGTTCCCCAAAAGCGCTACGACGCAGCTCAAGTTCCCGAAGAGGAACGTCCCTAGGTTACGTATGTAACCCTAGTTCCTCGAGGGAACGAGACGCTGCGTCGCCGAGCCATACTCCCGGCACCCCTGCCTGCGCTTGCTTCCCTACTCGAAGCTGAGGCCAGCTGCGTGGCACGTGCCTTTATAGCTTCCTGGTCGCTACGTCACCCCGTCCGTGACGTCACGCTCTTCCATTGAACTGATTGCACACGATATTCAGAGTTGTTCTTGCCAAAGGCGTTCCCCAAAAGCTCTACGACGCAGCGTCTCGTTCCCTCGAGGAACTAGGGTTACATACGTAACCTAGGGACGTTTTTTTAGCCGCCATAGGGAAATAACAAGAAGAATGGCAAAGTGCAGTAAATGGTAAAACTGTTTGCACTACAAACCAGTGTGTTCATAATTAAGATGCATTAAAATAATATGTAAGGCAAACCAATTTGCAATATAAAGCAGAAAAACAAGCTGCATTGTAGAGCTCAAAATAGCTGGAAGTGGATGACACCGGAAGCCAGTCCCATAAAATGTACAAATAATTACGCCACTAAAAATAAGGTGGATAAATTAATAGTAGAAATTATTTGTACAATTAATCTAACATGGCAAAATAAAGTGTAAAACCTTGGTTACATAAGTAACCCTCTGAGGGGAAAGAGACATGACTGACTGAAAGATAATCAAGAATTCTGATGTCTATCTTAACTATATCTGTAAAGTAAAGTCTGTTAGTTACTGCTGCTACGTCTGACAAACCATGGGACTCTCACGCCACAAATCAAGTTCTCACGCAGTGAAAAATACATCACATAGCAAAGAGGACACTGACAGCACGTTGCCAGACAAGACAGAGCAGGTTACTTTTGGTCTCAGCTTTTAAATTTTGTCCCTTTTTAAAGAAGTTCAAACATTAAATGTATCTCTTTAATGTGTTATTTCAAATTGCTGTAGCGCCTCAGTTCAATTTTACCTATTCATTTGATCAGTTTACCAGAAAACTAAACAGGCAATTTTGGGGATTAAAACACATAGTTTTGCTAAAGTGAAAAAAAAAGAAAAGATAAACGTCTCCAAGGAGAGAAGATAGTGACAGAGAGCAGCAGAAAAAGAGTAGGTGTTTATTCAATCAAAGCAGATCCATTGGAAAGCTCCCTCAGCATGAGAAAATTGAGTTAGTATCTCATGTGCTCTTAATCAAGATGCGTCTTAGACAATAACAACATCATTAGCAGTTTATTTCAGGTCACGGGAGGCACCTGGTATCTCACTGTGATCGGTAATTAGGTTATGAATGTGTTGCTCTCAGGCTGTTCCCTTTTAAGATAAAAAAAACTGCACAAAGTGGCTTCAATATAAAACTGAGTGTAAAATTATGCAGTTACTCAGTTGTTAACGGTTTCTGACATGTGAGCAAATTATGTAATGAGGTCAACTTAATCCTCTGTTTTTATTTATTAATGATTTTATTATTATTATTATTTACCTTTTTTTAATTTCAGTGAATTTAATACTATATTTTCGTTTTATATTTCTTTTTTTAATATTTTGTATTTTTTAGGGGATTTTATGGCAATAAATAGTATTTATGAAATAGTTAAGAGAACAGACTTATAAATTAAATTTCCAACTTAAATTGTCATATATGGTGTATGCTTTCTAGCACAGACTTAAGTTTGGAGACATTTGGCAATACTGCTGAATTGAAACAGTGATAAAAATGGTTATAAAAGTTTAAGTTTATTATTATGAAAAAAGCACAAAAACACTATTTTAGAATTATATATATATATATATATATATATATATATATTCCAAAACCTTTTTATTTAATTAAAAACTGCAAGAAAACCAAAGATGAGTTCAAAGTTGTGATCCAAATTTGAGGGTGTTATCTTAAAAAAAAAAAAAAAAAATCTTTCAGTTAGATTTTGTTTATAGGTACAGTAACAAATGTTTCCACTACATGAAATCCAGTCACTTCTAAAGCGGTCCTTGACATTTTTGAAGCATGTCCATGATTGTCTGTGTGTGAATGTGTGTACACGTAGCAAGTGCAAAAACCTTTACCAAGTTCGTACCACTTTGATAAAGTAAAAAACATATTGTTAAAAATAAGATGTAAACTTTTTCAGTCCAAAATGATCAAATAACACCAGATGGTTCAAAATAAACAACAACAGTAACTTTAAGAGTGCAAAACAATACAAACAATTATTTGATTTGTAAGAAATCTAAAATAAAGAAATAATTACAGTAGGTTTTGTCGATGTACCATTCAAAATGATAGGTAATTGAGCTTCAGATTTTTGTAGCGGTTATAGTTCAGGTCTTTATATTTCAGTGGCATTCCAAGAGTGCCATAGCACAGAAATCTTTGATTTATTTTTCTCTGTCTCTCTGGTGTACATTTCTGAGCAGGGATAATAAAGTCTCATTTGCATGCAATGGGGTTGTTCACTGGTAAGAAAGCCAAATCGATAAATGGTAATAGTCAATTTGCAGAATAGAGAACCTAAAAATGAGACACAATAATCTTTGATTTAAAAGTAATTAAGTTATCACTGCACTAAAGCCCTCTATTACTTTTATCAATTGTTATTTGCTCTGTATTTAATAGGTTTAGCTAGCGTGTGAAACTTCAGTTGTATCCCTCCACTCTTATCCTACACCGATCTTCATTTTATGGCCTTTGGTTTGGGCTGGACGGCGGACAGAGTCAACAGTCACTCAGTTTCATGCTGTTAGCTCCTCAGCTAGTGTCATACAGCATAGAGCAGCATGGAAATTGTCAAGGGGATGTGTGGGTTGGAGGTCTCAGATCCAAATTGGGCCTACAGTGGAGGTCTGTCAGTGAGTAATCGATTGCTTTTGTCCAATTTCTGAAGTACGGCCTTCCCAGAGTGAACGAGACGTCCAGCTGCCACTCTGCAAGTGGATTTGGTGGCTAAGGGAGAAGATAAGTCTAAGTCTTGGGATCTTTTGGATGATACGCCTTTCAGATGTCCATGTTCTGCTCAGAAAAGAAAACTATCCCAGAATGGGATAAAAAAAAAAACATCATCAAAGTAGTTCATGTGACATCAGAGGGTCAGTTAGAATTTGTTGAAGCATCGAAAATACATGTTGGTCTAAAAATAATACAAATTACGACTTTATTCAGCATTGTCTTCTCTGCTGGGTCTGTTGTGAGTGCGACTGCTGTGACTGTTGATGTACGACGCTGCTGACGTGTTTTATTGGGAGCGCCGGAAAACACGTCAGCAGCGTCGTGTTAAAATTACCAATGTGAATTCATATTTGTGTCTTTGCTGTCACTTTTCATTCACATAAATAATATATATATTATTGACACCAAACTTTTGAATTGTAGTGTACAATCTGTGGTCACAGGATAAATAAAATTAAAAAAGACTACAAAATGGTGTATATATGTAAAAATAATTATGTAAATAATAATAATAATAAACATATTATATATAATATATAATATTATATAAAATTGTCATATTTACTTATTTATTTAAGGTAAATAAGTGAACACATTAAAACCATATTAGCCTACATTCAGACAATAATGAAAGTAGATTTGGATCTTTTTAGGACATACATGCAAGTACAAATAAAGAGCATAATAATAAAAAAGACAGATGAAGTCATCTGTGTTATAAATTTATAGAAATTTAGAAATTAGTTCCACTGAGAGAACTTAACATATAAAGTGTAAAACCATCCTACTGCCAAGATGTTCAAATATTTGATCAGGTTTTGAATCATTCACCAACTGAAAGGCATATCAATCAAGGACTGATAACCCTTTAGTTATTTGCAGAGCTCTATATCAACATTTGATTTAAACTGCAGCACGGCTAAAGCTTAAAGTTGCAAAACTGTGAGAGGGGCCAGCATAAACAGAGCAGCTGACTCACTAATATGCTGTTTGTGTTTGGGGGAGATAAATCTGCTGGAGACAAACTCTTGGTGATTCATGAACTGAGTGTAAATGTGTGTTTATAAAATCCTTCACACAAACAGTAATGGGATATTTAGCATGATCCATTTGTTGTTATCCAACTCCAGCTTCCATGTCAAATGAGGAACCAAGCTTGCCACCACCAAAGACCACAGGCATAAACACAAAGATTTAATTAACTGAAAACTTTTCTGCAAACTTGAAAACTTTCCTCACAGTTCTTTCTCATTGCTATACATGTGATTTTTCAAACTGAAGATTTTTTTCAATCACTCCAAGGGCTATGTGATGACAAATCTGCAAATATCTTTTGTTTTACATTGTGATATTCTTCTGAAAATGAACATGTTTTCTTCCTCTGTATAATTTTGCAGTACTTTACTCATAATACTGTTATGAAGAGGCCCTTGATGAGTAACTGTTAACAGAAAATGTGTTGTTTTTGTGTGAACGCAGTTGCTTGGGAATCCAGTGCACAGCTTGCCTTAGACAGAAGAACGGCCTGTGTATGAGTCAGCACTGCAACCATGTTTTCAGGAGAAGAAATATTATATTATGAATATTATTAAATATTATATTATGTTAGTTGATCATCACATTTGAGGGGCAGGATTCAGCTTGAGGTTTCCATGTACATATTCAAACTTACACAAACACAACAGATACAGCATGCACACACACACTTGTGACAGATGGCATATACATTAGCTCTGTTCTAAAACCTAATGAGCTGTCTCACTGTCTGCCTGCATAGGCAGCTGACTTCTTAGGCAATATTTTAAGCGTCCTTCATCACTTTGGAACACTCCACCAAAGAAAGCAATTCTGCCAACACACTAATAGAGCTTCGCAATCTACTCACAATTGATTTGACGTTAGCATGTTGCTAAGCCAAGTTGCTAAGTATTACACTCTACTGCTCTCATTATACTTTCATAAACACACAAACAAACTAGAAGTCTGTACAGATTCCTTCTGTATTATGATGTACATTTAAGTGAAATTGACTGTCCATAAGGGAAGAAATGTAGAGTGGTTCTATCCATCAGATAAGGAGGCAGATTTAAATCTGAACTTGTAGTTGACTGTAAGAAAGGGGCGGGACTTAATCAGACTGTATGACTGGCATACAAAATCATAATGTAAATATATAAATAAACAAACAAATTAAACATATGCATGAACTGTTCACAGTAAGATCATTCAAATGCATTTCAAATAGATAGGATGAATATCCATTTCATGTGACCTTTAAGATATTCAGAGAATATGAATTTAATTTATGCGAGTATGTTACGTAAAGAAAACAATCCCAGGCTTCAGAAATCTTTGAATAGAGCCTGTGAGTTATATGGATGACTTTTATGATACTTTTATGGTGCTTTTTTGTCATGTTGGAGCCTGACAGCTTCAGTCTTCCTCCGACTTTATTATATTAAAAGAGTGGGAAGAATATTCAAAAAAAAAAAAAAAAACTTTTGAGCTCTACTGAAGAAAAAACCAATAGGGGTTTGGAAAGACATGAAATATAATGACATATTTTTTTTTTTTTTTTCGGGAGACATATACCTTTAAAATTATACAACCGTAGGCAGCTCGCTAGGTTCTGGAACAGACACGTTGTGTAAGCCTCGTCTGTTTTTCACGTGTTAATGTTGGACCAAATACAGACCAAGTCAGATGACAGAAATGTGAGCAATCTATCACAGATTACACACACACATTCAGAGATGTTCTTATTAGTTATGCTCAGTGGATGAGGTGATGACATTATCTGGTCACAGTGCTAAAAGAACTCATTTTAAAATCTGATTAATGTATTAATCAATCATTCAAATCAGACCAGGGCATGACCCGAGATGCATGGCCTCACAAGAATGATGAACATGTGAGTGTGTGAGCAAAAAAAAAAAAAAAAAAAAAAAAACTGCAAATGTCATAGTCTCTTATGCTCAAGGCTTAATTTATTTGATCAACAATACAGAAAAAAGAGTAATATTGTATATAGTATAGAGGGTTGTTTTTCTTTTTTAATATACTTTAAAGGGGTCATATGATGCTTTTTTAAAGATCATTATTTTGTGTATTTGGTGCAGCAGAATATGTTGGCATCATTTAATGTTATTATAAAAAACACATTATTTTTCAAATACTGTACATTATTGTAGGTCCTCTATGCCCTGTCTCTCTCGAACCGTCGTTTTTTACAAAGTCACTCCTCCTGACAAGTGCAGTGTGCTCTGATTGGCCAACTGACCCAGTGCATTATGATTGGCCGAACACCGCAAGCACTCGTCGGTACTGTAACACCCCTTTCCATAATCACATGCTTCATCTTTTAAATTAAATGTAGAGTTAATAATGTCCTTAGTTTTACCATCAGTTCAAGCTTGAAGCACCTAACCCTGATTGTAAGCCTAAAACAGATATTTCCTGAAACTGTATTTCTCAATTATGAATGGCTTGAGTGGTTCAGTTAATCAATACTATCTCTCTATCAAAAGGAGGCTCAAAATGAATTCTGTCATCTACTCAGCCTCAAAATCAGTGCTTTTTTATCAAGATTCCGAGAATGATCAAGTCTTTCAAAAGTGGATTGAATGTGGTACTATTGCTATAAAGCTTTAAAAGGCAATTTTAAAAAACTTATTTTAAAATCATAGTACTATCACATATCAACTTTACAATTAAAAAACAGCTGCTTAACAATATAAAGCAAATGATTTAAAACTAAAAGACTTTAAATTCAGATTGGATGGGTCATAATAAATTCCAATAGATTCTGACTGGATGACTCACAGGTGTGCTATGAGTACAATAGCCCACCTGTGTATGCAGATCAGTTTATATCTATAATATTACACAGAGTTGCTTAGCAACCATACACCCAGCGTTACGCAATGGATGTGAGCAGCAAGGCATGTCAAAACAAAAATGCTTCACATTAATAACTAAACAATGCTGTCTATACTGGAAAAGTCTACAATAATAATAATTATTATAATAATAATTATTAGTAGTAGTATTATTATTATAATTATTATTATTATTACATATTGTGCCACAATCAGTATGTGAGTTGGACTTTGAGTTGCTCATCAATGTTTAAACATATTTGTCTTGTGTGGGATTTGATGCAAATGTTACAACGTAACGTAAACATAAAATGTCAGTGTCAAACTGCTGCCATTTTTTAGCTTGCCTTTGTTTTTCTTTTTTCTTTTATGGCACACCTGGATTCAAACAAAGTGATGGCACAAACTGTATGAGAGAATTTTGTCTTGCATTAAGATGCCCAGTAGTGCTATTAGATTTAATAGAGACGTGAACACACTCCAATAACACAATTTCAGGCATTATCAAACTTCACCATCTGCCATTAGTTCCGCAGAATGGCTCTTTTGGTGTCTCCCTGACAACCCATAATAATCAGACCACTGTGAAGGTGCTACAGTTAGATCTCAGTTATCCTTAGAATGAGAAACACACACACACACAGAGAGAGAGAGAGAGAGAGAGAGTGAGAGACTGAGATCATTCCAGCAGAATGTGAGTGCTGACTAGACTCAAACCAAATCCTCTGCTGTGTGTTTTTGTGAGTTCTTGGAGGAAATCCAGTCTGGTAATATGTTTTGAGCCAAACAGATCCTTTGAAATGGACAATGGGCTCAAACCTTGGAAAATGAGCAGATTTCTCATTTTAATCATATTTTGCCAACTAAATACACTTATAGAAATAAATGTCTACACAAGGCGTCTCATGGTGATTTTGTATTACATAAACTGTACTGTATACACCAATATAATTTGAAACATTCAATTAGTATGATAAATTATTATTTTTAAAAAATGCAATAAAAAATTTGATTCTAATTCTAATACATTTTTAATTCTAATTCTAAGAATTGTTGATTAAATTTCATGACAAGTATAAGCAATTTTGCTTTGGACCTGTTTCATCAAGAAAGGAATCAAAGACCAGTCAGTTTAATATAAATATTCAAACATAACAGATTTGTAAATCTCCACTTCAAAGTTAAGATAGTCAAAGGTTCGTTCTCTGGGTTTTGGGCTTTGAATGTTTTATTTCCAAATTCCTTGTGAAGAGAAGAGACTCCCCTAGCTTCATTACACCTGAATATAAATCATTCTTAGGTAAATGAAAGAGGTATAATAGTGAAAATGACTGTGTGAAAGATTTGTGTGTCTAGGGATAGCTAGATTTAATATAATTGAATCCAAGCACACACTATATACCAATCATGTAGAACGCTTTAAAAGGTTTAATGAACAATTTTCTACCTATTATCAGATGTCATTTCTTTGACATATTGTTTTCCCCTTATACTCTGAATTACAAGTTTACATTGGCAAGTTTTTGGAAGACATCTCTTATGATTACAACAGCTGCATTTATTTGATAAAAAAAAACACATTAACAACATTAAAACAACTGTTAATATATTTTAATCTGATAACTGTCACTCACGTTTTTGAAGATAGACATGAATGTGCATGATACAAACCTAATTTTTTATATTTCATGACTGAAAACATTTTGTAACATGATTTTGATGTGACATTTACATGGTAATGCAATGTCTGATTTTAAAATGGGTTTTGAAGGATGAATTTTGAGATTTTATGTTTTCAAGTGATATATAACTTCTGATGATTTCTAAAATGTGATAGAGAAAAAGGCAACGAGGAAGTCTTTTTTTTAAACAAAGGTCAAAGCTCCTTTTGTAATGTAGATTTCTGAGGGTGCACTCTTGTCATAAATTGATCTATTACTTTTCCTACATAATTTTTAACAAAAAAATATTGGTATAATATATATTTGGGAGTCTTAGACCTTTCCAACGATATATAGTTTGTCAAGATTAGATTAAATTTGATTGTAATATAGTATAGTCAACGTAGGTGTCCCGTATACGGGACGGGATGACATTTAACAGGTTAAAATGTAATCTATTTCTATGTCAGAAAGGCTGAATATTTAGTAGTCATTACTCCAGTCTTCTAAAATCACTAATATACTGATTTGGTTCTCAAGTAACCTTTCTTATTATTATCAATGCTGAAAACAATATTCTTGTGGAAACTGTGACACTTTCATGAATAGAAAATTCAAAACTACAGCATTCATTTCAAATAGAAATCTTTTGTAACATTATAAATGTCTTTATTTTAAATATTGATCAGTTTAATGTGCACTTGCTGAATACATGTATTAATGTATTTAAAAATAATTAAAGATTAATTAATTAATTCATAATCTATTCACTGAGATCAATCAGAACGGTAGTTATATAAACTAGTTAATTGTATCTATAGAAAGCCCATATTTCATAAACTAAGCCAAGTGGACCATTGACTTTTTGGTAATAAAATAAATCCATCTCATACGCAGCAGCGTGAATATCTGTCACTCAAATGTGACCCTACAGTGTAATTTTTAGACAAAATCTACACAGGAAAACAAAATCTCTATTATTTGTGTTGTGTAATGTTAACACTTTCATTTAATTTCCATTGTGTAAGGCAACAAAAGGACTTTGTCTACTAAAGAACTGCCATTCATTCCATCTGCAGACAGTCTGTTCAGACGTATGTGACGCAATCAAATTTTCCTTATGTAGCTTTCAAAGGTGTCTGTGTTGAGCCTAGAAGCTGAAAAGATCTGTTGCAACAACATAGAGAAAATTTGCATCATAATTTTAACAGTTTCTACTGCTGCCAAATATAGAAGATACTTGTATTCTTTGTTAGTTTATTTGTTCTGCCTTCTCAATCATCTCTGAATCTAAAATACTAGTGTCGCTTCTTCAACAGATGTAATGGTAATTGGAAAAGATCCACAACAGCACTAATTAAGAAACAAGCGCTGCGATTTTTGATGGCAGTCTTATTGGAAATCTAATGTCTTGCAGCCTCTGAATCACAGAATGCTTGTGCCATTGATTCTGTCAGGACCTGAGGAAAACTGCACATTTCCCAGTCTCCCTTGATGTGTGGCAATGCTACAATGCAGTGACAGCTCTCAGTCAGAATGACTCGAAACAAAAATACACAAGCATATGATGCATTAAAATGTCACCAAGACAAACTTTACAAAATATGTGGGAAAAGCCTAAGAATACAGTCTGTCTGTGATGGCATATAAACTGGCATCATTGGAGCTGGAAAGAGACTGATGTCTGTTCAAGTTTGTCAAAGAAGCCAACAAGCATTTTACAAAAGATTGTAGTGTATGTATTGGCTATTTAAATTCTTTATAAATAATATAGAGAATATAAAGATATGTAGCCTACTTTATTAACAAAAGAAAAAGAAAAAAAAAACAGGTAGAGGTAACCGTTTTGAATTTTTACCATTTGTTGAACTCTCATTCTGGTGGCACCAGAGGAACCATCAGGGATGTAATACTTAATTTCTCCATATCTGTTCCAATAAAGAAACATCCATCTACACATTGGATGGACTGAGGGTAAGTACATTTACATTTTTAATGAACTATTCCTTATTAGCTGCAACCTTATACTTGCACTTTTTGGACACATTTTATCAGGGAAAATCTATTTGTAAAGCTGTTTCTTTGAGAGTACCGTACTAGTAAATCTTTTGCACATATTTCTGGCAGTGTGGTTGCAGTCAATATTTTTTCACATTCAGCTTTTAACAATGCTACTGAGAAAAAAGAAATTACATAAAATATCGTTTTTACAGTCAACATGTACAATCATGCTCTCCAAAGCACATCCACCTAAAGACAGGAACAAGTGTGGTCTGTTTTGACAGCCACTTTCTACATCACACTCAACAAAAACAAGTGGAATATTATTGTAATCTGACTGAATAGCACCTCAACCCTTATTCCCACCTAAACAGCCACAACAGCAACTTTCGAGCAACTTCCTCACAGGCTCAGATCAACCCACTCTCCCCTATATATGTATTATATTCTACTATAAAAAAGTCATAACATTTTTGTCACAAATGCTATTAACATTTCTATAAGAAATCTGGGAATTCCCTGTGGTGTGTGCATGCATGTCTCTTGGCTCACTGATTCTTTCAGCCACTAAACCTACATTCACATGTCTCTGTGGAGTCTGACCTAAATACAATATCTCAACACACAAAATTTTTTTTAAGCATTACGTAAATACCGTTTGAGAGTAGATTGTGTCTACAACTATGTGTGTGTGTTTTTTGTGTTTGTGTCCCAGTGGGGGGGGGGTAGGCTTAAAAAAAGAGACATAATGATCCATTTCAAGTTATCTAATCCCAATTTGGCAGTGCTAATCAGAGGATTAAAAAAAGTATGAAATATTTAGTCGAAAACATGTCTCTACATTTTAGCAAAATTCCAAAAAAAACATATATACAACTCACTCAAATTTCCAACTTAAATGACCATTACTTGTAAAATGCCAACTAATTTTATTCCTTCTCACAAAAAAATTATGATTACGGAGCAGATTACCAATTAATAAACACTTAATTTTGTTTAATTCCTTGCACAATACTATGTCATGACCCAGATATTTTTTTTAGCATAGTGCGTAATTTGTAAACTAATACACTTTAACATTCAGTTTCATATACATTTTAAGACATCTTAAGACCATATCAGAGAGATAAAAAGACTTGGAAGAGATATGGGACAGACTCATTATTATTTCATTATTATTACGCAGTATATTGCAGTAACTGGGTAGTCTGTAAGTGTAGCCTTATTAGTGATAGGCAAGTTAGAATTCCCCAAAGGTCTTCAAAGTTATAATTACCTGTTAATGATCCTTTTTAAAGTGTGAATGCCAAGTAAAACTGACACAGACGCTGTGATTCAATATCCACAACAGAGTCAGACCACAGGCCAAGATTCAAGCCATCAATACTCCAGTCCAATATAAACTTTCCACTGAAGGGTTAGCCACATTCTAAAAACTAACAGCTGATGATATAATATACATTTTGTCCTATACTCTTGTAGTAAGCTAATTTTGATAATGCAAACCATGTCAATGGGAGCCTGGAACATGGCTCTTTCTGGATTTATTTCACAAAAAGAAAATCTGCTTTCAAATGTGGGTGAGAGGAATTTACTGACCATGACTGACAGACTGATTTCAGTTTTAGCCTGTGCTAATACTGTTATTCCATCCATTGGTTTGGAACGTCAGCGTTGTGCTGGTAAAACACGCTTCATGATAGCCAAATATGGATTATTCAAATTTCAATATGATTTTGAACCTATTCTCATTTCCTTCTTCACAAACTGAATTACAGAAGGAGACGCAATGCAAATATGATAATAGTTTATATATTGTGAATATAGCCACAACATAAGGCTATTATTTCCCATAAACACTTTCAGCCATGACTATATTATCAAAATAATGCAACTAAAAACACAAAGTATAGTCATCCTTCTGCCACAGCACATAGTCCTTAACATGTAAACAATAATAGAACTGTCTCCAATAGATGCAGCACAGCAATATACAACAATGGAAATACAGAACATATGTGATTAACACTGTAAGTGTGTCTATGTTGTGCTGTACATATTGTCAAGTTCAGTATTGTCAAGTTTAGAGTTGGGAGGACTTTAAAGTGTTGTTGAGTCTCTTATGCTCACTAAGGATGCATTTATCTGATAAAAACTATATTGTAGAATATTGTTAGAAATATCTTGAAATATTAGTTGCTTATTAGAATGCATATTACTAGAATATTAGCCATGTATTAGTGCTAATTTAGAACATATTAACGCCTTATTCTACTTGAACTTATTCTACATCCCTAATCTTACCCAATACCTAAACCGTACAACTACCTTACTAATGAGCAGCAAATTAAGAATTTATTTAGAGAAATGTCATAGTTAATAGTTAACAAATGTTACCTATTCTAAAATGTTACCAAAATATCTTTTCTATTTAAATTTATTTTAAAATATAAGTTATCGGTTTTCAGCAGCCATTTACATCCTTCAGAAATCATTCTAATATGCTAATTTGGTGCTTTAGTAACATCTTTTATTTATTTATTTTGTTTTCATCATGCCTAATGTTTTTCTGGAAACCATGATCATTTTGTTTTCCAGGATTCTTTGATTAAAAAGTTCAAAAAGAACAGAATGTTTTTTTTTTCTTACATCATAAACATCTTACCTCACATTTGATCAATTTAATTCAATTCTTTTTTTTTCTTCTTTTTTTTTATAAAAAATAAAATAAAATACTGACACCAAACAGTGGTGTGCATTCTAATAATAAATTCAAAAATTATTTCACTTTCACATGCAGTCAAATCTGAAAATGTATCTGACACCTCATATCGTGTCATATCCTAACTTAATCCTAAATCTGATGTTTCTGGGTGTCAGAGCATTTTGGGCCACTTTAAGAAGTTTTTAAGGTAATGGGCGGCTCCTCTTTGATCCAGCTGCTCTCTTTGTGATTGGATACCAGACGGCAGTAGGAACACTCCACTGATGCGACCCTTGGGCTTACTGGAGAAACAAATGGCATAATCCTGTTACACACACACACAGGGCGAGGGCAGGGGTCACAGACCAGGCTTATTCATTTAGCTCATGATGGTTAGAGGTCTACCAGAAAGAAAGCCATGCAAATGTATGCAAACTCACATAGTGCTATTAAGTAACAATACAGAGCCTGTATGCTGTGTATAAAAGTATACAGGCACAACATACAGTATATACAAACACTCAGACATTGCCTCCTTGTTGATATCAATGCACAAACAATAAAAAAAAACACACACCAAACAGATAAGCTCTGGATGATTTTGAAATAACAGATCAATAATAATAAAGAAAAAAATCTGAACCATTCTTTTGAAGATCAAAAAGGATTCTGTCTCTCAGTAAATTGTAAGATTGTCTATATAGAGCTAAAAAAAAAAAAAAAACTCACTGTTTGTTTTACATGTTCATTTCTCTGAAGTAGCTGTGAATAGGTGTCATTTGTGATCCCGCCACTTGAAACAAGAACAAACCATTGTCAGTTATGAGTCAGGTGTGAATGGATTAAAACACACGCACATACACAAACTCTCTGTGACGCTAAGCACAGTCCTTCATTCCAGATGTGTGGGCTTCAGTGGCGCCTCTGTTCTCTTGCAGTCCTACACAGATCGATGGAAAAGTTCTAAATCCTTTTTTTTTCTCCTCACTTTTTCTCTCCTGTCCTCCTCCACAGTACTGAAAGCTTTTCACATGGTCAGCAAATAAGAACCACTCAAGATTGATGTTGCGTCAGCTTGTTGTAGCTGTGTGGTCAATAAGAAGGAACACAACTCACGATGCAAAATCAGGCATATTTAGAAACATAGACACATTTGCTCTGCTGACCACTTAGGTAAGGTATGAATGATCGACCCGGACCTCCACAAACACTATTAAACATCTTGAGGTCTTTCAGTTTGATTACATTTACAGACACCTGCGCTAAAGGGGAACAAAGCTTGTTTATCACATGCAGCGTTCAGCAAAGGCAAGCAGGACAGTGTCTGATCTGATAAATCAAGCACAATCAAACCTTGTTATAAAACAACTAGCTCTATCTTGAATATTTAAAAGCATCCTGATGTGAAAATGAAAGTACAGAATGTTAAGCGAAGCTGAAAGTCTTCAGTGTCACATGATCTTCAGAAATCATTATGAGATGCTGATTTATTTTTATTTAATTAAAAACATGGAGTTCAGTGTCTTCATGGTTGCTCAGGTTAATTAAATAGCTTTAACCTAATGAAAAATAATGATAATAATTCACTAATTTCTCCTTATTAATAGACACATTACTGCAATGAATTAAAGCAGGATTCCCAGACAATAAGCCTAGATCTGCCCCGCATGGATTTCACGCGGGCCAGATGTGGGCCGGATCTGGGCCAACACTATGTTGCTGTCTGGGTTAGAGCACGTTTACTTTTCAGATCTGCAAATTTGGTTTGGTAAATCTATATCAGTACAAACATTTGATAGATGAGTTCTGACAACTCACTAAACATCAATATCTGAAGGACTGGAGAGGTTGTTTAATATTCTAGAAGAAAATTCCTTCAGTCTTGTGAACACATATATGTCCAGTTTGCTGACCTGTTTCTATTTTATCCATCCAAACACAAACAGAGGACATACACACTCAATTAGATCAAGTCCGGCCAATCTGGGCCTGAAAGTGTCCATCTACATTTAAGGAGGTCAGTCACTTGAGCAGGGAACGAACAGTTAGACATTAGTCCTTCTTCCACATCTGATCAAAGTTCTATTGACTATCTTAAAAGGATAAGATCAGGCTGTGTGAGCCCTTACCAGTGAACACTAAAAAAGGAAGTCTCCACTAAAAGAAGTTTGAAACTATCTCATTAAATCCTCTTTGTCACTCTTTGATCTGGATTAGTTGAAACCACAGGATTAGCTCTCAGGATTAACTCTCGTTTTTTTAGAGTGGTTAATTGTACATGGTGGTATCAAGTACACTCCGACAACGCATACTACTGTGCAATATTTACAGATTTCTAATGATATTTGTTGTTTTATTAAAGTTTAGAATTATCAAGATTAGGAAATCGCATCAGATTTAGTATTTTGCCTTGAAAGGAGGAGAAACAAAGTAATTTAACCGCAGATGAGCCTGCTTTGTGTCTGCAGTTAAGACAACCATGAGCCTGCCTGCTGTTTGGATCTTTCTGAAAGTTAAATGTACAATAGGAGATCTTGGAAAATGCTAACATTAGCCTGATAGCACAGAAAGCAAACATCCCACCCTCCTTGCAATTGCCGTCCAAAGCCACGCCCCCTGAATGCATTTATGCTTACAGACCAGAATACCAGAGACAACATTACTACAATAGGCTACATCAGCGGTTCCCAAATTTAGCCCATGCACCGAAGTGAAGTAAACCCCTGCTCAGGGAGTAGGGAGCAATGAACACGGTGTAGAGATCATATCAATCAGAACAAAGTTCATTCACGTAGCTCACTTCTTACGAGTTGGTCATCTGAATCGGGTGTGTTAACTAAGCGAGACATGCAAAATATGTGCACAAGAACTTGAATTGGGAACCAGTGGGCTACATCATGTGTCATTCACCAGCGAGAAAACTAAAAATACTATAATACCAGGAAGGAAGACTGAGTTGATGAGTGTCTGCCATTCTCTCTCTGTCTGCAGAGTGTGTGTGAATGCTCTGATGACGTATCCTGTCTGCGCGAACAGGGTGTGCAGAAGTATACAGATACATATGTTGACAGGAAGGTAGGAAAGCGATTTAAAATGCTCAGACTGAGCGTTTTGAATGGACATAAATTTCTTGGTCCTACGCCGTCCACAAAATTTAGAAAAACAGATAAATAGATTTAGACCACTTAACTTGATGATTGCTATAGGGATGTGAAGAGACTTTCAACCAGGATAACAAAAAATGTTTCTGTAGACAATCACCTAATGCAACTTTAATGTTATCCTATAACTGGACTAGGTCACCATTTCTTAATTGGAAAAGGCTAATGTTTACAGAAGTGATTACAAATTGTTCATTTTCAGCTTTTCAAACCACACTTACAAAATGTATCTTCTGTTATTCCAGCCTAGTCTCATTAGTTTTCACAGGATGCATACATAAAGTATACATATGATGTTTACATTTTTATACTGAAATGTACAACATATACATACTGAATTCATCTAAAATGCAAAGGTTGTTTTTATTTTTTTTATTTATGCACAAATTTTGAAATGTAAAATTATATTATGTATATATATATATATTTGTATTTTACATTCAACTATTATATCTTACTCATAACCTATGCTGTCATATACAGTGTATTTCCCTTGCCAAAAAAAAAAAGAAGGATTATAATACTACAACTACTATACAAATACTATACATACTATAAAAAAGTATGTGAACCTAAATGTTTTAGATATTCTTTTTAATATAAGAAATTCAATCATTCTGTGGTTGTGGCACACATACATTCTTCAACAACTCCACAACTTGAGACATACAACACAGATTAGGTAACATTTCCATGTGTCTGTGTCTGCAGATCATCATGGGAAGTAGCTACTAAAGACAATAAACAGGTGGATAAAGCTTCTATCCCAGATTAGCTCTGATTACATCCCAAAGCTTGGGCTGTAGACAAGATCCCTTGTTGTTTGACCTGACCTGAGCCAGACCACACTGGTGCTCAGCGGGGTTTTGCTGCTACGCTTAAAATGATTAAGGTTTGAATGTTGGAGAGGGAGTCAGGTCCTGGGTCAGAGTGAAAGCTGTTTACAACTATAGATGACCTAAGGCTAATCTTGAATAAGAAGGTGCACATAAATTGACTAATCCATTATGTGGCAGAGAAACCAAGTTACCCTAGTAGGTTGAGGTATTAGCCAATGCTGAATATAGACACAGACAGCAGACTTTGTTTTACTGAAAAGGATTTTTGGGTCCAGTTTTTTTTTTCCTTCTTCTTTTGAAAGATGAAGAAAGAGAAGAAATAAAAAATATTATGTGCAAAAATTTAAATATGATAACCAGCGGAGATTTGGCTATATTTTTTTAGACCAAAGTATATGCTGCATTCTCCAAGAGCTTATGTTCCAACCTCAGACTATGTGGCATTACAGTATATTTATATTTTAAATGCTCATTTAAAAACAATTTTTAGAAGCTTGTATTAATTAATTTTGAGAAACTGCTGGTAATTGCCTTTATATTCTGTGATTTTGTACAGAATTGATTGTAATTATTTTTTGTAGTTGTTTTTGTTTTTTTCCTACTGCCTAAAGAGTTATACAAAAAAAGCTAATAATTATAATTAATGTTAATAAACTAATGTTTTTAGCTTTTTGTTTTCATTTAGTTCCAAAGTCATAAATGGACTTTCCGAAAGTATTTTAAATGAAAGTATTTAATTCCCTGATAGGCTTTAACCCAAACAAAACATTACCAAAATCAACATTAAATAGATATTTTACAAAACATAATAAATGTAATTTAAGGAGCTGTTAGGATTCTCTCTGATGAAGCTGTCTTGCTTGCAGCCCTCCTACAGTGACATTGATGATACACTTGTGATGTAACGTATGAATCAACTGCTGAAATATTGTTACTATGCTTTGATCATTTTTCATTATGTAAAGTGAATTGTGTACCATAAATTGAGTTGTGATTTTGTGAATCTGTGATACACTGCCAGTCACAGGCTGACAAGGGAGCGTTTGACCTAAAAATAAAAATAATAATAAAATTGACACACAGTACTGTGGGCAAGACGAGCTTTTTTGATGCATTTTAAATTAACAATGTTAATCCAACTAGGAAAATTACCATCAACTGCCATCAGTTATACATTTTCTTTGTTTTAATTTTTATGTTCGCCCAGTATGCTAGTTAATTACAAAGACATAAAACCGCATGACTTTAATATATACTGTGTATATATATATATATATATATATATATATATATATATATATATATATATATATATATATATATATATATATATATATATATATATATATAGATAGATAGATAGATAGATATTTCTTTTTTTTTTCTTTTTTTTTGCGAATGGACATTGTTTAAAGTTAAATATCTAAGATCTGCACACTTTTTAATGTGCAACAGTGAATTCAAAATCTACTTACTATTCAAAGGTAGAATGTGCCTATCAGTAAGAATAAACAAAGACACTAAAGAAATAATTGGTTTTAGAAACCAGGACACCAGGAACAGGCATCCACATGATCTCTACGTTACACTGATCTATTTGGCCTACCTCTGCTCTACAGAATAAAGCAGCTTTCCTCACCCACAACATATTTTGATGTGCCTCAGAAGGCTTGGAAGCATTGACAAATGCCCTTTTTCATTTTATTTTGAGGAATAATGGTGTAGTTGTTATGATTCATAGTACACAGTGTGTTGGTTGAAGCTGAGCTCTTGTAAGATACAATCATCATGACACCACGGTAAGGATGGGAATTTCTTTCATTTTCAACACAAAGGATTGTAGAAGACCTGGCAAAAGAGGACAAAAAAAAAGGAAAGAGCAAAATAGCACAGGTTAAACTGGCCAATCAAATGATGCCATTGATCCTGGCATGAAGCTATATATCATATATGATTATCATATATATCATATATTAAACTCAGAGGTAATCTGCAAAGCAATATCATATATATGCAGATAAATTGAGGGCAAAAGAGACAGCTGATGAAATTATGTTGAATTAAACCAGTTAGTTTTATATAAGTGAAGATATATTAAAATGTTGATGGACATTAGCATGCCTAACACACATTTATTCAAAATTTAGTCACACACCCATTTTGATTAAGAAGAAAAAAAATTAAATGGGCACTGATCCTACTGCACTTTGCTATTCCATAACCATGAAGAAAAAAATAACTGTATAAACCTAGAAACACTAAAAATGGGGAAACATCTACTAAAAAACGTCTACGAAAAGGGGGGCTTGGTGTCTAGATACTTTCATAATTACACATTTTTATCTCCAACAAATTGGGAGAGAAAGGTAATTAACCTTCAACTGATTAAAGAAATTGTTTATCTTCAGTCTTAAGAGCTCAAACTAAATGCAAGCTGATTTCACATTATTTTTCCCCCCTTCATTTTTATGTTTTGGAATATAGTAACCTGTAATACTGTTTCTGCATTTTGTTGTGAGTATCTGCAGTGGATTTCTGTATTTGTCTGTGTTGTGAGTATTTGCAGCAGGTTTCTGTATTTGGTTGCATTGCTAGTTTTTGCAGTGCGTTTCTACATTTGATTGTGTTGTGAGTATTTCAATTCAATTCAAGTTTATTTGTATAGTGCTTTTTACAATACAAATCATTACAAAGCAACTTTACGGAAAATTACATTTCTACAATATTTAGTAGTAGCTTATAAGTGGTGACTGTCAGTTTATGTGCATATGACAGGAATTTTCAGAGAAATTAATACACGACGTAGTCAACCAGACGATGAACATTATTAACAGCAATTATATGATGCAATCACAATATTTGTTAGTTCTGTTTGTTGTTTCATCTGGGGTCCTCTGAGGGTCAGCATCATCTCTTCTCAGGTGTTCTGGATCCAGACTGGAGCTTGTGTAAATCCTAGTTACCACAGGATGTAAATCCTATGGCAAAACAGAAAGACAAATAGAGACATAATTAACATAACCTGCTGTTCCAACAAAGTAAAATAAATTAGTTTAACCGAAGATAAAGATTAACAAACATTTATTGCCAAAGAAGCTAGCTGTTCACAGAGTGCTGTATCTAAGCATGTTAACAGAAAGTTGAGTGGAAGGAAAAAGTGTGGAAGAAAAAGATGCACAACCAACCGAGAGAACCGCAGCCTTATGAAGATTTTCAAGCAAAATGTATTCAAGAATTTGAGTGAACTTCACAAGGAATGGACTGTGGCTGGGGTCAAGGCATACAGACATGTCAAGGAATTTGGCTACAGTTGTCGTATTCTTCTTGTTAAGCCACTCCTGAACCACAGACAACGTCAGAGGCGTCTTACCTGGGCTAAGGAGAAGAAGGCAAGGCAAGGCAAGTTTATTTATATAGCACATATCGTAGGTCCAGTGTTAAGTTTCCACAGTCTGTGATGATTTGGGGTAAAATGTCATCTGTTGGTGTTGGTGTATTATGTAATGCAGATGAGCTGAAGGTCACTGTGAAAGAAACCTGAGCTTCCATACCACCTGAACAGTCCCACAAACTGTTCACCTCCATGCCACGCCAAATTGAGACAGTAATTAGAGCAAAAGGATAGTATTGAGTTCATGTACAGTTAATTTACATACTTTCCAGAATATCAACAATTCACAAAAAATTATATATATATATATATATATATATATATATATATATATATATATATATATATATATATATATATATATATATATATATATATAAATAATATTTTGTGAATTTTTTTTTTTTTTTTTTTTTTTTTTTTTTGGTCTAATGAAGTATTCTAATTTGTTGTGTTAGTGAATTGGTGGGTTTATGTTAACTGTGAGGCAAAATCACATGGAGTTTCACAATTTGAGTTGAATTACTGGAATAAATTAACTTTTCTATGACATTCCAATTTACTGAGATGCACCTGTATAGCCAATGGTTTCCACTTTATTCAGTAAGTCTCTTTTTTCATCCATGATTGATAATATTTTAAAGGTGTGCATGGCTATATGGCACAATGCATAATAAAAACCCAAGCGAAAAGTTTAATTAAATGAAATAAAATAAAATGTTATCCGATGTTTTATACTGATTGAATTATAATTTATTTTTAAATAATTTGCCTATTCCTGACATCAAAAATACTGACTGAATGTGGCCAGTGACAATTTAAAATGATGCATGGAAAAAAAGTGTCAGAAAGCAATAGTATATCGATTTTTATAATGCAGTACATTATAATCCCGTAACTGCCACATATGTTTTTATACAAGTGTCTGATTGAGTGACTATTGCAGGTACATAGTAAATTGTAGCTGTTCAGCTTTCATTGACCAGCCCAGATCAGGAAAGGCCGGCATGCTAGAAAACAGGTCCTTGCCTAATTAGAGCGGACTGAGTTAATGAGTTTGTGTGTGTGTGTGTGTGTGTGTGTGTGTGTGTGTGTGTGTGTGTGTGTGAGAGAGAGAGAGAGAGAGCCTGTCCATGTGCTGCTCAGTCCTTGCTGTAAATAGAAGTCACCCAGGGAGCAGTGAGCTGTGAATACTTCCTGCTAAAGGTACAGTTCATTACAGCCCATGTGTTTTAAGAGTTTTTTTTCTAGTCATAGATATATTTTGTTTACAAAATCTTTGAGCATTAAAATATGATGTGAAAATATGATGATTTGATGTCACTGACAAAAAACCGACACATTTTTGACTGATTGACTGTAATGTGCTATTGGATATAAACACCTCTTTGTGGCAAACATTTGCTCTTGGTATCTCAATCGCTCTTGAATCATTTCATCAATAATGTTGTCTGGCAGAAGTTATAAATATGCAAAAACCATTGTTATAGAAAATACAAAATTGCGGAAATGCCATTCAAATGCCCGGCTCGCTGTCTTCCCAGACTTACATTTCTTGTCATCATGCGAAGATAAATTAATAAATTCCTGATTAAAACAGTTGAAGTTGTCTATCTTCTCTTCCATTATGAATTCATGAATATGTTACGGGAGTGATTTGAAATTAGAATGAGGCAGAGAGAGAAAAGTGTATGTCATTAGGCTTAAAAGATAAGATAGCATGCTGACAGGGATTCACGTTTCTCAATCAGAATGCCGCTTGTGTCGGAGGAGAATAAATCCCCTCATTTGCCAATATAATAGGTATATTTTTGAAAATGGAGATTGGAAAGCAAACCCACACGAGCTGTTTTCAGGCCGGCAGGTGTAGAATTCATAAGCGAAGGGTGTCATTATCATCAGAATTGCACACTGAAGGCGATGAAAGCAACTCTCTAACTAGCACAGGAAAACAACTGTACCTCTCATTTCAAACTGATATGTCCAGCGGACATGATGAGAATTGCTTTTTTTTTTTTTGTTGAAAGAGACATGTTTTTAATTCAGGGAGATACTTTCTGCTCTGGAAGACATCAGTCTGTTCTGACACTTGGAGAATAGATCTTTTTGTATCTCTGTCCACTTCATTTTGTCCCCAGCCTCTTGAAAACACAACACACATATACAATGTAATTTGATTAAACTGACTGAGACATATGGATTTTGATATCACCACTTACACCACTCTGGATTTAAAGGGTTTCAGATTCCAACTCCTACAAAAAAAAAGGCTCATTCAAGTTCTCAAAAATGTACTCAGGTTTAGATTATTAGATAAAAAAAAAGTTAAATAATGTGGAGTAAACAAAGTAAAAAATTAAAAGTATATTTCCCTACACCTTCAATATATGTGAGTACACACATCTCATTGTGCAGCCTTTTGAGACTTTTATTAGTGTTCGAAAGTTTTCAAATACTAAAAAGCAGTGAAGCAACTTCCTTATCTTTGATTCTTTTCCTTTCTGAGAAATAATAATAAATATTTTTCAGTCTACGTAATGTTTCGTTTATACTTACTGATTGTTTTTTTAATGAAGCTTTTTTTCTGAGCTATTATTTCAGGAGAGTTGTATGATCCTGATATTTTTACTTTATGAACCCCAAAATATCAAATGCTTAATTACCAAAACCAATCAAAATGCAGATAAAAAAATTATAAGACGGATACAAGTACATAAGATATCTGTATATCTATAAGAAATCTGTGCCTACGCATATTTAGTGAATGAGACCCATTGTTTTCCATTTGCACTGTTTCCCTTTGTTAAATAGCTTGTCATTCATTTGATTATGTTCAGGTGTGTCTAGTTATCTCATGTATTTTAGTTCAGTTCCATTTGAGTTCTGTCAGTCGTACTCTGTGTGTTAGATTAAAGACTTTTCTAAATCTTAATATTCATGCATTTGTTTAGCGTAGTGTGACACTATCATATCTAACTTTCCTAGATTGTGTTTTCTAATTGTCGGTTAAGACAACTATACTATACTAAGTTGTACTAAGTTAATTGAACACACTCACACCTTTACACTCATGCAAGCCATACTACATAAATATATGCATACATACACACTTACATTTACACCTAGTCTAGTAACAACCATGCCACTGAGTTTAAGTATGCAACAATCTGGCCCATCTGGAGAAGAACAGAAAAGGATTTAATGAGAAAAGCAGAAGGAATGACAAACACAGCCGCTGAAAAGAAGCTGACATAAGCACAGAGAAGCACATTTGTGTGGAAGAACACAACCGAATAGTGGTAGACAATTCGGTCGGTGAGAAGAAGAGGAGAGGAGAGCGAGACGATAAGCAGAGAAACTCCCGAAGCTTTAAGACAGCGAAGATAAGTCTGCTGTAATCTTAACTGCAGGTGTGCAGTGAAAGGGAAAGAAAGAGAGCAGGAGAGACAGAAAACCTCAGGTTTTTCCTCTTTCCAGCGTTACAGTCTCTTGCATGAAAGAATGTATTTTTCAGACCTCTTACAAAAAAGTTGGTGCAGTTAAGTAAGGTTTGGAAAAGACTAGATGATTTTCAAATCATAACTGCTTTTAAAACCATGGTAGACCACAAACATGAAGAAAGTTTCAACTGATTGTCAGCCTTATAATACTCTGAAAGCGCACAGTAGATGATTCGAGCAGGCCGTGAGACCACACTTGTTGACTGTAGGAACGATTTCACAGTGACACGAGATCTCACGCTGGTTCTCCTGAAACACGTTTTGTTGTACAGTGAAAAACAAAATGTAGGTGATTTTCTTTCTCAGTCCTCCACTTTCATGGCATGTTTGTGGCCGCCAAGTTTCGGCTATAGAAGCACGTGTTTGATATTTTAAGATTTGAGTTCGGGGGCCGTCCGTCTTAATCGAAAGGAGTAAAATAATTCTAATGTGTTTGTGACAAGTCTAGATTGAGGACATGCCCCCTCCCCCTCAATATGTCATGTATACATTTATTTTAATACATTTGAATGTACTAAGATAATACAAATTTCAGGAAATTCCAACAACCACACCCTAAACATACTGCATAAAGTAAAAGGACAGAAATTGGTTCTCTTAGACCATGATATTTTTGATAACAGATGGGTTTGGCTCAGCTATGCTTGGATTCAGATAATAAAAAAAATAAAGCTTCTTTTTTTTACTTAATGATTTTATTCTGCAAAGATGTGATGAATTGAGCAAAAGTGGCAATGTAACGTATACATTTATAGAATGAAAGACATGTATAATAACCATAAATATATTTACTTACAAAAGTAAATTGCATTAATATTTCACAATTTTATTATCCCTTTTGAGCAGTAGAGTGTATGTGTAGTTCCGTGATTCCTCGTTACAAAATAAGCAACTATGTGCAAAACCAATGACAGTTAGTTCACTCTGTGCTCTAATGGGATATTTTCACAAACCCTGTTTAATGGCTAAACCCAAAAAGTGCAGAGTAAACCAGATTAAAAGGCACATCCAAAAAAATCTCCCTTCTTAATTCTGACTAGTCTACAGTAAATTACATTTCAGATGTTCAGAAAGTGAAAGTGAAAGTGACATTCAGCCAAGTATGGTGACCCATTTAATTTGAGGTCTGCATTAATTAAAAATGAATACCTTAAAGTGATGCTGCAAAGTAACAAAATGTTACGCATAAATGCTTGATCTGGATTATGTTCTATGTTTGCAGTTCGTTCATCACTTGTTTCCAGCTGTGACTATTGACACGAAGCAAACCAGTAATAGTCTCTTCCACTGATGCAATTTTAATCCTTCTTTCTTCTTTAATTCATTAAAGTGACTGTAGGTTATGATCTCCGTGTTTGTGTGTGTGTGTGTGTGTGTGTGTGTAATTTAGCCCTACAGTCCCTACGAGAGAGTCTTGCATTGTTCTGACCCCTGAGTTATACCCCATTGTCTCAGTGTGTCACGTTTAGCAAGATGGACAACCACAACACTGTATTCATTCCCCCTCTATACATCCATCATACCTTCTCTCTCCCGAGACTGACAGAAAGAAAAAGATATCCTTCTCTGCACTGCTCTTTGCTCTTTCCTTCAGGAAATCAAAAAGAAAGACCTTTCTCTGATTTTACAACCTCAAGCAAGAGCTGCTGAACTAACTGAACAAGCCGAGACTCAAATCAGCTGGAATTCTTTGAAAGTAAGACTCGGAATTCACAAATGAGGAACTCACATGAACAATGGGGTACGAATTCAGTGATCCTGACATTTTTTAATTTCTGAGTGTATCACAACAGTGCAAATTCCAGCTGAGCTGGGTCATACCTGTTTAGCTTTTGAGCTTTCTGAAGTAGGTATACCAGAATTTCGGAAATTTGCTTGTAAATTCCAAACCAGTGTTGAGATATATATATATATATATATATATATATATATATATATATATATATATATATATATATTTGTGATTGTGCTGTCACAAACACTAAAGATGCTAATATATATATATATATATATATATATATATATATATATATATATATATATATATATATATATATATATATATATATATATATATATATATATATATATATTAGCATCTTTAGTGTTTGTGACAGCACAACAAAAACTAGGAAGGTCAATGTCTTTCTGTTAATTCTCTTCACGATATGGAGGAACCTACATCCAAACTCAAAAGATTACACGTATTATCCAAATCCTCAGAATTGCTATAGTAGATTGGATTATCTTTTTGTGACTCAAGGGGGAATTAATAAGTGTATATCATGTGAAATTGATAATATTATAATTTCTGATCATGCTCCAGTTGTCTGCACCAAAGAAACCACCATACAACATAGAATTTGGAGAATGAGTATGAATTATTTAATGGATACGGTATTTGTTGCATATGTAAAAGAGCATATTAATATATTCAATTTAACCAATGTGCAGCATGGATTACTAAAGACTAACAGACATGAAGGCACAATGAAAAATAAATAAATTTAATAATAAATCAATTTACTAAATGTGGGTTTTTTTCCCACTTTTTCACCAAGGAAGGGACAAAAATGACAACTTCTCAAGTAATTGTCAAATATCACCTGTTAATTATCACATTTGCAGGTGTGACAGAAACATCCGTCAGAAGGAGGTGTCTTTCAGTCTGCTCTGAAGTGAACAGCAGCGATGTGAATTTAAAATCCTCTTTGTTGTTTAAGAAGTTCTTTCATCTGATTTCTCTGCCTCTCTGTCACTCTCTCTGAAAAAAAATATTTCTTACTAATGTATGTGTGCAGTGCATAAAATGATGTCTTTAAGTTATGGGTCTGGAGTCTTTACTAAGAGTAATAGTAGTAAAATGTTATTTATTTGTATTTATCTACAGTACATAGTGACAGGAAAATAATTAAGGGTTAATGTTACTTTCTAAAGTAACGAACTTTTATCTTTTTTTGTTTTCTTTTTTTTTGTGAAGGTCACATTAAAGCATTTTATTAGTTAGAATTTTTTTTACAAAACGCGTAAATCTGACATTTTATTCCAAAAATTTCAAGCACAGCACATAATTTGACAATTAGTAAAATTACAGGATTCTACTTCTACTTCTTCTTTCGAAAAAAAAAAAAACATCAGTTTGTTTCCGCTAGGTTGAACGTATTTGATCAGCAGAAGCTGCTTGTGCACTAATTCTACCATCAACATCAGCACTCAACACACACACACACACACACACACAAGGTAATTTGTTCCTCAGCGGTCGGTGTGGCAGCAGTGAACAGGTTTGAGATGTGAGTGGGAGTGTGTTTGAGTGTTTCTCTTGCACCCAGCTGCCTGGTAATCTCTGATGCAGGATTTTAATGCAGTGAAGTTCACTTTGTGAATATGTGTAAGAGAGAAAGAAAAAGAGCGAGTGGGTGACAGGTAAACACATTCAAACTTTCCACAAACTGTATACTGGTGAGAGGAATTTCATTAAAACTTTCTAGAAGAGATGTTAAGCTTGCGTTCAGCGAGCAGCCTGTCCTCAAAGAAGGGTTAGAGATGCTCAAAGAGAGGAATGAGGAAAACTGAACGCTGTCTGAAGAATTAAACACACTCAGGCTGAAAACGACAACTTTCTGATAGATAGATAGATAGATAGATAGATAGATAGATAGATAGATAGATAGATAGATAGATAGATAGATAGATAGATAGATAGATAGATAGATAGATGTCACACTCACACATCACATTGACTTTTGTCTTCATTTGCACCATTCCTCCCACCACTGCACCATTTGTTGTCATGGTTACAGATTCGATTTTCTTATTTAGTTCAAATGTGTGTGCCTTTCATATTTGTATGCTCTTATATTTAAGTTTATATGTGTTTACCTTTAGTTTGTTGGGTCTCATCAGTGGTTATGCTGTTTTTCTTCATTCTGTTTTCTTCAGATTTACATTATTAAACTCTATTTTGAACTTGAACTACTTCTTTGTGTGCTTTATACTACACAACATTGTGACACAACATTTAGATTCATATTTATTAATTAAAGTTTAAGTGATAACCACTCATTCATGCTGCTGACCCGTGATCAGGCCAAACTCACTGAGCCATCACCCAGATGACAAAACTAAATCTGACCACATCAGGACGCTCATGACTCATGCATTTGAGATAAGGTCATATCTACTGTAGCTCTAAGTGATCAGCATGCCCTGACCTGCTGGATTATTATTAAAACATTTAGCAAGAGACTTCTCTACTTGTGTAGTAAGTAACTGGGGAATATCAGCTGGGAAATCCATTCTTTAAAAGACCAGAAAAGACCAGCAAAAATGCAAGGAGAGGGTGGCAAACTGTGTGAAACAGAAGAAAAGCTCTCCTAATCTCTGCCCTCTTGATCTCTCTCATGTACCAGTGTCAAATGTGATTCATTCTACTGAACTGAATCCTCATGAAATTGTAAATGGAAAACACCCACAAGTCCCTGCATGGCATTCTAGGTCTTCTTCAACTCTAGTCTTTTTGCTTGACAAGCCCTTGTGACATAGTCGCAGTCTTTGCAATGTGTGTCCTCCTTGCTTTAACATTCTCTTAAAATGGCAGGATTTGCTCTGTTGCACTGGGGTATGGCTTTTGATTGAACAAAGGGTTTTCTCTAAGCATCTGGAATGTTAGGTATTTGAATCTAATTTAAAGTTAGCTAACTGATCAAGGGCTTGGAAAATGAATGTGACAGGTACTTGGCAAAAGTCCTCCAAGGCCCTGTACCTAGTCTCAGGAGTTGTCAGAATATGATTTCTTAGACAGTAATTGCCAACTCATCCACATTTGTTCCAAAAATGCGAAGTGAGCGTGAGTTATTACCCCTTTTAAAAATTCAGACGATCCGCTCATCCACAATGCCTGACTACTCAGATGATAAAACACACATTTATAAAGGGGTTGGATTATGATTAGAATGATTATGAACATTCCATGTAGCATTTATCATAAACATTTTTGAATGTTTTTTTGGATATTTAAAATATTGTAATATTATTCCAGTCAGATTGATTGATCTATAAACAGAAATTCCAAAAGAAAAAAAATCTTTAGAAGTCTTTAGTTTAATATTATTATCATCATCATTTTTTAGCCTAATGTAGTCAGATTGATCATCATAGATAACATACAACAATAATATTAACTTTCAAAAATATTATTATTTTAATATTTTCAACTGTGCAGTAATTTGAACAATAAATCTGTTTTGTTTTTAATTTGATAATCCTGTAACAAACTTTTTAATAATTTCATTAAAGTTTCTTTTTCACGTTTCTTGCACTTGACACATGGTTTGACTCATGAGAACAAAAACTGATTAAAACGTAAGGAACATAAGTTTCTGCTGTCCTCACAAGTTCCAAACTTATTTAGAAGATATAGAAATAAACAACTGTTTATATATTTAGCACTGCGTTTAGCGATTATATGAATATACTCTTCCAAAGTTTACGTTTAGAAGCCCATTTATAGAATATGTGAAGCAGCTCTGTCAGCCTTCCTCTAAAATGCTCAAACCCCTGCCAGATTAAGGTCTTTTTAAAGCTAAAGCTGACTCATACACTTTAAATTATGAGTGCTACAGAAAGATCTACATACCGAGAGATGCTTGCAATCACACAGCTGAGGAGCAACTGACAAACATAAGCTCTCGCAGCTTTCCACTTGGAGGGTTTAGCTTTTACTTTTGATAAGTTGGAGTGCATTTGTCCTGAAGAGATCTCTTCACGTTCACTGACTCCACTCTGCGGGATCAGCAGCTCTGCCACATCTAATGAAAGCAGCATCGATTCAAGAAGCATTATTTCTTCAAATGAAGTTCTGCAGCATAAAAATGGAATGAATCAAATCAATATGTTTATTTCCTTCTGACCTGAAACCTGCCGCTACATCATGAAAGGATTTTAAATGATGGTAAACGGTGGTTTTCAGAAGCGAACTATAATGTTCTATGAAAGATCTTTGATTTGGTTACGCTGCTTTCTCTTTTGTGAGTCGAGCGCTTCGTAAGATCATGCGGTGCCGCATTTGTCTCTACACCAAAAACTAAAAACGGGGAATGAAATCAGAGCTCTTCAGAGCTCATCACATTTGCAGTGGCCTTGATATCTCACTCGTCCTGCTTCATCTCTCTGTCTCGGCCCAATGTATTGTCTTCTTTCTGACCTCAGCAGGAGATTAAATGGATGATGATGATGATGATGATGATGAACATAATGGCATCATTAACGCCTTATGCTCCCTTCAACGACTGATGTTGTGCCCCAAAATCTGATAAAAATTCACCCCAGTGAGTGTCAAAAACCTTTTGTATGGGCTATTTCACAACAGAAGAGGATTACAAAACCATATCCTTTTTACAGCCCAACAGAGCCTATTTAGATAATAGATCAGAGTTATTATTATGGTCTGGAGACGTTGATAACCTGGAAACTAATCCCTGCAGGGGCTATAAACAAACCATGTTAATAGTCATGTCTTTCAGCTGCTGTTCTGAGCCCAGTTTTGTGGATTCTTGTGAAATGATAGATGTTAAATCAGGTTGGAAGATGCTGGTCCAAGGTCAGGTAAAACAACAAAGTGTTGCTGGTATTTTCAAATGCAGACTCAACAATTCACTTCATTAAGGGAAGACAAATTATCCGAACTTACCTTGCCCAATGAAATCTTATTTTTAATTGCAATGCGGAGCAGACATCAGAGAAATCATTTTTTCAACCTCAGGCATTCTTCTGTGTACACTTATCAATGGACACTGGGTCCTAAAGCTGTTCGGAAAGTTTTATATCTTGCAGAGAGCAGAGAAGGTCCAAAATAATCAAAACACAGCACACACAAAGAAAACACATCAGCCAACACATTGTAAATTATTAATAGTTTGAAGGACGTAAAGAACATATTAAAAAAAAAAAAGCTTACAGAGTGCAGCAATAAGCAAACAGTTCTACTAAAAGAGTTCACAAATAGGTTAGAAATAATATTTGTGGCCATTTATTATTAGTTGTATTTCTTCCTCTTCTTCTTCTTTTTTTTTTTTTTATTATTTTTTTTTTTTGTGTGTGTACATTCTAAAAAATGCTGGGTTTTTTCAACCCAACCTTGGGTAAAATATGGACTAACCCAACTTTTGGGTTAAAATTTTTATTACAAAATTTAACCTAAAAGTTGGGTTAGTCCATATTTGACCCAAGTTGGGTTGAAACCACCCAGCATTTTTTAAATTTAGGCGATTTCAGAAAGGCTTACACCAGCCAGAGCTGTTGAGAGAGAGAGTTGCATCATCTCCATTCAATCCAAGGGACCATTAAAAGCAATGGCAGATTGTGGAGCCTCACAATAGTTGCCAGAAGTTAACACCAAATACTATCAGCGCCACAGATGTGCAGCAGAAGACACCGCTGTAAGGAACTTTTAAAAGGCAAGACATTTATAGAATAAAACTATATTATGAGCAAAGATAATCAATTACCTCGGGCATTAAAACAGATTATTATTAGATTATTTCTCATACAAAATGATCTTTAACCAAGGTAACTTTATTCTACAATTTGTTAACACTGCAGGTGACCAAAGTTGACCACATTTATCCTCAAATATTAGCCAATTTTATCTTTTAAAAACAACACTGATATAACTGTGTATACTACATGTTGATGTATTTTATAAATATTGTAAATAAATCAATTTATTGTCAACGAATTAACAAAAAAACTGGTTTGAGTCTGCGTGAATCACATGACGATCAAGCATTTCAAACTTCCGTTTTCACAACTCTCTCTCTCTCTCAACTGCTCTGGGTTGCATTTCCAAAAAAAAGCATTAAGTAGGTAGTAGAACCATTGCCACCAATGGTCTTCATGATCAACAAGACGACTCTGGCAACAGCAAGCTAGCTTTGAAAGCAAGATCCCACCCTCTCTGCATAATCACTCTCCAAAGCCATGCCTGAACAAATGAACACACAGAGGCAGACCAGACTACAGGGCAGCCATTTGCTCCAATGCCTAGAAAAATGCAATGAAAAGCACTTTACATTCACTTCCCAACCTACAACTCTGCCAGTACTGAGACTCAAACCGGCAACCTTCAGGTTACAAGTCTTAAGCATTAGGCCACAACTCCCTTGTATTCTATGAGCAAAAGGAGCCAGCTCGTAAAGATCTTTACCACCTATTAACTTTAGTTTGTCAAAATATCACACCCTTTCCTGCTTAATAAGTCCTTCTTTGTATGATTTAGCAGCTTCCACACATTTTTTCCGTGGTTTAGACATCATAAATTAGTAGAACAAAACCATAACCATGACGTATAGGTGCAAACGCTCTATAACATATCTTGCCAGTGATGTATAATATCTATGCAAACAGGGTGCAGGACAGATCATAATCCTTGGAATGAGGAATATGATTGGACAAACATTTTAGGGTCCTACGAAAAAATTAAATAAAACATTTGAACCAAATCACCTACCCTGCCTTTAATTTCTCGAGTCATGAAAATATGTTTTAGTTAAGTTTCATCATTTTTTTTTCTTTTCTTTTTCTTTTGTTTACTGTAGTTTCAGTTCATTCGAACACCTCACCCTCACTCATTTGCTGAGCCAGAAGGGGACATGTTGGAATACTCAAACAAACAATGTTTTGAATAATGCCTTTCATTTCAGCCTGTTCTTCATACAGAATGACTTCAGATACTTTGAAACACAATGCAGCGTTGTTTGGACCACTGTTATTGCCCTTCCACTGTGCCTTTGAGTCCTTTTTGAAGTTTGAAAGCTCCGGTCCCCATTCACTATAATTGCATGGAAGAGTTTGTCTGCATGGTACATTGTTCAAAATAAAAAAAGAACATAAAGAAAGTCATACAAGTTCAGTAAATGATGACAGAATATTCATATTTTGGTGAACTGTTCCTTTAAAACACAAACACACACATAAATAAATGTCTACAACTCTAATGAGGAAACAATGATGACTGGAAAATCTTTCAGGAAGCATGTCTCAAGACACCGAAACGGTCCAGAACTAATAGCATGCTGTCTTATCAGCTGTGAAGATTCTCTATAGCTCTGACAATCTATCAAGCTAGCAAGTTTTTATGGTCTTTTTCACATCCTCAGGTGAATAGCTGTCTTTTACGAAGCCACCCGCAGTGAGAAGTTCTCTCATACAGGTAATTAACTCTCTACGGGGGAAAAGGGTGAAGGGACTGCTGGATGCAATTCTTTCCAGTTCCACTCATGTCCTGGAATATAACAATGGCTCAAAGTGAGTACGATGGCCATGGTCTCTTATCTCCACAGGTATGTTCTTCAAAACAGCACACAGACCGTCATTATTGGCTAAGAGGCTGTCTTCATCATCATGTGATGAGTTTCAATGAGAGGCGACACTGTTGGAAATTTATAGTACAGGCCAATGGTGAAAGGTACTGTGAAAGGACAGATAAAATGAGCAAGAGAGGGGGATGGAGCGATGGATGATGGGCTGGCTAGGACAAAAGAGACAAATGGGAATCTGTGAGGACAGCAATAAATCAACACGCACCTCAATCGCAAATAAATCAGTAAAGTAAAGGCAGCACAGTCGAAGGCACAGCAGGGGAAAGATCAGAGAAGACCTTCCTGTTTCAGACACTCCCCGGAATCTCATGAATAAACTGCTGGCTATTAATTCATTCAAATATGCAGCTTTGCATGCATACATTCTAATCATTACTATGCAAATGAAGTAGATGAGTGGGAACGGCAAATCACACGAATGACGAAAAGAATGAGGCTGGGAAGAGAAAACAAAAGCGAGAAACCATCTCGTCTGCTCTGTATAGAATGAACATTCCCCTCCGTTCTCAACTATCTGATCTCCTTATATGCACAGTCAGGCCTCAAGGAAACAGTGTCATTGTATCAGGAAACTGAATTTAATTTAAACTGCATGGAGGGGGCTGATAAGAACGTGATGTGTCATCGTGATTACACTTCCCCTTATCTATATTTGCCAACAGACTTATTTAGTGTCGGGAATAAGCCTCACCTTATAGACACCTAATGTCCTGAAGTAGACACAGACACAACTGTGTTTCCCTCCGTTTACGGCAGCGGGTGCAGGAGCTGAATTTTAAATGCCATAAGATGGATGTCCTGTTATAGCAGGATTAGACTGCACACTCCTTGTTTTATTGCAGCTTCTTCTTTTTGTAATATCCGTGTAATGGCTTTTTCAAACTGCAGGGCCCCCGATTTCAGCCATCACTATTTTCTCATCTCGATTTGGTTCGGCTCCTGCAGCTCAGCTCCTTCTTTTCATTCAATTCCTTCCAGTCTCAGCATAATAAAATTCCAGCTTGGTGCCGGTGAGACTTTAGGCACAGATGACATTGTTTATTGTCTGTGTTCATTTAAGATGTAAAACATACGCAAAGCCTTCTTACAGGATATTAAAGACTGAGATAATACTCACAAAATTGAATGCAGTTGTTTTTTAATGCATGATTTCAGAGCATTATGGGTTTTCATATGGATGCATGTGAAGAAAAAATGAAGGTCTAGAGGGTCGTTTGAGTTGCTCTGAGGTTGCTCTTTTGTAGCTTAAGAAACTTAATAGCAACATTCTGGCAACTATACAAACCCCCTAACAACCATATAGCGACCACCTAACAACTGGCTATCAACCACCCACAACACCCAGCTGTATAGAGCTGTATAGCAACAGCCCTGCTGGAAATAAAACATATATATATATATATATATATATATATATATATATATATATATTCCTCAAACCAGCAAAAGCTTGTTTTTGTAGCAGTCGGTCTCCCAGCCTTGCCAAGCTGGTGTTTAGTTGGTTTTATCTATCCATCCATCCATCCGTCTGTCCATCCATCCAACCAGACTTTCAAATTATTACTTTAAGTATCTACTTTGCATCAGATATGCATTATATTGCATCAGACAAACATATATTGTTAACATTAAAGGAAAATTTGAACAAAACATTTTTAAGTTGACTTAAAAGTGATTTTGAAGAATCTTCTTGCAGCTCCCTTCCAGACAGTATTTAGTGACCATATCTGTCAAGCATTCAAAAAAGCAGTATAAAAGTAACCAGTATAACTTTTGCAATATATATTCTAAAGTTATACAACAGCTTTGTATAATGAATCTAAGTTGGATGTCAATCAAACCTGAAGCAATATGTCTAACGGCACCATATCTCATTTCTAGACTGTTCGATCCACAGAAAGTTATTGTATGAATGCAGAGGACTCTGAAAATATAGAAACCCATTTATAAGAACTATGAATTATTCCTTTAGTGTAGATAGTATAACCCATATAATTTAGATGTGGGAAATTTGGATGATAACAGTCTGAGCTAATAAAAAAAAATAAAAAAAATAAATTGATCGCAGAGTTTGGTATCTTGTCAAATTTGAGCAGAGTTTATGAAATAGTTGAGGTCACAGTGGATACTGTGAGATTACCAGGGGCATATTTTTCTTAGGAGAAAATATGATAAGTAGGAGACCGAAGTAGGAAAATCTCTAATGGCTCACCATGTAATCTCATTTCTGTCTAGGAGGAAACAGTTGATATTTTTAAGAGTTCTAACTTGTGATTGTTCTTGAGTGTGTGAGTGTGTGTGTGTGTGTGTGTGTGTGAAGGAGAGTGGATGATGGAGATGATACTGTGTGTTCTGCCACCCTGTGAAAGGAGCTTAGAGCCTTTACCGGCTGATTTTATTTTTATTTTTATTTTTTTTCAATTTCAAGAGCTTACTGACCCAATGAGGTCACAATGTTGACAGGACTCGGGCTGTGACACATTAAACACTGTGTCTCTCTTACCCACTGACATGGGCTTCAACAAAATCCCTTCCATTTTATTGACAATAACCTGCAGTCCATTGTAGTTTAAAGGGATAACTCACCTAAAAATGGTACTTCAAATGATACTTCATTTGGATTTTTTTCTGCATTGATTACAAAATAGCAACCCAAATTATATCTGCAAACATATTATGTTCTAACTTTTCTCAGAAATTACATTGATCTTATTGAAATTATTGATCTTTGTTAATGTTAATAAAAAATAAAGTCATTCATTGTTTATGTTAGTTCACAGTGCATTAATGTTTTGACACACCTTTTGATTTTAATAATTCATTAGTAAATGCTGAAAATAACATTAACTAAGATTAATAAATGCTGTGGAAATATTGTTCATTATTATTTATGTTATTTATATAAGTTAACTAATGTTAACTAATGAACCTTATTGAAGAATGACCACAGATGAGGCATTAAGTGCATGTACAATATCGATAATTATCACTTTGAATATCACAGTTGTCGTCAAATCCAGTATATTGTGACACCCCTACTCTGGAGCTGACACTAACCGGGGCCTCTCGGTGCCACTGCCCATTTGAGGTGAGAACACAGGAGGATATCGACTCCACACAAAAGCTATAGAAACTAGCGAACGTGTCGTGGTCACCCAGCCTGCAGCTCTACAAATATCTGTCAGTGAGGTGCCACGAGCCAGTGCCCAGGAGGATGCAACACTTCTAGTTGAGTGAGCTTGCAACCTGAATGGGCAGGGAACACCTTGTGCCTGATAAGCCAGGGTGATGGCATCCACAATCCAGTGGGCCATCTTTTGCTTAGAGATGACATTACCCTTCTGCCGGCCTCCGTAACAGACAAAAATCTGGTATGAGGTCCTAAAGCTTTGTGTCCGGTATACATAGCATCTTAATGCTTGAACTGGACAGAGCAAAGCCAGGGCTGGGTCTGCCTCCTCAGGGGCAGCGCTTGCAGATTCACCACTTGGTCTTTGAAGGCTGTAGTAGGAACCTTTGGCGTGTATGAGTTGGTCCGCAGAAGCCAACGATATGGGCTGGGTAGCACTGACCAGGCACCAAGAAACTGTACAAGGGGGACCAGTGGAACCACAGTTGTATCCGCAGTGGGGCAGTGAGGTGGAACACAGGGACCAAACTTGGGTGTGAGTGTGGGGTGCAAGGCTCACCTGGTTCCACAGGTAGGCAGAGGGTGCTTGAGTAGGACCTTTGTTGAAACTCTCGAAGTGCCCACTGCTGCCATCTGGTGAAAGAGGAGGATGAGTGAGGTCGAGTGTTTGGCCATCCGCAACTTTTCATGCCCTCCTGGGACCCAGAGATAAAGAAAACTGCTCCTTTGTTAAGAATTTGGGTACTGTCCTCTGTGAGGCCAATGATGGGAAAAAACAAAACAAAATATTCTCCACCCGCCCCTCCCCCGGGGGAGAGAGTGGTGCGTTCAACATCTCCCGAAGAGCAGATCCCTCCAATTCTGGGTCGCCTGTCTCTGGGCCGCTTGCTCTGCCACTATTCACCAGGTTTGGTGGAGGCGGGGCGGCTCGTCCACACCCTGCTCCACAATGCTGCTTAGCTGGAGGTTTCAGTGAATACAGCGCTGGAGTGGGGGCACACACGTGGGCCTGCCCTCGGCGACAAGCAAGCTGAGGCGCCTGCAGCCAGCGGACATGTGGAGGCTGTAGCTGCCCGTCGGGGCAGTATGTGTCGGATCACCTCAGACTGCTTCTGGGCAGTTGAGAACTGCTGGGCAAAGCTCTTGACTTGGTCGCCGAAGAGGCTGGTCTAGGACACAGGGGCACTTGCAACACGACATGGGGTAGGGCAGCCTGAAGTGCACAACCCACTTGACTCTGGAACAACCACCACTGAAGCACCATCTCGCCAACACAGGAAGCACCCAAGAGCATGCTGAACTCATAGTTCATGACTGGACACACAGTTGAGCAGAACGATACTGTCACTCGGCTCCGAAGCAAAAAGCTGGTATGCATTGCACCTGCTGCCTTATTATACTCACACTGTGATCAGTGGCAGCTGGATGCAATAATTGCATGCCAGTGTGCATTGGCTTGATTAGTTTACACTCAAAGTAGATTGGTCTATCGAAGCGATATCCCAATTCGTCGGTCACCAACATGACATCGAGAGTGATCTACTGAAAAGGAACCTCAGTGTTTCTAAAGCATTCACCCATATTCCACAGACTGATCTCTGGTCTCAGACAAAATCTGTCCCATCTCTAGTCACACATCACAGGCTTCAGATCTCAGAGGTGACACAGCATGAATCACACAAACCCCATGTGTACACTGCTCTGTAGATTCACACAGCTCTTGTGTACATCAGCCAAGCATTACCCACACACCTGCAAATATCCCAGAGATGAAAGGAGGGAAGGAAGTGGCCTGACAAAAGAGAAAAACAGAAAGGATAAATGAAAGCTGCTATTCTTTCAACCTGTGCAAAGCTACTAAAAATTATTTGGATGGTTAAAAAAAAAAAAATCTAGTTCCCCATGTTGGAAAAAAACAGTATGTTCCATGAGTGGCCTTCAGATAACTGGGACTCTTTCATGTGTGTTTACAGTAGATTTTACAAACTACAATTTAATGAGGAGAGACTTAATGTGAGGTCACTGGGGACTTGAAAGCTCACAAAAAATAATTTTTTGAAGTCCCCTGTGGTTTAGAATAAATAAAAGAAAGGATGAAAAGTAATTAACTTTGGTGACGTAATGCTGCATAGACTGCTTAGTCGTCTGCTATGGAGATGGCATTAGATGAGGGGCTTTGCAAAAAGGCTATAAATGCACCTATATCTGAAGCCTAAAACCTTTTCTTTCTTCTATTTTTTCTCTCTTATGGTAACCAAGGTCACCAAAATGACAGTAAAACATTGTGAAATATTATGTGAAATTATGTGAAAAAACAAATTACTTTTTATATTTTAAAATGTAATGTATTCTGATGGTAAAGGTGAATGTTAGCTTGGGCTAGTAGTTAAATTATACAAGTGGATTTTGCACACCATCAGTGTTTAATTCAGTTAATATAAAGCATGTATTTATTTCATGCCTAGTGCCTGTGTCATTTTCTCTGCTGTATGTGATTCATGCAACTGCTGAAATGTGATCAGAAGAGCTCTTGGGAAGCCCTTCATAATAAGAGGCGTCCCGGGTTGTTCCTCGCCACAGTAAAGGATCATCTCCGGCCCTCTTCAAACACAACGTCCCTGGAACAAATCCACACTTTTGAGTGTTAATCAGCTCCACCTCTGCTAGCGACAGCACAATATCAAATACCTCCACCATCCACTCATCACAATGAAAAGAATGGGGAAAAAACAACTAAGAGAGTACAGTCAATTCCAGCCTCTGTGTGGGATCTTACTCAAAATTCAGTTATACCAGAATGAATAACATAAGTGAAGATTAAAGGGTGTTGTCTATCTGTCCGTCTATCTATATTACTGAAGATTAAAGTGTTATCTATTTACAAATATATGTATGTGTCTATTAAAGATATCTAATTTAGTCAAACACTTGAAATAAGTAAGAGTTTGATAATTGATCTCTGTATTAATTTCCCCTATGTTTAAGTAATGGACCGTATGACATTTTAATGTTTTAATGAAGTCTCGTACATGAATTACCACCATTACAAGCTGCCCTTCCTTGACAAATATAGGTCACTAATTAAATTTTATCCCTTTAGTTCAGAGCAAATGAAAATGCTCTTTTAATGGAGCCCATTATTTTACTACAAGATATGCTGATATGCATGACCATATCACTTTTTTTTCAACCTTTGTTTCATTTGAAAATGGATTCATATGATGATGGGTTTGATTGCACGTTAAAGGGCAGCTCTTTAAGAAGAGCCTGGAGACAATGAGAAGCACATTTCATTGTCTTCCTCTCAAGAGTAATAACCTAGACATGATACTATCCACAAGGGATTTGACAGCCATTCAGAATGACATTGTGTCATTATGTTACCCACAGCTCCTTATGTTTTTGATGCCACAGAATACAATATAGAGCTATTAAAAATGATGGAGCAATATGTCTGCCTGCATTTGAATTGTTGAGTTAATCGTGTGACAGCATTCTTTGCAATAAAAAGCAATGTAATTTAAAAACAATTTGCATTTATTACTTTAAAGGAAGACAGGAAAGCAAACAAACATAGTCGTCAAAAAAAAAAAATCTATTTGGCTTGCAGAAATGGATATGAACTTAGAAACAATATCCATTCTCACAGCCAGATGTGAAGCAGGTCTATTAGCCATCAGATAAAACATAATACCCACAATCACCCAGTTTTCCTCCAGAATTTCTATGTTAATTAGAGGAATTTGAGTCATCTTCTTTCCTCAACATGTTATTCTGAATTTCTCTCTATTTCCCTCTCTCTTCTCCTGCGGCTTACAGCATAACATGTTGGTGTTTCACACACAAGCGTTTGGCACACACTCATTTTCTGTCTGAATGTTATCTCTTAATTGCTTTTACTTTCTCACAACGTGTGCATGTTCATGTGTGTGTGTGTGTGTGTGTGTGTGTGTGTGAGTGTGCACTCTCGGAAAATTAGCTTTCTTCATGTCAGGAACGCTGGTATTCACCCCACGTGTCTCCATCCGCCACCATTTCTATCTTCTAAATGTATTATCAACTTTAATTATTCATCCTGATTTTTATTCCTCAACTATAGCATATAATTGACTTATGAAATCCATTACTGGAAAGCACTATTGCATTATAGATAAGATGAATGAGCAGAAAATAAAACACATAGATGATTTAGGTAATTTAGTATAGTCAGTTTTTATATTTAAACTTTCAAGTTGATTGGAAGTTTTTAACTTTATGTGCACGCTCAAAACTATGTCGAGCTTTGAAACTGGATTCTTAAATACTGATCTGCTGTTGTTATGAGGAAACCATTTATGTTTTCTGAGAGACATTTGATGCACAACCCTGTACTCAGAGACTTTGGGCCACATATGAAAGGTGTCCTTATCTCATTGTGTTTTATTATATACACTTAACTGCTTCAGGGGACAGATGAATTTCTACTGTATGGTTATGAATTTGCACATTTCACCAAAGAGGTCTTGAGACGGAGTTCTTGCATGAGAATATCTCTGATTATTGTGACACTGCTATTGAGATTTGCGGAGGTTCAAACGTTTGCTTGAGAGTATAGGAAGGAGGGCACGAGGAGGGGTTAAAAGAGAAGCCCCAAGCTTTGGGCCCTCTATATCACAGACTAGTCAAACTCTTATCTTATCATCCTCGCTGCCTTTGATGTGTGTGTGTGTGTGTGTGTGTATGTGCGTGCGTGTGAAGGTCATCTTTGAAAGCTCGCCAGGTACTTCACAACAGTTTAACCCAAGGTTCACCAGCACAACAGCTTCCTCCTCCCTGAAGGTAAGGCCTGAAAAAGCCCATCACAGAGGAGCAAAAAAATAAGTCTTCCTCTATTTTGATTAATGCTTAAAGTGTCTGACAAGTCTGACCCTCCAAGTCTTCCTGGATTGTGTGCCATTCAGATCCCAGTGGAGAATGTCTTTTAAATTATAATTAAATTCCTGAACTTGACGTGAAACTGAACTGAGATAGCAAAAAAGGATTGCAATTTGAATATACAGAAGTATATTTAAAATGGAATGAAATTTAAATAAATGTAATTAACCACATTTATACACACAAGATCAGTGTATGGGTATGCTAGTGCCAATTTTATTTAACTTTTCGTTTGTGCAAAGACGTCTTCCCTATAGTGACTACTATGGCCACTATATGCACTCTTCCTCCCTATATATATATATATATATATATATATATATATATATATATATATATATATATATATATATATATATATATATACATATATATATACAGACTGTACCACAACTGGATATGTCTGTTTATGTATACTGTATGGCACAACAACTCCTTATCCCAGCTTCGTGGACTGCCCAAATACAATTAGGTTCTTTCAGATTTGACAAAATTTTAAATTTTAAATTCTGCTGCGCCAAAATCTGCACTAATTCTAATAGAAGCACAAGTGTATTTAATAGACCACAGACTAAATTCAATAAGAATGTATGTTAGCAGATTAGAATTCTACAGCTGGAGCTTTACTGCTGGTAATTTTTGGGCAGCTTATTTTAACCAAGAACCAATGTGCTAAACAACCAACTACAGTTTGTTTAAGGATGAAGCAAATTTTTACCTTAATATTCTTCCAGGTTTTATAATATATTAAGGATATGTGGTATTTCATGATTCATATTTTATCTTAATGAAATCTAAATGCATTCAGTGTGTTAGAGTATGCACATTTACACATATTCATCAACCATAAAAATAAAAAAGCAAGGTCACGCAGGGTAAACTACATACTTTTTTTTCAAAAGGTGCCATAACTGAAAGCAGCAGAGCCAAAGAAAACTTGAAAAGGAAATCAGAAACCTTTTGTTCCTCCAGAATAAAAATTTCAAGACAAAAGCAATTTAGATGATGCATTACATCTCAACCAAGAGCCATGATAATGAAAAGAGATAATATTATATCAGACACATCAGACAGTAAATTGGCCCTTTTACATAGAGCACATTGCTCATTAACTCTCTATAGCTCTTCATTGGAAACCTGATATAGCTCTTTCCATTTATTATTCACTCTTTATCTCATCACTGCACACTCAAATATTGCAACTAATATACAGTATGCAATTCAATACTCTTTGTAAATGAAACAGCACTTCGATGAGAAATGATATACTGCAGTATACTTTTGACCAAAGCATATTCTAAAACATTTAGCTATGCAATCAATAACTTAAAGTTCAAACATTATGCATATTCTCAATGACAAGATAACATTGTGCTGCATGATCTTAGTTGATTATTTATCAGTTCTGTTTATAGACAATAACAGCAGCAGTTCGTTTACCTGCTTTCACTTCTTCTGTCATTTAAAAGGGCAAAACAAACTCAGTGGTGCCACCTGGGACTGACCTGATCAAACATGTATATATTTACTCCAGAGAAGAGGAAATAATGGATATTTGTTTGTGGTTAAATTGTTGCGTTTTATGAATGTAAAAGACGTGCCTTACCACACAAACCTTTGTAATCCTACAGACTAGTTTTATTACATTACAATGGGTAAATACAGTATTTACAATTAGCTTGTGAACCTCTGGTCTGTTCTGGGCTGAGAGCGTGGAAGAGTTTATCAATATTTACAAACCAGTATTTGGTCCTATAGCCCCTATACTGCATGGCAGCTTAAATACACCCCACTCTGACACAGCTTCTGTAAAACATTTCAGTTTCAGACCTTGTTTTCCTCATGGAAAGAGGCAGTGTTCTGTGTGAGCACTGAGCAGGAAGCTAAATTCTGATTATTTTTGTACTGCATATTTATGATAAAAATGCATTTTGTAGCAAAGCCACGGTCAGCTGTTATTGATCATAAACACTATATGCTATGCTAATAATATTGTTATGCATCCAGATGGCCTCAAATATATTACAATAACAACTTCCTCAAAACTATATGCTCATGAAAGTAGACAATAGAGCGGCCCTCTGTTCTGAAATTAATCATTATTGCGCATTACACTCTAAGCCTAATCAACTGATTCCAAATATACAGGGGTTTCGGGAATTTCATCTTCAGAGCTCTCTATGAAAGTGCTTCCCGCCTCCTTCATTTGACTTTACAATGGTGCTCTCTCCAGTAAAATAACATGAATATATCTCTTTTCACCGCAGCTCATCTCTTGGGAGAGAGAGAGAGAGAGAGAGAGAGAGAGAGAGAAAGAGAGAGACCTGACTGCGAATGCAGTTTTTAAGCCATATGTTGAATAAGAATTAATTATTTGGAGCACAGATTGAAGCATAGAAACACTGTACAAATGTTATAATTGAATAAAAAATAAGATTAATTTCTCTAAATAAAAGACTGTACAGAATTTTACTGTGAAACCATTGTAGATCATTATATGACAACAAATTGTTTTTAAATTCAAAAATTTCCTAAAATCAACTATGATCGCAAGTACCTTAGTTACCAGATGACCTCAACTGAACTTGTTCTGTCAGGATTTTCTATATCTTTAAAATGTGACTATTTTGTTTTCAAATATAATAATAATGTAGTTTTATTCTTAAAGCCCAAAAACTTAAAAAAGTTTTACAGTTTATATATATATCAAATTTTTTGATGTTTGAGAAACAACTTCCTTAAAAAACACTGTAATTAAAACAAATTCATTATTAAACAACATAACAACACTTCCTCTGGTAAAAAAAATAAATAATAATAATCCATCCCCTGTTGTAGTCTCACATCAAAATCTACCAACATATTTCTTTAGAGCTGTTTTGGACAGTTTTCACTTGTAAACTTAATATGTGCATATTTCTCTCCTGATTCAGACAAGACTACTTCAGAAAATAATTGTATAGATAAAGGACTTGTATATTAGACAGAAACAAAGGTTTGACTTTTAAAATATCTCAATGATGGATGTTTATTGCAAAATTACAGCTTGTGGGTTATTTGTGGATTGTGGGATGTTTTATCAGCTGTTTGGACTCTCATTCTTCACTCCAGGATCCATTGGTCAGAAAGTGATTTATTGCTACATTGCTACACAAACTCATCTAATTCATGGGTGGCCTGAGAGTGAGTACATTTTCAAAAATATTTAACTATTGCTTTAACCAAAAGTCAACAATGGCCACAATCAAAAAATTTATTTTTGAGAAATCCACACTAACACATTGCGGTTTACATCACACCATTACATGTAAACTGCAAATGCATTACTGCTATGCAAACACATGTAATCATTGATTCTGAAACACATTAAACTGCTTACTTGACCTCGATCACTTTGAGGACACAAGCATACAGACACTATTAAAATCACACTATAAGTTTTTACATTTCATACTCAATACACTGCAACATCTAGACAAAGAACAGATGAGAATCAATCCAAAAATGAAGAAAACGTAATAACGTGTGGTGAAGGCAAGATAATTTACTTGCACACAGATTTATCTTTAGGTCCACACATGCACACAATCTTTCGCTCACACACACACACACACACACACACACACACAAGCAAAACTGCCAGAGAAGTGTACAATAGAATCATGAAATTCAAATCACTGACACAAAATACCATCTTTTGCATAGTCTTTCCATAGTCTCAAAACACAAACACACAGCATAGATGCAATAAATGAAGATTTCTCTGCTCAACAAAATAGTATGAATATAAAAGATACAATGAATGTGGAATGTCTATGGGTTTAGTGAAGCATGTGGTTTATGGAAGGAATCTGATTTAAAGGAAAGTGTGCTGGAAAAAGATAAAGCTTGGCATAAAATGATAGTTTTCAGATTTTCAGGGCTCTAAAGATTTTTGGTACCGTTTGTGGATATTTTGTTCTACTGTATTCCATTCGGCCTGGTTTGAATCTATTTTATTTCATTCCAGCGTAGGAGATAAAGCCGTCTAGTTTGAGACAGTTCGGAGGATTTTTAATCTGTCAGTGCGTGTTCTCTCTTCAGCTTGTCGAATTATCCAGGTACAAAAATAAACGCTTCAAAATGTATACCCTGAAAGCAGCACTTTAAGATTAAAGCGTATCTTTCCTCTCATCCAAAACATGGTGATAGATGTGTCATGCTTTGACACTCGAGATATAAATGGGCAGTTATAGAAAAGAGTATTTTATAAGGGCTCTCTTATTGCCTGCCCCTTACTAAAACTTGTTGTCAGGCAATTTCAGTCCACTGAGAGGTCTTTCATGTCATTTGTTTGATGTAACGTTTAGGAGGGTGAAAGGCATGTTAATGTGACAGCTGTGTGGGAGAGAAAGACAGCACATGAGAGAAAAGCCTCATTAGAGCTGTCCACAGCCGTTTTGAAATTTCAATATTTGTAATGCTCAAGAAGCAGAGGTGGTCTTTAGCTGTAACTCACATTCACAGTACAGCAGGACATCACAGAAAGATGCTCACCTCCTCTTCTGTCAGATACATTCACAGTCTTACGCACTGCAATTCTGGTTTACTCATTATGAACCTGTTCGCTGGGTGGCTGGATAATAACTGTGAAAATATAAAGGAGATGTGTGCATTTTTTAGTATAGAGACTTTGAGCCTGTTTTAATTAGCTTTGGCTTCAGACACCTCACTGTGGCATAAAGGCCCTTATATAGACCTTATATCTGGTTCAAAATTTTGGGGTTATAAGATGCTCAACAAGTCTGCATTTATTTAAAGCAGCTGTATGTAGTTATAGTACAACAAATCATTTTAAATAATTTTTTTAAACTATTTTCAGCATCATCACTCCAGTCTTGATGCTGTTGTTCAGCAATCATAATGTGCTCAAGAAAATGTCTTATTATTCTCAATGTTGAAAACAGTTGCGCTGCTTTTACACAAAAAATTATAGCGATGGATTTTACAAACACTACTCACATTTTTACATTATCACAGAAGGTTTGGCAAAATATATGTGTATGATGTCAGAAATCATATAGAACTCATTAAGCATTATAGATAGGGAGAGAAAGAGTCTCACGTCCTTCTCCTGACAGATTGAGGCTGGAGGTGCAAAGAAATGAAGGAGAGATGAAACTCCACAAGCAGCAGATAAAGTGATAAATGGCTGGACGTTGCATAGAGTGGCTGGACGTTGATAGATGGATTGGTTGAGAGACTGACTGATGGATGCAGTGATTGGTGGCAAGTGTTCAGGGAGGGCTGTGCATCACACCGGAGCACTCAACGGTGTCATATTTCAGATATATATTGGCAGAGATGAATTTGCTGTTCTTTGAGATGAACACAACTGATGCAGGATATTTTATTGCAATCGTTTCTAGTAATATGGGAAGTTTTAAAACCTTCAGAAATCAGAATAGATGAAGGACAGATATGTTCAAAAGGGTCAGTAGGTTTTTTGTTCAGAAAGGAAGCATTAAACTGATCAAAACTGACTGTAAAGACGTTGTTGAAAATCTGCATTAAGTAAATGCTTTCTATTATTTTATAAATACCCCCTAAATACCCCTATTTATATCTAAATATGTTATATAAGTAATAATAAGTATAATAAGTATATATATATATATATATATATATATATATATATATATATATATATATATATATATATATATATATATATATATATATATATATATATATATATATATATATACAGTACAGACCAAAAGTTTGGACACACCTTCTCATTCAAAGAGTTTTCTTTATTTTCATGACTATGAAAATTGTAGTCACACTGAAGGCATCATAACTATGAATTAACACATGTGGAATTATATATGGAATTATAACAAAAAAGTGTGAAACAACTGAAAATCTGTCATATTCTAGGTTCTTCAAAGTAGCACCTTTTGCTTTGATTACTGCTTTGCACACTCTTGGCATTCTCTTGATGAGCTTCAAGAGGTAGTCACCTGAAATGGTCTTCCAACAGTCTTGAAGGAGTTCCCCGAGAGATGCTTAGCACTTGTTGGCCCTTTTACCTTCTGTCTGCGGTCCAGCTCACCCTTGAACCATCTGGATTGGGTTCAGGTCCGGTGACTGTGGAGGCCAGGTCATCTGGCGCAGCACCCCATCACTCTCCTTCTTGCTCAAATAGCCCTTGATGCCTTCAGTGTGATCCGACAATTTTCATAGTCATGAAAATAAAGAAAACTCTTTGAATGAGAAGGTGTGTCCAAACTTTTGGTCTATATATATATATATATATATATATATATATATATATATATATATATATATATATATATATATATATATATATATATATATATATACATGTATATGTATGTGTGTGTGTGTGTGTGTCTGTGTGTGTGTGTGTGTGCGTGTGTGTGCGTGTGTGTGTGTGTGTATGTATAAAAAAAAAAAAGTTTTTTTTTTTTTTTTTGTTTTTTTTATCAGGGGGAAAAACTATACAGACAATATAGAAAAAAAAAAAAAACAGAAACTAAATGTGTGGAAAGTCAACAGGGCCAAAAGTGCCATATTATAGGTGCACAATGTGTTCACTAAAGGCTTTTAGCAGCTTTCTGAGCAATACGTCTAAAGGAGAGAGAGAGTAAGTGTATGAGTTCCTAATTGTCAAAGAAATATAAGACTTCAAAACAGAGCAGGCACAAGTGTATTGTTTTTAGTTGAAGTTCTAGGGATGTGGTTCTCAGTCTCACACAGTATTAATCCTGGCATCGTTACAGAAGTCTGTGTGTGTGTCTTCATAGGTCTGTTGAGGCTGAGAGGCTCTGCGATTGCTTTGGGGAATTATAACAGGCTTTATCAGCAGGATAAAGAGTTCAGAAGAGCAGTCTGTCCTTAGTGCTGCTTGCTCTAATCTCATATGCATATCAGCTACAGCATTAACGCAACTCCTCAGCATTCTAATAGTGTCTTTGAATAAGACAGTGATCTTCTCTGTTCCATAATGGTGCAATATTTCACAACGGATGACCAAGCAGGAGATTGTGAAGCACCCTAGACTATAAAATGCTTTGAGACATTTAAATAAGACAGGCGGTTCTTTGAAATTAGTAAGCACAGCACACTGAACTAATGAAAAGACCGTATAGGGCTTCTCAGGATTGTTTGTGAAAAAGAGGGAAGTAAGGGAGACTTTTTATTTTTTGAGTTGCCTTGGAATTAAAGCACCATTCAACAGAAAATATAGACTATAGTTATTTGATTCAGAACTAAAGTATGGTGTTCCATATTTCTCTTAATAGCTACCATGAATGCTCCATTGTCCAGTTTAAAGAATAGAGGAAATACTGAATGGCCCAGTCACTGCAGCTTTGAGCTCTGTGAAACTCTGACCCCTAGCTGGGGCGCTATGAGCGGCCAGCGGTAACACCTGCATTAAGACCAGTCACCATCCAATCAGCTGGACTCACTGACCACGTTCTATTATCTCTGTTAAAGACAGATTTCTTCCCTGCTGACCCTGAAAGGACACAAATGACTTTAAATTGCTTTAAAATCACAGTAGTACAGTACTGCAGAAATTGGACCCAGCCATTTGCTAATCATACTCACCTAAAAGAAGAAAATATACACACATTTATTCTTAAAGTTTCAATGATACATAAGTGCGTCTGAACTTTTCTTCCATTTTGTGATGGACATTCAAATTGAGTGAAACAGAGTGAAATGACTGGAGAAGTCCAGCATACATCACCAGACAGAAGTCTGTAGCTTCACTGGAAGATTGAGTTGTGAGACATTCTGATTAAAAGTTACAAGGTCAAAAAATAAATCATAATACATCATTCACAAAAAGATCAATAACATGCATTTAGAAAACAGATTTAGATTGCATACCAACTTATAGCTTCCTCAATGGTTTTTGCAGTTGCATAAATATATATAACAGAATAGAGTTTTTGACTTGACTATATGAATCTTTGGAGATTTAAAGTGTTCTTTGATGTTGCATTACATGCTCTTCAGATCCATGTATTGGCAAAGTACTCTCAGCTCTCAGTGGGCATCTTTGAAACACCTCAGCTATTTTCTTTACAGGTAATAAACAGACATATAAAGGTCATATCTATGGAAGGATCTTTTGTTTCTTTGCTAGCAACTATCAAATTGCAGTTGCCCCTTTTACCTTAAAAATGCAGGACCTCCATTCCTATATCTATCATACTAGAGCATTGCAATTTCTCCTTTTCATTTTTCTACCTTATAATGTGTCTGGCGTTGGTTTCTAGATGGATTTCTAAAGAACTAGAGAACAAAAAGTTCTTTGTGAAAGTGAAAGGTGGGTAGTTTTAGTTGTTAAAAGGGTCTCTAATCTAAGGAACGTTGTGCATTGGAGCCAGGAACCAAGGAGTGAATTTCTTATGGATTTCTGGACAAAACTGACAAATCTCAAGGGTCTCTGCAAGCTGAAAATGGGTAGTGGAATATCACTGTGACCCTAAACGCAAATGGAATAGACCATCAGTGAGCTGAAATGTGTACATATGACGAGCGAGCTTTGTATCAAAGTCAAACTCATCTTTATTGTCATTTTTAGCATATTGCATGGCAATGGTTAAAGCTAAACATTCAGTTCATTCAGTGAGCAACGGTGACACATATATACTAATATACTAAAGAAAAAGATAAAAGAAACCCGTAAAATAGGTACTTATTATGAACAATAGGTAGTTAAAGGTCAATAAACAGGACTTTGGAAAATTTGTAGTGAAATTTAAATAAGTGTGTTCTAATTAACATTATTATATATGGAATACAGTGTATATATGTACATGAAGTGTAATAGCATTGCCATGAGAGCAATATATAAATAAATATTTTCTTATATACATATTATATATATATATATATATATATATATATATATATATATTTATATATATATTTATTTATAAATTAGTGCCTATGAATAACAAAGTATTGGACATCTGTATGTATAATTAATTACAAGTCTATGAATTAGACAGAGATGATGAATTTGTAATGCGCTGTCAGATTCTTACCGAGGGTGGTGTGTGTTTGTGTGTTGTATGCTTGATGCAAGAGAAATAAGCCAGAATGTCATCAGACAAATGTGCAGGGTGAATTAAGTCATTGCTCGCATCTGAAAGCTCACATACTTCTGTCAACAGCAGAATATTTAACTAAAGCAAATCAGATGAAAACTTCACTTTTGCAAGGTCTGTGTTCATCTTCATCTATTATTTATATCGTTTCAGATTAACACCAAAACATTTTATCGGAACATATAAAATCAGAATTAAAATATGAGAAATGTGGTGTAATGAGTTTAATCTAGGTTGTTGTGTCAGGGTTGAACTTTTGGCTTGAAATTCTTCAGTGGCAGCAAATCAATCCATTAACATAGCAGCGGCATTGAGCTGCAGTCAGTCAAACATATTCACTGCCACAACAAACTGCTCTCATATCAGCTGTCAGTCAAGCACAGGCACATTGCCAACATAAGATAAGCCAAAGGAAATGTTATTATAACTATTGGCTAAAAGTGTACTTCACCTTCCAGTCGTTTTTCCACACATTTCACACACTGTGTGCAAAGCTGATATGCCAGCAACACCATTAGGAAAGAGGCAGAAACTAACACTTTTTGGTTTGCTCAAGTTTGTGTAATTTCACTTGGGGTAAGAAGTAATTTCCTATTTTTCACATTAATTTTACATATGCCTGGTTCAAATATGTGGTCTTGTTTCAGAGCATTTTTTTTTTCACTGTCATCCTAGAAATAAGAAAAGTGAAGTCCATGTTTTTTTTTTTTGTTTTTTTTTTTTTGTGTAACATGACCATATGACTGCTTAAAATCCCCTTATATAAATGTAATCTGATTTAACTAAAAAACCGACTACATAGGTATATCATGCCTATCTACAGTATAAGCTAATACTCCACCTTCGCCTTCTAATTTAAGATCAGATCATTCACACTCACACAAAGTCTAAAGAGCTGTCTGTGAAACATTCAGATGTTGCAAAGTGGGAAAAAATCTTACTTGGAGCTCAAAATGGAATGAAAACTACAGAACCCAGAGACTGTCTGGCCTTTTAAACAAAACAAGCACTGAGACAAGAAGGGGAATTGTCTGAAAATTGACCAAGAGACCAGCTATTACACAAATAGAGTTTGAGCTATTTGGCTGAAATGACAGAAACTGTCTAGACACCAACAATCTTCATAACACTTTACAGATTTGCCTCTGGGAAAGTGGCTAGAAAAAAAAAACAGCATTAAGTCACATTGGGCAATGCTGGAAGCCACATGACCAAGCTGAAAACATTTGGATGAAAAGATTGTGTTCTAGAGAGATAGAAGTTGAGGTCTTTGGCCTGAAAGCACAGCACTGTGTTTGGGTGCCAGCCAAATACAGCCCAACACCCAGGTAACACCATCTCTTCTATCAAGCGTGGTGAATGGCAGCATTATGTTCGGACATTTCTTTTCAGCAGGAGCGAATGGAAAGCTCGTTGGCATGGACAGAAAGCCTTATACAAATAAAGCCTTAAAGAGAACATGTTTCAATCAGTTACAAACCTGCATGCTGAATAAACATTTTTTGTCAGTAGATGATTGCAAGCAAAATATAACCCGAAAAGCAATCTTTTTTATATATTATAATTATAAATAATTTTTATAAATTATGTTTTAACCTATGTGAAATATTTATTAGTAGTATTATAATCATAATTAATGATTATTTAAGACAGTGATTTTCTATAATATTTTTATTCGTACATCGTTTAATTTACATATTTGAAAGTATCACATTGTAATAATTGTTATGTGTCTGTGTGTGTGTGTGTGTCTGGGTGTGTTCAATTTACATATATAAATATTACAGAAAAAAACACTATGAACTCAGAAAAATTAATCGGTAATAATAGTAATAATAAATGTATTATTATTATTAGTGATATTCTTATTTAATATGTATGCGTACATTTTATCATGTTTGTTTTTAATGCAAAATGAATTTCAGCCGATTTAAACCAAAACTCAGATTATAAGACTAAGAAGCACTGACACACACCCACACACACACAAATACAGACCTCATTGTTAAGAGACGGTCATTGTTTTGCCACAGATACACAGCTTTGTCAACTAAATGAAGCTTTTCTTTTGGAGCTCTAAAGGCACTGACAGGATAATTGTTTTACACAACAGCTTAAATACCAGATGATCCACTGGTCTTATGTTGACAGTCTAGAGCACATTTACACTGTTCTGGTGAAGAGCTGGCAGAAGGCCTTCTGTAAAGCTCTACTATTTACCAGAATTGTCAAATCATTACACGCCTGTACCAAACTTTTATTTGACCCTGATGATAATTATATAATAGCAAGTATTATATTTTTGTGGTTATAAGTGCAGACAAGTATTTGGCAGCATACTAGCTTTGCTCATCAAATGCTGCTAGGTGATGTAATTTCCTTATGGCAAGTCTAAACCACAACATTTGAATCCTAATAAACTTGATCGCTAGCACCATGACTTAATAGATAAAATCCTCCTATATGTTATAGTTGTGGTCTCGTAGTTCATTATTAGAAAGATATTTGCTTAATGCAATTAACTAACCGTAGCTTTAGTTCAAACCATCTGTTTGTTGACAGAAATTGTTACGGTTTTTTTTTTTTTTTTTTTTAAATGACATAACCTAATATTAGAAAAGACTTGTATATTAATCTTGGTGAAGGCAGTTGTACAGACACTAGCTTCATTCCCCAGTGTTATTCACCAGTGTCACGTGTAAATAGAGCTAATCAGTTTTTAACTGCATTAAAGATGCTTATTTAATGTCTTTAGTAATGCTGTGACTGATGCATCGTTAGATCAGGCAGCAACTTTTTCATTAGCCGGTGATTAATTTAAAGGACAAATTGTGGATCTTGCTATTAGAGACAGCTGGGATAGGCTTTAGAGTTGTTACATTACAGACAATTCATCAGTGGGGAGACCAAACACAACTGTGCTCTTGCAATGCCTTTGGTAAAAGATTTATTATTAGTGATGCACCAAATTTCATCTCCAGAACCAAAAACAAAGTTTATTTAACAATCAATTATTTTATCCAGTTAATTAAACAAAAGGCACATACAACAATTTTGATATTAAGTTTTTAATAATATAATTGGTACTACTCTAATTTGTTTGTTGAAATCTAATCATTTAAAAGGCAGATGTAATGAAACTGTTATCAAGTTATCAAGCATACATTACATAATGAACACAACAGGTAAGGTAAAATATAATGAATATGTAATACAGTACATATATGCACATACGGTAAATATTTCAACAAACTATGGACACTGAATGTCCAACACTTATTACAAACATTTACTGAAAACCTTTCCGGCTGAAACATTAACTGAGTGATTACATGAGACATGATACATTTCAGCAAGTTGTTCTGTATCATTAAACATTCCTTCAAATGTGCATTCATGGTTATTTCATCCTATAGCTAGTATTTTGAACTAAGGTGCACAAAATAAATGCTGAACAGTAGCATTCGGCGAAACCCAAAATTTCCATTATGGACATTTATTTTTGGTGGCATCACATTTACTATAGTACTATGACAGTTTTTGCAGTCTGCCAGTCCTGATGGAAACCTAAAGGCCCAAATAACCAATAAACTTTTGGATATGGGTATTTCAGACCCACACACAGTTTTTTATTTATTTATTTATTTATTTCATTTTTTCTTCTTATTTTAAGCTCAATTTGACAGAAGCCATAATGTAAAACAGCTCTTTTCCAAGCGGCTATCACAAACGGACGTGTTGCAGATGATTTGTTTGTTTGTAAACTGCAATTGCATCTATACACACACAAAGTTATAAATACACACAAACACACTCTGTACAGTAGCTAAGTGAGAATAAACAGATATGTCCTAGTCTTGTTTGTCTATCATCACAAATGACATATCAGTGCTTTTGAGACCAAACGAGGTCAGTGCTCTGAAGCCCAGTGACCCACAACAGGCTACTGAGCTATTCTTCCAAAACTGACAAAAGAACATTTGATGGAATCCTTAAGGAATCCTTGCTGAGGAATCTGAACCAGAATGGTTACATTCCACTTCCCATTGTTACTGACAGAGTCAGGTATTTGTGGTGGTCTGTTACACTAATTAATGCTTAAACACCCCCAAAAGTGTCAAAAGCAAATGGTTATTTATTTTTATTTAAAATTATTTTATTATTATTATTATTATTATTATTATTATTATTATTTAATTCTCATTTAAACTGTTTTCATATATTTCAGGATCCACAAAAGTTAAAAAGTGTGCTTAATCCATACATTTTAGAAGCCACTTTAAGATGCTTGATGTAGAAGAAACAGGGACCATGCCAGAGAAAAACACAGACTGACCCAAATATATTCAAGGGTCTCTTTATGAACTCTTGACCCTTTCATCCTTGTGTTCTGTTTGTCGTCCTGTGGTCAGCTGTGTGAGAGAAAGGTCAGTCTAGCAGTCCCTGACTGTTTGTACTAGGGCAGGACGTGAGGTCAAATTACGCATAAACTCAATATGACAATATATGTTAAAGAGTTCAAGTCTGGTGTATAGATTTTTGGAATATAGCTGACTTACATTAATGGCTGAAGTAATATTTATTAATAATGTTTAATATTATCATTAAATAGTATAATAATAATATTATTAATAATATTATCTCATAATATTTATTAAGTCTACAGTACACTGTCCTGCAGATTTGATTTTATTCTTTTTTTTATCTTACTTTTTCCATACCATATGTATATATAATGTTCTTGTGTTTGTATTCTTTAATAATTACGCTGTCCATGGAGCAGACCTGACTTACATTTCACTGCTGGTCATATACTCTCCATATAACCATGTATGTGAAAAATAAAAATCTTGAACCTTGAATCTTGAAATATGTGGTTTTGAGTACAAATGCTGATTGATTCTCACAATGTACATCTTTACACAGCTTTAAAGGTCTTTCCTAGTAATTCAAATGCTGCATGTCCAAAAAAGACATCACAAAAGCCTGATAATGTGCACCTAAGAGCAGACCATTTCAATTTAAAAACAGCATCATTTGTCCCAAAATATATATTAGATTATTTGTTATCAGAGCCTAATGTAAGAAGATGCTACACCACTTGAATTGTGTAGCTGTATAGCTTGTTTTATATAAAAAAAAAAAAAATAGCAGCTGTCCTAAAAAGATTTCTTCAAATTTTAAATCACATATTTAAAAACTGAAGATTATTAGAGCTATATGTAGAATTATATATATATATATATATATATATATATATATATATATATATATATATATATATATATATATATATATATATATATATATATATATATATTTATTTATTTATTTATTTATTTTTATTTTTATTTTTTTGAAATCCATTATTTTAAAATTATCTCAATAAAAATAGAATGAAAAATAAAAAATAAAATGCTTTTAATTGTTTAATTATTAATTTGTGGTTTATTGTTCAATTTGTAGACATTTTATTCATATATTTTCTTCTAAGTTCTACTAAGTACGAATCTATTGCATTAGCTATTTGATGTTCATAGCTCAGAATCATTTTCACAGTGTTGATTCAATCCAACAGAGCATTTTGATTGGCCTGTTTTCTTAGTAACACCAACAGACAATCTGTTCTAGGATTCTTAGCCTAACCTTTCGCGTCTATATGTTTACTGTAAAGGAACCTTCTCCCTCCCTTTTGTTCTGCAGTTTAACCTCTGTATTGGTAAAACAAAGATTCTGAGTTATAAACATACAGCCAGGAAAGACAATAGTGCAATTTATTTTTAGGTCAACTGCCATGTTTTTCGCAATTATCTTATCAGCCGAAGGAGGATTTGTGAGCACTCAGGCATGTTGTAGCTATGTGTGACGAGGAGGAGTCTCTATTCCCTGGGCATTAGATGTTGAATTGTCTTCGCCCAGCATGCATCTTGACTGACCTCTACCTTATCTTCTCCTCAGGGCACTTGCCTTCTGACCTTCTGACCCAGTACTCAGCACAATGATGCTTTAGCCAATCAGAGCTCAGATGACAGATGAAACTCTAGTAACTGGTTAGTAATTAGGGTCCAAGCACTGAAGGTGCATTGGTACCTATTCTATCTGTTGGCATGCTTATTCTTCTTCTTCTTCTTCCAATTTGATAGTCTATGGCAGCCCATAGGACCACTTGTGGAAAAGTTATGAAATTTGGCAAACAGATAAATGACAGTCTCAGAGTTCAAACCAAGAGTTCAAATTTGCACACGTTTATGCTAATGCATTTTGAACAGTACATTCTAGAAGCAAAATATTTTTATTCCTCCGATTACATGGTTCATGATCAGTCAAATGGACACCAAAATGTAAAAAAAAAGTATGGGTCAGGATTTATTTGTAAATTTTAATTTTAATTTTAATCATTGACATTACCTCCCTCCTTACAATGTCAATGTAACAGATATGTATATTATTCAAATGTGGGTTCCCCTAGTGTGTGGTAAGTAAATGTCTGCTTGTGCTTTTGTTTTCTTAAAATATATATTCTCTGTGGTAGTGCAGGTTCTGGCATCTGGTTACCACTTGCTCGTCTTGCTCAGGGGTGGCTGGTTCCTCTGGTTCAGCTCTCGAAACTGCTGGAAACCCCTCATCAGGCATCACCAGTTTCTCTGTTTCTGAGGACTTCTTAGGCAGCATCAGCTGTGAGTTGCTGTTTTCCTATAGAGGACTCCATGCTCACCCAGGAACAATTTTTGTTCCTCTCCCCTATCAGAACTCCCCCAGCATATCGGTTATTGTTGTAACTGGAGTAAAAGAAAATAGAAACATTCTGAATGATGAAACATGGAGGCATAATCACTCAACTGCAACAATGTTCTTTAAGCCATCTCAGACATTTTCTTTATAATTATTATATTTATAATCCATTGCCAATCAACATAGCCTTTACTACAGTATATCGTATTGCTCATTCTGATAAAAAGCTACATCAGATGACAAAAAGAAATAATTTCAAACATGTGACTTGTGGAGTTGTGGAGTAAAAATATTGTGTTTTGTTGGACAGCAGGTTTAGAAATGCTTCTCATTGCAAGTCACTCTAAGGGAAGATTTTTGATTTGTGTTCCTTTTTCAAATCCACATTATAAGTGGGGACACTCACGGACAGAGAGAACTAATTCAGAGAGAAAGAAAACAAACGGAAAGTGTTTCCATGAAAACCCCCCCCAAAAAAAGATCCATAAACATGTACTGAACCATGGATGCCATACCAAACGGTTCAATATTATATTGAGAATTGTGGCATCACTAGTAGACATAATCTCTGAAATGTTCACATATTTCCCACTTAATGCAGATGTTAGTTCTTTTCTTAGGCAGTCATTTTTTTGTATCCATAAGGAAACCCAGTCCTTACCTTCCTGTGTTTGATACAGAACAGCATCCAGCTTTTCTAGAGATGGATCACAGTGGAGGATGAATGGCTCTTCAAAGTTGGGTTAACCCAAAACAGTGGGTAATGGAAGAAGATCAATCAATTGGTAGAGCACCTTCTGGTGTTTTGGCATCCAGACAATTCGGTGGTTTGAGTGGAGCTGTCCCTGACTTTTTCCTTTCTTAACAGATTTATTTCCTCATTTTAGAGCTATCTGACGTTCACCCTTTCCCAGGCTCAAAAGATCAAAGAACAGAGAAGCTATCCTGGAGAAATTTGGTACGTATGAGCGATAATATGATATAAATCCCAACAACTTCTGAAGGTCCCCTACCGTTGCCCAATTCCTCTCATGCAAAGCCTGTACCAGTGTCAAGTCTGCAGGGTCCATTGTCTGACCATACTTGGACACAAGTTTTCCCAGGAACCTCTAACGGTTCGTCAAGAACTTCACACTTTATTGCCATCAGCTTTATCCCACGTTTTGATAGGACTGATAAGTCCCTGAGATGGACTTTGCTGTACACCAGTTTGCCATCCAAATACAGCTGACATTTATCATCATCTCTCAGCCCTATTAAACACTCCTCCATGCAGCGTTGGAATTCTACTGGCACTGAAGACAGACCAAATGGAATGCGGAGCCATTCGTACAGCCCCCAAGGTGTTATAAAACCTGTCAATGGTCTGCTATTTTCCTCCAAAAATCCATGGAGGTAAGCTTTTCCCTGGTCTAAGATGGAAAACCAAGCACTTTCACTGAGTCTGTCCAGCATGTCCTAGGTGCGGGGAATTGGATGGCAGTCAGATTTCTGGTTAAGTTCACGATAGTCACAGCACAACTGCAGACTCTCATTTTTCTCAGACCTTGACTTTTTGATCCATCCACAATTTAAGATATATTCTATGTACTCTTTGACTTCTTTATGAAGTCAAGATTTTGGTATTGACATGTACTTTCGCCTCACTGGTGTTGTGTCTTTCCGTCTGATTTTCAACTCCAGTGATGGGATACACCCTACATCTTTTTCATTTCTGGAGAATGCAGGATATTCCTCCCTAAGCAACTCTCTCACCTCCTCCTGCTGTTGAGGAAACAAATGATCAACAGGAACAGGTGAGTCCCATAGGTCTCCATCAGACTGCACTATGGAGTTTGAATCTATTTGTTTTGTCACCACAGGTTTTTCTACTCCTCATGTTTCCTCACCATGACTTATTACACCATCAAAATCCACCGGTTGTGCAACTATGGGGTAGACAGCTTTAACACTTTATATATGGTGCGAGTTTAATGTCATGGCATGTGTCATTACAGGGATGAAGACCTTTGATCAGGTGCCCGTCTGGAGCTTGACCACATTCTCAGTTACTGTCAGTCCTTTGGGACAGTCAGGACTCTCAACTGTAATAAAAAGCATTTCCTGGTTACATGACAGGGGAACAGTCGCCACTGAACACTTCACTACTTTTGTCTCACCAGGTAATATATTTATGCTCAGCCTGCTCCCTCTCATGGTTCACGGTAGGGTTGGAATTTCCCTGTTGGACAAATCGCATAAGCCCCTCTGCTCTTTTGCAATACACAGAGAAGCCTGCCATCAGTGTTTTAATGATAGCTTGAGATTATATATATTTTTCTCCTGCTGCAGAAGATGTTCGATCACATTGAATCCAATAATTTGTTCTTCTGCCACAACTGATGTGGTGTGTCATTGCTATTAGCAATGGCACAAGCAGCTCTGAGCTGGATACACCAGAGGGCTTAAGCTGGAACTTTACTTCATCCACTGAAAGGAATTTACAGCCCTTCCAGTCAATGTACCAGGTCCCAATTGCTCCTCTGTCTCTTACAATTGTGTGAGTCAGATGTTCATTGCACCACTTTTCATTAAGAAGTCAAACTTGTGAACCAGTATCCCACAATGCTTGACTGGGCACACCATCCAGGAAGCAGATAACCATATACAGTATTTCTCTCCCATCAGGTTCAGCAGTTGCGTTTTACGATTAGGAGAAAGGTGGGGTGGATAGATGGACTTGGCAGCGTTAAATATTCTTGTTGTTCGAGATGTTTTTTTTTTTTAATTTTATTATTATTTTAATTTTTTTTTTTGCAGAGATGCTCATTTTGGTTAATTTTCCTGACCAACAACTGCTGCTTGTTAGTCGAACATTCACCTGTTAACTGATAGTATAATAATAATAAATTTGCCTTAAAATAGAATGGACAAGTGTGTGTGATACATTAAAATTACAAAAAACATTTTGACGGGTTTATTAAAAACGTCCCAAGGTTACGCATGTAACCCTAGTTCCTTGAGGGAACGAGACGCTGCGTCGATATCGCTTTGGGGAACGTCCCTGACGAGACCGGCTCTGAACATCGTGTGCAAACTGTCCAATGGACGGGCGTGACGTCACGGAGCGGGGTGACGTAGCGACCAGGAAGCTATATAAGCACGTGCCGTGCAGCTGGCTTCAGCTTCGAGTAGGGAAGCAAGCGCCGGCAGGGGTGCCGGGAGTATGGCTCTGCGACGCAGCGTCTCGTTCCCTCAAGGAACTAGGGTTACATGCGTAACCTTGGGACGTTCCTTTTCGGGAACTCGAGCTGCGTCGATATCGCTTTGGGGAACGAGGTGCCCACGCTGCCAGACTACCAAATCCCTGCCTAGTGTGTATCCGGAGAGCACAGCTTAGGACGAGAGAACAGAAGAGCCCGGAGTGGCTCGCATATCAAGATCGTAGAATCTGACAAATGTAGAGGGCGTGGACCACCCCGCAGCGTTGCAGATGTCCAAGAGGGACACACCTGCTGAGAAGGCCTTGGAGGCCGCCATACTCCGAGTAGAGTGAGCCTTGGCCCCCAAAGGAGGGGGAAGACCAGAGGACTCATAGGACTTGTTGATAGCCTCGACTATCCAACGACTAAGGGTCTGCTTGGTGGCAGGAGAACCCTTATTAGTGGGACCGTAGCATACAAGCAATTGGTCGGACTTTCTCCACAGGGCAGCTCTGTGGACGTATGCGTCGAGTGCTCGCACTGGACACATACAGTTTAGCTCCTCTTGGTCTGGCTCCCGAAAGGGAGGAGGACAGAAGGCCTGCAGTACGATAGGCTGTGGTGTAACTGAGGGAACCTTGGAACATAACCCGCTCGAGGGTATAAGAATGCTTTGGCCATACCAGGGGCAAAGTCTAAATAAGTAGGGGCCACCGAAAGGGCCTGGAGATCTCCAAATCGTTTCAGCGAGGTGATTGCCAGTAGCAGGGCAGTTTTCAGTGTCAGATGTCTATCTGAGATATCTTGAATTGGCTCGAATGGAGCTTTACAAAGAGCCTCTAGAACCACAACCAAATCCCATGGGGGAATACGGGACCGTACTGGAGGTCTCAGCCTCAATGCACCTCGGAGGAAACGTGTAACTAGGGGGTGTCTACCCACTGACTGATCATTGAAAGGGACATGGAAAGCAGCTATGGCCGCCACGTACACCTTTAAGGTGGAGTGGGATAACCCCGCAGAGAGCCTAGCTTGTAAAAACTCCAGAACTGTACCAACTGGGCAGTTAACAGGGTCAAGATGGCGATCTCTGCACCATGAAGTAAAGAATGACCACTTCAGGGCGTACAGTTTCCTCGTAGAGGGAGCTCTGGACTGGAGGAGGGTCTCAACAACCTCGGTTGAGAGACCAGCTGCTAACAGTTGTGCCCCCTCAGGGGCCACACCCACAGCTTGAACACCTCCGGGCGAGGGTGGATTATCGTGCCCTGCGCTTGTGAGAGTAGGTCTTTCCTGATCGGTATCTCCCACGGAGAGCCGTCGAGGAGCGAGACTAGATCTGAGAACCATATTCGGCCCGGCCAGAACGGGGCTACTAACAACAGACGGACCCCGTCCTGGTGTACTCTCGCCAGAACTCCCGGGAGCAGAGCGGTAGGGGGAAAAGCGTACAGACGAAGCCTCGGCCAGGTCTGTACCATAGCGTCCAGTCCCAGAGGAGCTGGATGAACTAGAGAGAACCAGAGGGGACATTGCGATGTCTCTTGAGTCGCAAAGAGGTCCACCTGAGCTTTGCCATATCTGCTCCACCACCTCGGGGTGAAGCATCCATTCCCCGGGCCTCGGCCCCTGCCTCGACAGTATGTCTGCTCCCACATTCAATCTCCCAGGAATATACACTGCTCTGATCGAGAGGAGTTTGCCCTGGGACCAGAGAAGGATCTTGTATGCCAGCTTGTACAAGGGGCGTGAGCGCAGACCCCCCTGGTGATTGATATAAGAGACCACTGATGTGTTGTCGGTGCGCACCAACACATGGTGACCTCTCAGGTCTGGGAGGAAATATTTTAATGCTCGATAGACTGCTAACATCTCTAGGCAATTGATGTGCCACGTCAGGTGGCGACCACTCCACAGACCGCGGGCAGGGTGGCCACTCATGACCGCACCCCAACCGGTGAGGGACGCGTCTGTCGCTAGCGTTACACGGCGACGAAGAGCTCCCAGCACCGGGCCCTGATTCAAGAACCAAGGTTTCTTCCACATGTCTAAGGCACGAAGGCATCGCCGCGTGACCTTGATAACTCGAAGTGGATTTCCCCTCGGGGAAAAGCCCTTGGACTTGAGCCACCACTGTAGGGGTCTCATGTGCAGCAGGCCAAAAGGTATCACGTTGGACGCAGCTGCCATGAGCCCTAACAATCTCTGGAATTGTTTGACAGTGAGTGACTGGCCTTCTTTGACTCTCTCGACTGAAGTGAGGATCGACTCGATCCGAGCAGGAGACATACGTGCCTGCATCGTGGTCGAATCCCACACTACGCCTAGATAGGTGGTTCTCTGAACTGGAGAAAGTACACTCTTCTTGGCATTTAGTCTCAAACCCAGCTCCCCCATGTGTGCGAGAACGACATCTCGATGTCGAACCGCCATCTGCTCTGATCGAGCTAAGATCAACCAATCGTCGATATAATTCAGAATGCGGATGCCCTGCATACGGAGGGATACCAGAGCCGCATCTACACATTTCGTGAACGTGCGGGGTGAGAGTGCAAGGCCGAAGGGAAGTACTCGATATTGATAAGCTTTGCCCCCGAAAGCGAACCTCAGATACTTCCTGTGTTGTGGAAGGATGGATATGTGGAAGTATGCGTCTTTGAGATCTATGGTGACAAACCAGTCCTCGGATCTGATTTGAGCTACAACCTGCTTGACAGTGAGCATTTTGAACTTCAGTGACATAACTGAGCGGTTCAGGTGACGTAAGTCTATGATCGGACGCAACCCCCCATCCTTCTTTGGAACTATGAAATACCGGCTGTAAAATCCGGATTCCCTGTCTAGAGGAGGGACCACCTCGATGGCCTCCTTCCTTAATAGGGTATTCACTTCTTGTTCCATAACCAGAGCCTGCTGGGGGCCGACCACAGTCGGTGTAACCCCGTTGAACTTCGGTGGTGGACGACCGAACTGAATGCAATAGCCTTTTTCTATTGTACGCAGGACCCAACGAGATACATTTGGCAGTAGCTTCCACGCTGCTAAATAATCTACTAAGGGAATCAGTCTCTCGAGACTGACCTCTGGTGTAAGAGGCCCCCGAAGGGGCGGCGAGCCTCCTAGCTCCGCTGCGCTCACGGGTGGAAATAACTGGGAGTAGTGCTCGCGGGAGGCCGCTGCGCCCTGAAGCTCTGGCAGGGTTGGCAGACCGACCTCCTGAGGGCACTGAGGTGAGGCGGGCACCGTATACTGAGGTGGACCGCGCTCTACCCTAGTAGGGGCTACCCTCTGGACCCTGATGTCAGGATCGTTTCGTCGAGGACTTCCGGGCCTCGATAACTGTTCTTAAATCGGGCTTTTTAGCTCTGGAAGTCCCCGACTCAGGGCGTCGCTGAGGCCCTCGGTCCCGACGTGGGGGAACACGAGCGGCGACACTCTGTTTCTGCGCTTCCCGGTATGAGGAGCCGGTATGTGGCGTGGTGATCTCCCGCCCAGATGCACCACGAGAGCGACGAGGGAGGAAATTCTGGAACGCCGCCGCCTGTTTGCGTGCCTCCTGGAACCTGTGTTGACTGTGTCGCCAAACAGGCCCGAGGCTTGAAGCGGGGCGTCCAGGAGGCAGACCCTGTCTCTTTCTTTTATCTCTGACAGGGTCAGCCACAAATGCCTCTCCGCGGCCACTAAGGCTGCCATAGACCGCCCAATCGCGCGAGCGGTCTCTTTAGTGGCGCGGAGGGAGAGATCAGCGGTCTTTCTAAGCTCTTCAATATCATCAGACTTAATCCCCTCTCCCTCATCGATATCTCCCAGCAGGTCGGCTTGATAAGCTTGAAGGACTGCCATGGTGTGAAGGCAAGCCCCAGCCTGACCTGCTGCCACATAACCTTTGCCCACAAGCGATGATGTAACTCGCAGCGGCTTAGTGGGCAATGCCGGAGCCTTTAGGGACGATGCCGAGCCGGGTGACAGATAGCCCGCGAGCGTCTGTTCAACCCGTGGCAACGTCCTATAACCCCGCTCTCCCAGCCCCATCACGTTGCCATAATATAGTGAATCGGGGCCAAAGAGGCGGGTCGAATATGGGTGTTTCCACGATCTCGATAACTCATCATGGAGATCGGGAAAAAACGGTAGACTCCGGCGTGGAGGTGGTTGCCTCGGCCGCAGAAAGCGTTCATCTAGCTTGCTTTTCTGCGGCTCAGTGTGTTTTTCTGCAGGCCATTCGATTTTTTATCTATCAACTGCACGTGTAACCACCTCCAAAAGCTCCTCATACTGGGGCGATAGGGGTGGCGAATCCCCAGCAACAGTCTCCACGTCAACCTCCTCGGAGGAAGAGAGGCGGAGAGCTGATCCCTCACCCTGGGGGGAAGAAACCGACGAGCGTGCTTCCGAACCCAGGGTTTGGGCGCCTGATCTGGCAGATGAGGAAGGAGATAAGGACTGGCCCGTCTCCATTCCCTCTGACAGATCCACCTGCGAACCCCACGAGTGCAGCAGCCGCTCTGCCTCGGCAGAAGCGGGGCCAGCACCGCGAGGAACGCTGGTGAAGGCTCCCTCCTCGAAGAGAGCCCTCCGGGATCGAAGCGCCCGCATTGGCAATCGCTCGCAATGCGGACAGTCGGCCCCGTCGAGAGCCGACTCAGCGTGCTTCGATCCCAGGCAAGCCACGCACAGATTGTGTGTATCCCCGCTCGTGATGTAGCGAGGGCAGGGAGGAACACACAATCTGTAACGCGGCTTGGAATCGCCCTTTAAATACTTGGTCTTTTGCTTTGCTTTTGGCATTATTGAGCTGTATTAGCGATCTTTTAATGGCTAAGGAGACAGACAACAATAAATAGGACCAACGGGACAGACTTTTTAACATGCACACACAGAGCGCTTGCTGACAGAGCGAAGCTGAAGCCAGCTGCACGGCACGTGCTTATATAGCTTCCTGGTCGCTACGTCACCCCGCTCCGTGACGTCACGCCCGTCCATTGGACAGTTTGCACACGATGTTCAGAGCCGGTCTCGTCAGGGACGTTCCCCAAAGCGATATCGACGCAGCTCGAGTTCCCGAAAAGGAAACAAAAATAATGCAAACAGCACCACACAGAACAATGGTGTAAAAAAATTAACCTGGATTCACACATTGCCAAATTATCACACACCTGCAGTGCTTTTGAGAAAAGAGATAAACAGAATACAATTATCAAAGGCTAAATAAAAAGAATAAAATAAATAGGCATACATTAAATATTTCCCACTTAAATTATTGACAAATGATAAACGACAACACATTGAATCCCTCTATGCACCTTAACCGTCAATCCTTTTTTTTTTTTGTCAGACATCATGTAGAGCCCTTTGAAGGTACATTCAAAAGCCTGGTTTTGTGGCTCTTTGATATGTCAAGACAGATTGCTGCATTGCCACCAAAGTTAATATACTCTACTATCTGATTTGTTTGTCTGACAAAATGATGTATTCGGAGTTACGATTGGTCAGATTGTGTGTCAATCAGGTTTTTTGCGAATTGTCAATTGGGCTAATTTCAAACTGTTAACCTGGCTTATGCCCTTACATATACACAAACTTATTTCTCAAAAAGGACACTTTAAAATGGTAATTTGCTGAAAGATTAACTCTGAGTGATATTTTTATGAGGAGTTTAAAATAAAATTTCAAATTGCACCTGCCCCCTCGTTTAATATAAAAATACCCAGAAATGATAACTGCTAACCAAATGTGGTTGAATGATGCATGCACGCTAATCAGTTACATCTAAATTATTGGTGTAAATAAAGGTTTGTAACCATAGCAACACAGTAGTGTATTTCGTGATGTTCCAGTGTTTTTTGTTTTGGCATAAAGTCTTTTATTTACAGGTTTGACACATCAACGTGATCTCATGAGAATACGTGTGTATTTTTACGTTAAATGTGGTTCTACCACACGTACATTTACTTACGTTTTCATGCACATAAAAACGTACAACTTAGATGTATAAGGTCCTGTTCTCCTCTCCTGTCCTCATTCCCTGTCCTCTACTAACCTGTGTCATCCAGTGTTATCATCCTACTCAGTGGCTCCAAAGGTTCACCAAAAAATAGAAATTGATCATTTCGTTCTACACTATATGACTAACATTGTTCCATGAAACAAAAAAGAAAATATTTTGCAGAATGTCAAAGCTGCTCTATTGTGTATGATGTTTTGTTTTATCTCATATACAAAAATATGCATACACACACACCCACACACACACACACACACACATCTCCTTAAACATCCTCCAAATACAAGTAAATCAAATCATATAAAGTAAATGATCAAAAATAAAAAGTCAATCCTACTAATGTAAATCATAAAATAACTTAATATGGGATTAAAGGGTTCTTTATTGGTAAATAACCACTGAATTTTTTTTAATTATCACTGAGTCATCACAGAAGTGGTGGATTGTGGGTAATTGGGAACAAGTCTGATTTTACACTATCCTGGTGGTATTTTAAAGCAGGTGGCAAAACTCTCCAGCTGTGGGACTTTCAGATCACCTGCACACACACACACACACACACACACAGCGGCAGAATTTATGACACTTATACTTCTGACATCTGCGCTGTCTTCTCTCAGCCCGAGGTGGCAGAAGTGCATGCTTATTTACCCTGAGACAGATCACTCACACTCATTGATGATGCATCACGTGTGCGTGTGTGTGTTTGTGTGACTTTTAAAGGAAGAGCAAGAGGAAGTCCATCTGGGTGGTCTACCACATCAATCTGACTGCAGTGCATTTGAACCTCTTCTACAATTAAACACGGACTAACAAATGAAGGCCATGAGGCATGTTGCCTTCTTTCTCTCTGTCCTCTCAGTGTGATCAAACCGCCTGGTGTCTCTTGACTTCCCATGCTGATTCAGTTGTGTAAAGGACAAAGTGACTCAGACCCAGAATACAAAATATTTACAGAGGAGAAAGGTCGCATCAAGTGCCGATCATCGAAGCTCAGCTCTTTCTTAAGACTGTGTGTGTATTTGTAAATAATGCAACTTGCTAATGATTCAAGTAATCATTATAAGCTAAGAAGATGATACCATTCATGATAACTTCCCGGTGATCAGCTACACCATTACTAACAGGTACATAAAATCAAGCCATGTAATTCCTTTAGGTAAACATTTTCACTAGAATGGAGTGTGCTAAAGTGTGCCATTGTGAGAAGATGTCAAAAGGATTCCTTGAGTCTGGGGCAGAAGAAAAACCTGATCTCATTGGTATTCGTAGGTTAAACTTACATATGATGAAATGTATATGTACATAACAATCTAAAACACAAAAGCATTTGAATGTGCACAGCTAGATACGTTTAAAAAATCTTTATGAATTACTTTGTTATAAATTTCCTGCACTTTAAAAATATATTACATTTTACTATATAGATATTTTTGAGTCTCTAAACTCACCTCTACTCTAAAACAAAAAACTTCTTGGCAGTAGAAAACAGATAACAGGCAGATAAATGTACAGTGAAAATAGTTTTACAAAAATCGTGACTCCATGTTTACAAGTTCTTAACAATTCAGCTTCCCCATGCAGTGTTTCCATATATTCCTTTTAACTTAAATATAAGAAAATGTAATATTACTAGGAACAGTGGTCTGAATCTTGTTACATAATTAGAAAGTATTATGCTCTTTTATCTGAGTTAATTAAAAGATTAAAATTAATTTTGATGGCCTTAATTCAATCTGCTTTCCCTTTCTTATCAACATTAGGGTTTAAGAAAACAAGGGAGACAAATCACCTCAACCTCATATGAGGATTTTGTTTAAAATGTTTAAAGAAAATCTCTTCTGAGGCTGAGGTGATTTGCCCCCAGACCCTCCCAATTTAAATATTAATTCCCTGTTCCCCATGTCCATAAATTCATATGATTTAATTTACGACAAAATGTACACTAAAAATCTACTGGTCAAATCAGATTAAAATGTGTAATGCATAATGATATTTCAATAATGTTACTAAACAGTCTATTTAAGTTTTAATAATAATTTGTCACATTTAAGATGATGTCCATAAATTATTGGTATTTCTGTGTCTTTTTTCAATTCACTATTGTCTTTTCTACTATAAAAAAAGGTCAATATGCTTTTACAAGTAGTCTCTTATGCTCACCCAGGCTGCAAATATTTGATTCAGTAAAAACAGTAATATTGTAAAATATTACTACAAAAGAGTTCTGCAATCGTGATTTCAAAACCCAGAAGAATAATTAGCCATGGGATCCTTGAGATTTTCCTGTTTTTTTTTTTATTTAGTTTTTTTATTATTAATTAATTCATTTTTATAATGGGGTTATTCAAATCATGAGTAACATAACTGTTATTTGCTATACAATGCAATCATTCTTATATAGTTACTTTTAAAAATAAACATAACTGCTTCAGAATTCACATTTTAGTATGGGTTTGTATAATCTACTTTGTAAAGCAAAAATTCCAAGTGTAGTAAGCTACTCAATATTTAACTTATTGTTTATAGAACTGCTGTATAAAAGTGTTATCAAGTGCTTTCCTATTGAAAAGGGATTATAGCATTCTTGTCTGTGTAACACTGCTGAATTACCCCAAGCATTGATAAGTAATCTGTAGATAAATAAATAAATAATCTTTGAAATTAAAAGCATACATGTGCAAGTATACGAGAGAGGATGAGACCAGAAAATGCTACATCATTACAATGCAATATCTCAATTATTGTTCTATACCAGGCAAAGGCAGTGCATACGTCTCTCTGACAGTATAATAGTTTGGAGGCGCTAGCAGCCAATTTCAATTGAGTACAAACAAGAGTAATATCTGGGAGTGGACTGAGGAGGAAAGACCAGAGCAGTTTTAATTTCGGATTGTTATCAGTTCTGCTGGAACGGTCTCATAATAGCCTGCTTTCTCTCACACACAGAAGACAAAGTGGCCTGAACGTTTAAGGGAAGTAATCTAGATTGACCTTGCCCTCTAAATGGATGACCGGCAACGGCAGCAAATGAAGCTGTTTGTAGACGATGGGTCTGGGATGATTGGTCCATTTACTATAGCAGTACAAAGCTTCATATCTACGTTTGATTTATATGCTTCTTCATTTGTCTTCATGGATTCAGTGGCAATTATTGAAGACAAGATAACAGCAATCTTAATCATTCTCTGCCCCCAATATGCCGCACACACTGTATGTCAATGAGAGAATAGTCTGGCACATACCATCACAATCCATTCATAGGGATGGATATTGCACACAAAACTGGAATCCATGTTCATGTTCTGGCAAGCTGGCAATCTGACTTGCTAGGTCTGGTCTATTTTATTTAAATATTTATAAATGGTACTAATAATTTGTACATCATTGTTGTAACTTATAGAGGCAGTTGTTGCAATATAGTAAACTCTATTTAAAGTGTAGTCAAGAATCCTTCTCTAAATCTTACATTGCAGCATGTCATCCTGGGAAAAAGGCTCTTTACCCAATACTGATCTCAGACACACACCAGCAGTCAGAGTGACAGGAACAAGGAAAAGAGGAGAGCAGCGAGCTCACTGACCTGCAGACTGGGGTCATTGAATCCTATTACTATCACACAGAGCTGAAGTGAGTATCAGAGCAATGCTGCAGCAGAGGCACGTCATGCCAGTCAAAGTATTTTCGCCTATACACAGCATAAGCTGTTAACTGTTTTTTTTAAAGAACCATGACTTTCTTTTAGTCACGGTCATGCCATTCCAAACCCATATCTTCAGAATATCTTCTGTGGAACACAAAAGGAAATGTTCTGAAGAATGTTCATGCTGCTCTTCTGCATATAATGAACACGTACAGTCACAAAAAAAAAAAAAAATTACAACTCTATACAGATTGTGCGCTATATTCCAAATCTTCTGAAGCATGTTAGAAACAAACTGAAAAAAGTTTTCTCTTTTACTCATGCACATATTCAAACTTGATCTGTGAGGATGTGACACGTCTTAATAACACCAGTCCTAGTTTGAAGTTTGCATGCTTAAATGAAAATGGAGAGACATGGCAGAAAGAACACACTGGAATTAAAATTTTATGAGTTCAGTTCAATTTTCATTACTGGATTCAAGATGATTTCATGTTTGAATACAATCAACAGATTTTGGCACTTCAAGCATTAAAAAGTCAAATGAAACACTATATAAGCTGTGTCGCGTAATAGCATCAAACCGATTATAATGGCTTTTTTGACATGGTATTACCCTGGTATTCTCTGAAGTACATTAGATACATCAATTTAGTATCATTTAGTATCACAGTATACAGTATATCAAAGTACCACAGTAATTCAATTTGATGCCCTCATTTTACCATGGTACATATAATTAGGCTGCAAACATAAAATACTGCAAAATAAAAATGGCTTACTTAAAAATTTAATAAAAATGTACATAAATATATTTAATTTCATATTTAATCCAGATTACAAATTGGCTGTATAACCCAATATTTGTGTATGTGATGTTTTTTGATATAGTATCCCACTGTTAGCATAACAATATGCATACAGAAAGTTTAATTGTTTTCAATGTAAACTCATTGCTTTACGTCACAAAATAACTGTGTTTGTGTGTGTACAGAATGGCTGCACATGCAGTGTTCCAAATCAAACAAAACGTTAACTCATGTTGCTTTAGAATTCGCTGCTATATGTAGTAGTAGACAGCTCACAATGTTTTGGAGCGGAGCCCATAACATGCTTTCTGTCAACTGACAGCTTCTCTGAGGTGTGACAGTTCTGATGACTTCTGAGTCAGAAACCCCGTTTCGTTGCAGCGCACCTCCCGAAAACAGTAACATCAGCAGAGATTCTGCTGAGATTCAGTGACTTTCTCTTCTGCGTCTACTGGGATATTTACAACTGCTCTGTCATTTACTACTTTCTCCCTCAGTCTTTCTTGGAATCTCTTGTAAATAAATACACCATTCCATGCCGCTTTGGACTGGGTTTTATGTCCTTCTGTTGACATTTCCTTTCTTTTAGGAAGCACTCAAAGCTACACCTGAGAAGAGCACAGGCAGAGATTCATCGCTGTTATCTGCTGCTGTCTGGAAGAGAAAAACAAAGAGACGTTTTGTCACAGGAACAGAAAATACCGCATACCTGTCTCCTTAAGTCTGTGCGTGCGTCTCACAGCATCTTAAAGTGTACAGCATGCAGCACTAAGAAAGGATTTACTCTCAAAATACAGGGATGCAATATTATGCAAAGGTGGCAGATATAAAAAATCAAAGAACTGCACTTGTGAATCTGTGTAATAAGAGTGTGCAGGTCTCAACAATAAGGTCTAGCCTATGGCCCTGGGTTAGGATACACTCGGGACAGTGACAATTTTGGCAGGGCAAGTAAATCACTGGCCTGAGTGGCCCAGTAGAAAAAAAATCCATAGTTGATTTTTAGTAATTGATCCAAGTGTTAATGTTTCTGAAATTACAGTATATGAAAAACAATCATGTTGCAAATTATGAAATCTGATCTCTAGTCTTAGCATGATGCTAAGAGACTTTCTCACACAACAACTAAGAGTAGATATCTGTCTGGAAAGAGAAAACTGAAAACTAGAAACCATTTATTCATTCATGCATAGAATGCAGCCCAAAACGCTGATCTGATCACTCACATAATATGTAATGAATATATAATAGTTCTTTAAATTAAGAAGAAAAAATAAGATAAATGAAAATAAATGTATTTGGACACTTTTCCAGGAAATATTGCATACTTTCGGTGACTTTATATGCACACCATCTGCTGAGCCAAAGCATTTCCAAACCTTTCTAATTTGATTTTAAAAGGTTAAAAGCCTCGCTCTTGCTCTTTCCCACACATCTGTGCCATTTAAAGTGATAAATACTTCATGTTTATCACATTCATCTTTCCAGCTCTTTAATGGCTGTTACTGTTTTCCTGTTTTGGACACATTCTCAGTGAAGTCAGAGCTAAGAGGAACATTGGTTTAACACAGCAACGGTAAACATTTGAGCTCCGCCATTAGAATGATGTATACAAACAGGGCTTTGTGGATTTATTAATTTGTGGCCAATTATAAAGGGACCCCAGCGTAGTGTGATGGATTATGGTGGTCTGCTCCATCCTCCACATCCTCATGATCCAGGCTCTAAGACTAATGCTGTGGGAGTAGGCAAGTAAATGACGCTATCAACCTGCTATTCTGAGTGAATGCTCCCCTTAAAGTTTCAGTCACATTTACAATTACGCAACAAAATTTGTTGGTAAAATCCAGTCATTTCAAGAGGAATTCACACGATCCGCAGATTTTGCTCATGTTCAAGTTGGCCATTCTGACCAAAAGATGAAAAGTGAAAGTGACTTCTGTGTGACCAGTGTTTTGTACATCGCTACACTGATTACGAAGGACAACAGACCTGCTTGCAAAACTGTGCTGACAATTCACTAATTTGTCCACACTAGGTATTCTTCAGTTTTTAGATGCATGTGTACAGTGCATGTGTCATAAGTGTAATCTTCAGCAATAGGGTTTAGCACAAATATGTATATCTGTATTTATGCTACACAAAAACATGCATTACCATTCAAACTAAATGATAATAACAATTGTATTCGCAAAGAATGGATTAAACTGAAGTGAAAGTAAAGACATGTAAATAGATGAATTCTCTATTCAACATATGAAAAACTAATTCTTTAGGATTATTTGAAAATGAAAACTGGAATAATGGCTGCTGAAAAATCATCACATAAACTACAATTCAGAATTTTGTTTGTTTGTTTGTTTGATTGTTTACAAAATCAAATTGGTGATTGGTTATTTTTTTCAATAGCACTAAAAAGTCTTACTGACCCCAAACTTTTGAATGGTACTGTAATTAATATTGAATTATTATTCTTTACAATATTTTTTTATTATATATATTTTTATTGTTATACTGCCAATTGTTTAATTTAGCATAATATTTAATATAATCTCTCACGTAAGTATAAATGGGTCTTCATACTGTACATGAAAAAACATATAGCTGTTTTTATATTTTAAGGGTAACGCGAGAGGATCAACTCAACTTACATGGGCAACATTCATTTTAGAATGACCTGAGGTTAGATGTCAAGTGTTCAGAGTTACAGAGGTGATGACTCAAGGATCACCTCATGCAGGGTCACTAGACTGGATTTTTCACAACTAGCCTATCTACGAATGTTATTCTTAAAGGACTGTCCCTAAAACCACTTTCCATCAGTGCTCAATTTCTTATTTCTCACCATGCGACATAGCTGTGCATGAAGATGCCACACTGCAAAATTCCTTATGACAGTTATATTGATTCTCATTTTTTATATCAACGAGTCCTCTTGAACCTGCCCACTTGTGACTTGTGCAGTCTCAGTGACCTTTTAAAATGGGCGAGTGATGGCCCATCATAAAGCAGACAGCGCTTTGTTATGTTGTTGGGATGGAGCGATATTGATTGAAATCTTTTGACAAGGCACAGGGAGACTGGAAACACTGTAAAACCACTGGAGAGGATAGGTGGGATATTTTAATTTCGCTCGATCCCTCTCTCTCTTTCTCCCCACTCACTCGTTCTCAGTTACACTTTTCGTATTGGTACCTGCTATCCTTGTCTCTCGGACACAGCTCAGTGTCAAAAATAACAGACCTCCTAATGCTTTCTGTGTGTTTGTCCTTTATTCAAGCAAATAGCTTTTCTGTTCAGCTGTCAGTCAAACTGCCATGAAGATCCGGAGAGGGCACACCATTTAAGTGTATCAAAACACAGACAGATATAGAAATATAGAGTGAAGGAGAGTCGTACTCTGGTGTTTTTTCTTGTTTGCCATCCTATAAAGATTGCAGTCTGTCTTCTGAAATGGGAGATGGCTGGAAACTAACACGGCCTCTAAAATATAAAATGAGCGTAGCCTACATTTGCTGTCTTTGTTCACAGGTATTTACTCATTTAGAGCACAAAATTCACTTTGAAGTATGACGGGATGTAATTTAGGTTAAAGAACAAAACGTGAAAGTGTCTTTAAGGAATGTTAACCACAGACCTTACGTGCTCATAAATTTAAAACCACTATTTTTAAAGCATACTTCAGAGGGAGAACATGGAAATTACTCTTCCAGGTTGGCCTACAAATTGATATCATGACTAAACCGCACTGTTGCACCAGTGGTAGGAAGATGCCTTGTTGCAGTAACACACGGTTAAAATGATTTTTTCTTAATTTGTTGTTAATAAATTACAAATTAATAAAACTTATATTTTAACAAAAACAGAATTCAGACCATTTGCATTTTAGCATTTTTACAAAAATGTTACAAATATGAATGACTTCATGGCTATAATTGCAGTATGCCTATTGAAACCACAAACCATTCCATTTAACAAATGGTATTGGCCTTGGTACATAGCTTAAAAGAAAATAAGTGGCATTAACAGTTCTTAAGTACTCAGTGGATAAAGTATTTCTTTCCCCAAAATCTAGCTATATTTCCCCAACCATGTTACTTTTTAAGTGAATACATTTTCACCATAAATTGTTATTATTTAAAAAGAATAAAATAAATTTAAATTGCTAATTTATTCATATAATTATTATTTGGATGTTTGGTTATTTATTCATTTATTAATTTTCTGTTAATTAGGGGTTATGGAACGGGTGGGGAAAGAAAATACATAATTCTGTAATAGTTTGAACTTTTTTGTTTAAACATGTTTGGAAAAATAATAAATAAAGTGCAAAAAAATTCTATGCAAATGACTAATAAACGATGCCTTTTTTTGTAGTGCAGAAATCTTACCTTTTCATTTATGCATGACAGACAAGCAAATATTCATAATATTACATTTATTAGTTGTTGTTTTTTTTTATGATAAAACTCTGTAATCCAAGTGGAAGAATATTTTATATGCAATTCAAATAAATATTAAAACTTGGAATACAATGTGTGATTCTTAAACTGATCAAAATCTCAGCACATTGAAGAACAGACATTTTCTGAAAGAAAATCTACAACTAATGATGAGCATGGAGGCTTTTGAAGAGCCGTAGCAGCTGACTCTTAATTGGCTCAGCGCTCTGACATGCTAATGGCTGCACATTCACGCTCATCTCCACTGCTCCCTGAATCATCCACAGCAGAAATACTCAAATTACGCTGCTCCAGGGCACTTTTAGAAAACCCAGGATGACCAGCGGCTAGTCAATGAAATGACCTGGTCATAACAGTAATGATTTTGATTTGGCTTTAAAATGTGCCATGACCAAACTATGTCTTCAAACAGTCAGAAATTCAAAAGACCCATTTCATTTTCCAGAAACAATGCATTGAAACAAATGCATTCTTGAAATTCATAAAATTTCCATGTACGTTTTCCTATTTCAACTATCCTCCCTGCATTCGGCACCAGTCCGACGGAGTGGTGCAGAGTAAAAGTTGCCAGTGTGGCGTTTGCTTGTGAGAGTCTGTTGGTGTGTGAACATATCATAGCGCTGTTCAGAGATGAACGTTTGGAGACCCAGTGGATGCTTCTAGAATAGTTGAGAAGCATTTTGTCTAAATAGTTAAAGATTTTGGTTACTTAAGTGTCCCTGCATTTTCCCTCTGAATGTTATCGAAAATAAAGAGAGAGAGAGAGAGAGAGAGAGAGAGAGAGAGAAGAAGAAGGGGGTCAAAAGAGAAACAATTTCAGGTAGGAAATGTTACAGGTGACTCTTGGTTACAGTGGACACAGTGGACTGTTTTTATTCTTTTTTTTCACAACAGAATTAGAATAGGAATGTAAATGAGAGTGGTGACGATGTGCGTATTTTTCAGAATGTTAACAGGATCCTCAATGTCAAACACTTAAAAGCGTCTTCGAGGTCCTCCACAGGGAAGCCGAGTCATCCTTCCGTTTCTTTTGATCTGTGGGATTGCACATACATTAGCTGAATATCTAACAAGATTGAATGCTTTATGGTTTTGCCTGAAACGGTGGTTGTTCTTTTTGCTGTTGTCGTTTTATTATTATTTTAGCTTGTACTGGTGGCAGAAACAATGATGTATTAATCAGTAATGCCAACCAGCTCAGTAATGTAATTTTCCAAAAATATGTTTAAATTGCAATTGTGTGCGAAACTGAAGTTGTATATTAATTTAGTTTGAATTGAATGCGGTATTAGGATAGGTCACGTACAAGTGAGAAATGTCATTGTTGAATTGAAGTGAGTTCATTCGCATTGCAGTTTTCTCAATACAGTATATTTTGTTTCAAAGTAGCTTTACAGAAAATGTATCCTTTTTAACCCAGGAATCAAGCCAAATACTTGATTATGATGTCAGTTAGTTTATATGTATATTCAACGTATATGTTTTTATTTGTTCTATCACTTGTAATTTGCTTATTTTTATAGAATACAGTATGTATAGGTATATGGGTCAAAGACGTTAAGATGTCCGCATCAAAAGAAATGTACAAAAGTGATTTTGTGTCCATAGAAAGCACATTAAATGTAAGTAAAATGTCTACTTTTAAGGTTTCAAATAACTTTTTGGAGAATTAAATGTCAAAATTTGGTTGAAATAATGATACAATGCCATTCAGTGTAACACAATATTTATGCAAAAATTCAAACAACATGCTTATTCTGACATGTACATATTAAAATATCTAAAAGAATAATGGAGCATACTAAATCTTACTGTGTTTTAAATTAGTAAAAAATTCTTACTGACAAATGGGCAAAACTTAGGATAGTGGCAAATGTTAAAAATGTAAAATTACAACTCATTAGTATTTGGGGTGAAAGTAATTAGTCTTTTAATATGTCATAGATAGATTTTTGTTGAAAAAATGCCTGACAAGATTGTTACACTGAATGACATTTTACTGGGTGTCTTCTGTAAATCAGGGGAAAATGTATGATATTTATTTTTTGCTCAGAAAAACAAACACAAAATTGCAATTAAATAAAACAGAAAACATTTTGAATTTTTTTTTTTTTTTTTTTTTTGGGGGGGGGGGGGGTGGCTACAACAGTTTGAAGCAATATTACACTTTTTTTATGGTTAAACATTTTTTCGTCTTTGACCCATATAGATTTTTTTTTTTTTTTTTTAAGTAGCAATGGTAATGACTTCTTATATTGTGACTCCTCTCCTCTCAAAATAGTCCATTTGATTAGTTGTGCGCTATATTCCATACCTTCAGAAGCCATAGAACTGCACTGTAAAAAAAATTGCCGTTAAATAACAGTAATTTTCTGGCAGCAGGGGCGCCAGTAAAGTACTGTTAATTTACAGCTCTTAACCATTAATTTACCACTTTTATTTTTTAACAGTATTTTACCGTAAATTCTACCATAGAAATTAACTCCACTCCCACTGCTTCAAACAGTTCGAGTTTTTAAAACTAGCATTCCTACGATGTTAGTACTATGAACATATTTCATTTGAGTCCACTGAGAAGGAATATTTCTTAATATAACGATGCAAACACTTAATGTGCAGTAATAAAGTAACTAAATACATGACTTTTACTCAAATCACTGCAGCTCATTGTCAGCTATAGCACACATGTATATGCTGAAGTACTTAACGCAGAGATCATCACTGTATCAGCGACTCCACATTTACTGCCTTTACATAAAGCAGCAGAAAATCAGAAATTGTGGCTCATCATTGACTGAAGCAAAGGCTCTACTCTCCAGCACAATGGTGAACAACAAAACTACATTAAACGATTTATCTTGTGCAAACACACATTAATACAGTCAAGTTCAGTATTTACTCTCATTATCAGTGTATGACTTTGCCTAGTTTTTTTTCTATGGATGTTCACAAATATTTTAGTTAAATTAACTTTTTTTTTCATTTGGTAAATCTGACGTTTACATTTTACAGTATATTACTGTTTTTCCTTGACTTAACGGCAACAAACTGTAGAAAAACACTTTTTTTGCTGGCAACCATTAATTTACGGCAAGAAACAGTTGAAAAACAGTTTTTTACTGGCAGCAGGGGCGCCAGTAAATAACTGTTTTTCTACAGTTTGTTTCCTGTAAATTAATTACAGTTTATTACTGTTAAATTATGTTTCATGCTGTTTTTTCTTCATCTTAAATCTTTAACCCTTTAAACCCCACAAGAAAATCCTCAGTTTTAAATGAACACTTATAATGTGTGCACACTACAGAGTGTTAGAGTAACACTGAATCAGTGAAGTTAATGAGATAATTCGGTGATTAATTGATGATTGAGCATTAGTATAAACACCTGCAGAATCACTGAAGGAAAGAGAAACACAAGATCTACAAATGACTTCAGCCACAGCCTTAGATGAAATCAACTGAATAAAAGAATACATCAAATCTCTCAAGATCTGATTAAACAACTATTAAAACAGCTTCACCAGATTCACATTACTAACCAGACTGACTTTATTTCTGTCAGATGTCTACAGAAGAACTTATGGAGAGTTAAATAGGTTTAGGTGTTTTTTTCACTACCATGATGGAGATCAGTGTTTACTTTAGTTGGGCTCTTGAACATGACTTTTCAACAACTAAGTTTTTTTTAACATGCTTTAACAATGCGTCTTTGGAACTTGTTATAGCAAAACAAAAGTACACAGAAGAAAAAAAAATCTGATATTGTTGTTTATATATTGACAAGGACAAACACTATTATTTCTGATCTAATCCCGTGTCTCTTCTCTTATTGAATATTGATATTACAGCATAAGAATGAACACTTCTGAGCCATAAGTTATAAAAGACTGTTAAGAAAATTTCACTCGTAATAAAAAAAAAAAAACCTTTGCTGAAATTTAGACAGAAACATCAAGAATCAGCGTATGAATCACAACAATGGTGACAATCCACAAAATAAATGAACAGATCAGTTCTGAACATCACAACACATGCTACTAAAACTTAAAACAAATGCAAAATTATAAGCACATAAGAATTCAAGAAAATAAGTGAACAATTCAGGGGCATAATTTATTCATGCCCCAATGCATGCTGGGAGTCATGGATGAGTTTTATCCTGTGCTGGTACCCAGCATGCATTGCATCATAAAACTTTTGATTGTCACCATTGTTGAGATTAATATGCTGATTGTTGATGTCTCTCTTTCAGTGTTGAGAGGACTGCTGCCCAAAATATTTAAAGCTCAAAATTTCATTAAATCCATATCCAGATAATCACATTACCGTTCAATCTTATAAAATTGAAAAAACAAACAAAAGAAAAGTGTTATTCACTCATATATTTCAACACCAAGTTATGAATTGACTATTATAGCAATAAGTCAGTCTAGTAGATCATGCCTGACAGAAACCGTCATAGTCACTTGACCATGAAGATTAATATTGCTGTAACAGATGTATCATAAAGATACAAATATAACAATGAAACAAAAGTTGAAGTACAAAAGTCAAGGGTCAGGAGCCCAACTAAAGCAAACACTGATCTCCACAATGGTGACGTCAGACGAAACAGTAACATTATCATCTAAATCTCTGTAATTCTCAATAAGATCTTTTGATCTCTGATCTCTGATCTGATAGAAATAAAGTCAGTCTGGTTAGTAATGTGTGAAGTTGGTGAAGCTGTTTGTTGATCGTTTAAATCTTCAGTTGATTTCATCTAAGGCTGTGGCTGAAGTCAGTTGTATTTCATGTGTTTGTCTTGTTATGTTTTTTTTTTTCTTCAGTGATTCTACTCATTAACAGCAGCTGTTGATCATTGTCTGAATTCACTCATTAGTTTTCATTCTCTCTGTCAGGTGGACTATATTAGTAAACTCATGTAGGGAATAGTGAATGAGGGTGTAGGGTGTGATTTGAAACACAGCCGCTGAGTGTCGAATTTGAACTTTGTTATTTTACGATATATAGCAGCAGGCTACTTCTCGAAAACGATTAATATTACCCAGAATGCACTGTTTAAATGAAAAACAGTATTTTACTGTCGAAATTTGGCCGTTTTTTTACAGCGATTTTTAACAGTGTGCTATGTGGCTTTGGCACTTAATCATATTCAGACCTGCCCCTTCAAGACATGTTGTACCAGGTTTTACATCAGTGATGTCAGACGCCATTGAATCTCGGAAGTCTCCTGACTGATCTTGATGTGCCAGGTTTGAATGCACTCAAGTGTGAATGGGATTTGAGAGCTTCTAGGTCTATTTGCAGCTACATAATGAAATAATAACACAGAAAGCTATCGCATGATTTTGGCAGACCTGGAATTTAGCATGCTCCATGCTTTCTGGAGCATAAAAATGCCACTGGTCTCCACCTGCTTTTGAAAGCATAAGGGTAGTATGGAATGTTCTATTTCCATGGGATGCAAATATCGGAAATGTAGCAACTACCAGTTCTTTAAACAAGCCTTAGCAAAACTCAATTTACAGGGAGAATGTTACAGAGTTTGGATAAGAGACCTGGATAAGAAATCGTCAAGCTCTCATTACCATGAATTGGATTGAAAAGTTTCAGATTGCATTTTAGATTTTATCCAAATTAGCATGAAGAGAATAGCACAGCTCCAGTTGAGTGTAGATGTGCTCCGTCTAGCTCAGGAGAATGGAGCTTATTTCAGTCAAAAAGCAGTATCACTGCTGAGAGATGGGGGATTAGAAACATGTAACCCCATGGCATTCTGTAAGCCTGATAAATCTGATAAAATATATGATCTTCTTACACAGGCCAAGGGGGCACCATTGAGAGCATTTTTCTGTGCGTGCTTTTATGTTCTGTATTTGTACAAATACTTTTTCAAGTGATCCCAAAGTATTTGAACAAAACAAGCTAAACATATATACAGTATACCATTAACATTAATTATTTTTAAATAAACACGGCATAAGCATATTTTTCATACAAACCATTTCACAAAAAATAGTTTTTTGGTTTGAAAGGGATAGTTACCCAAAAATAAAAATTCGGATATCCCGTCGCACCAAACCCATTAGATTATTAATCTTTGAAACATAAATTAGGATTTTTTTTTTTATAAAACCTGAGAGGTTTTTGTCTCTCCACTGAAAGTCCAAGTAACCAAAACTTAGAAGATACAAAATATGTTATAAAGATATTGTAAAATGTATCCATATGAATTAAGTGGTTCAATTGAAGACTTGTCTAGAGATGTGATTTCTTTATGATGAACAGATTTCATTTAGCTTTTATTCACATACATATAGTGCTTCATATATAGTAAATATTACATTTATGTGGATAGATTCACAATCCTTATAGAAAGACTTATGATTCAATGGTTTTCCCCCAACTTTAACTGTAACTGAAAAAGTTTATTTGATTCTGTGCAAAGATCTAGTAGATGTTATATTGTTTTTATATAACAACATTTATATAGGCCTATTGATATTTATTTGAAGTAGGACTTCATATGGACTGCCAACTTCATGTGTAAAATGCTCTGAAAAGTGGGGCTACTTTTATTTTATTCTGAATGCTAATACCACATTTCTATTTTATAGCAGTGACCTTGGCTCAAATTTACAACAATGACTCTTAGACCTTGAAAACACCTTGAATGATTCCCATGTGTTTGTAGGCCATACATGTGGTCTTCGTACGACAATCCTATGGTGAAACTCAACTCAGATGTGTATGCACAAAAATCCAGAGAGGTCACAGGGATGATAAGATCAATCATGAGTTCAATCCCACAAAATCTTCGACTGGGTATGTTGCCCTCTGATGCTGATCCATTTCCTGTTTGCTATAAAGGCTTTGAGCACTTTCCGTGACAGGAACACGTGGGAAAACCAGCTGCTTGAGAATGCTTCAGAGAAAGCAACAGCTACACATTTAAGGATAATTCAGAGCATAACTTTAGAGACAGACAAAAAGACAGTGATGGTTAACAAAGAATCTCCACAAACTTGTGCCTCAAGTACATGACAGTTCTTAATCCAAGCATGCAAATCCATGTAGGAAATACTTATTTTGTGTGTAATCCAACACAATTTCCATGAGATTATGACTGAGGGGCAATGCGGCTGGTGAGGAACAGCAAAATACAAATTTAAATGTATTTAATATTGTAGAGGAGTTCTGGCGTTTCGGGGGCATTCGGGGGTTAAAGTTATTATTATTATTATTATTATTATAGATGTTTTTTGCGGGTTGACATTATTTATTTATTTATTTATTTATTGTTAAAACAGGAGGGTGTTTAAATGATGATAGCATTTTCATTTTTGTGTCCCTTTCACAATATTTGATTTGACAAGTTTTTGGGTTCTTTGTCACCCATCTATACAAAAACTTACACGCACACACAAAAAAAAAAATATATATATATAACATATATAACAATCCCTATGGAATTTATAAATAAATAATAAAAGATGTGTTTGGCAGAAATTTACCATTAAAATATGTTCGTAACACTTACATTTTTATGGGAATATATTTAAGTTTAGTATCATTTATTATATTTCACTAATATCAATATTCCATACAAAGTCTCATTTGAACCAGTCCAATATACTGATGACCACCATAATACTAGACATGGTAAAAGAGACAGATAATGAATTAGAGTTCATCATAAATAGCCAGTAGATATTTTATAATATAAGCTGAACACAGTCAAAACAACATCAAATATAGTAACACACAACAATAATGCAATAAAAAGGTATTAAAATAATAATGTGCATAACTGATTACAAAAATATTTTTTTAAATGCCATCAAATCTGAAGTTTCTATGTAACTTAACAACTGTTCATTTGTACTGCTAAATTCTGTGCATTTGACATTATTGCACTGTATAAAATTATATAAAATTACCCGTTAGACCTATAAAAAAAATTCAATTGTAAGAGAACTTGTCATTAACCGATTACTACGTTTTTTACCATAGCATTCTTACAGTCTTTTACCTTTAAAATTACAAATATTTTCTACAGTTTACTATTTTCTCTGACTATTTTCCTCCTGTGGTGTAAAGATTATGATTTCATTTTTCATCAGAAATGCTTTCATGCTCATATAAATAATTGTAACGTGACAAACTGATGTTACATTAAGTGAAATTCAACTGATAGATAGGTTGTTTAGTTTACACCCAGCTGTGTGAAAAAAATACATGACATTGATTTTTAAGAACAAACCAGCATGTTCAGATTATAGTTATTGTTCCTGTCATAAACAGCAAGACAGAAATCGCAATTTCTCTCAGACATTCAACCAGGAAAACATGTCATTTTTGAATATGACATAATTACAATTATAATTACAGTGTGTCAGTTGAGGAAACAGACTTGCAGGGTAAACTACTGTGATAAATAAAAAGTCTGCTCTCTCATGTTAAAGGATTGATGGACTTGATGTTTCAAGGTATTACATCAGTTTCAGCCAGGGCATTCACTCGCAAGCTGTCTTATATCACACAACAAAGATTAGATTACACATCTCTTTAGTCTGTTTTATATCTCCTAAAACTATCCTTGTTTCCTAATCCCATATTTGCATGAGATCTGCTTTAGTGCTCAATTAGACCACCAGGCCTCATATTTTGCATTCTGTGTTTTCTTTGAGTTTTTATCTGTTCGTAATTCTCTCTGCAACATTTATATATTTTGACATGGTCTATTGTTTCACTTTTCTTGCAGTACTTTCTAAAAGCCTCTCGCACCATTACCCCTTCTCCACCGACAGGATGCCGATGCTCTCAAACCAGGAACTGCACAACATGAGTTGCCCGAGGAATGAGATAATGTCCTCACCAAGAACATTTTCAGAGCAACAACAGTTAGATCGCTTCAGTTGTAATCAACGAAGCTGTCTGCACTGTCTGATGTGGCGCATTCTGTAATTTTGTCACACTACAAAGCTATTTCAGACACTTGACATTCCCTGTCTGTCTTAAAATAGTTTATAAAAGTTTTACATATTTGACTTAGTCCATTGATTTTATTATTCATCTCGCTCTTCCCAGCCCATATTACCAATATTACAGCAATGTATTGTGACATCTTTTTGAGTGGCATTTACGAGTAAAACTGATTATTTAATTCGAAAATTATGCAAAATGTGAATCAATTGGATTGTGATGGGCTCCATACAAGAATATAGGCAGACTGAATGTGAATTTACAGAAACAATGGGTAAATATGAAGATTTTCGATCGTGTGCCATATTTGTTTGTGGGTATCGGGCCGCAAATGTCTCATATGAACACTAGCCAAACTAGTTCTGTAGGCAGTCGAATGTAAGATGATAGTATTTCATGCAGTACCACTGCAAATGCTAGCACCCTGCAGCAACATATTAGAGATATATTGTACTGCTATCAGAAGCAAAAAGTGCTTCTAATACTGAATGAGAACAAGCTCTCTATTTCTATAGAAACCCATCTTTGAAATCTGCCCTGTTCAGTAGAATGGCAATGCAGCAAATAAAACCAAGTGTACTAGAGATCACCCATGATCATTTTCAGTGGTGTATTAGTGGGGTGTGAGACTGGTAATTGGCAATTATGACTTTTTTATCTTGAGAGATTTACAGAGATAATCTGCAGTTCTCTGGAGAAGTGCAAAAGAGGTGCAGTGAAAAACAAAATGCCACATTCTCTAAATATGGTAAGATTGATTGCTTTTTTAATTGTTTGCAGGGACAGAGCTTTTTCTTTGCTGTATGCAATTACATAAAGTCGGTTTTGATAAAAACATCTGTCAACCTCATACATGATCTACTTTGTATAAAAGTTGGCAATCACTTTACTTTCACACTTGGGAAGTGTAACTGTGTGTGTCCACTTCTCTTTTAAATGGAACTTCAGTTAGCTTTTATTTTTTAGATTTTGTTCAGTGATCAAATTAGGCTGTGATCATACTGGCTACAATGTGTCTTTATGGAGTAATATGAAAGCGGTAAGATAGTTTTAATTCTGTCATAATTTACTGACCCTCATGACGTTCCAAACCCTGTAGCATTTCTAGCCTTTACACTTCTATCAAATAAATATTATAATCTTGAAGTTTTCCTTATATTTTGAAAGTCGGTTGACCAATTCAAAAGTGATTCATTTGCAAATCTGACATCGATAATTGAAGTATTGCTGAAATATTTTCAGGGAAATTGATTCTCAGGTTGTTATATTGTAATCTCTATTGACATACAAGGATTTATCAGAAATATTATACTGAGGCACAGTGATTTATTTACTGGGGCACCAGTAAAATAGGTCTAGCGGCCCATGACCAAACCTACGTCTGATACTTCTACAGAAAAAAGAAAAAAGAAAGAAAAAGTTAAATGAAAGAAGAATGTTAGTAACCATACTGTTCTGTTTCCCTTTGACTTCCATTGTATCTTGTATCTTTATTGTAAACTTTTCCCAGGAACTAGGGACTTTGGGCTGGTACTCGGTGTGTTTCCACAGGAGGAACCAGGCTCTAAATAAAGTTCCGGGTAAAATATTGCCCCTCGGAAAGTCACTACTGGTGAGGGAGTACTTTTTTAAAGGTCCGGAACTTTTGGGGGCGGTTCATGCAGCATTGTGATTTCAACCAACATGTATTCTGTGAATTTTCAAAATATTACTGTTAGAATCAGAATCAGAATCAGAATCAGAAAGAGCTTTATTGCCAAGTATGTTTGCGCATACAAGGAATTTGTTTTAGTGACATAAGCTTCCAGTACACAGAGACACCAACACACAGACAAAAAAAAAAAAAAAACAAAAGAAAGAAAGGTAGTCAAATAAATAAGTGTATAAACAATTGTGCTATAAATGATAATGGAATAGGATTGAAAAAGATGCAGGGATGTACTAGGATGGAGGGGTAACAAATAAATATAAGGATGTTGCACTTTTGTTTGCATAAGCATAAGTGGGGAACATTTAACTGTTCATGAGGTAGATTGCCTGGGGGAAGAAACTGTTTTTGTGCCTTGCTGTTCTGGTATTTGCGGCTCTGAGACGCCGGCCAGATGGCAAAAGTTCAAAAATGGGGTGACTTGGATGTGAGGGGTCCATAGTTATTGTTATTGTGAAATGTAGTTTTAAAACCATTTCAGCTGAGAATGTAGTTGTTTAAAACTAAAATCTGCGGTTTATTTATAAAGACAGGGCCTATTTAAAAATGTGTTTCACCAATTTCGGAGACGATCAGCTCCACGCGATCAGCGGGAGCTCAGTGGTCATGTTTACCGCGGAGAGCAGTCTTGACTCGGCAAGTCCTTCTGACATTTGCCACTGGCTCTGATGTCTCTTTAGTGGTTAAGCATAAAATATAATTCATTTTGAGTAAATCTAACAGGTAATCTTTGGTCTTTATTCAATTTATGTTAAAATTACAATAAAAATAAGCAATTGATATCAAATTTTGTTTCATTGTAATGTAGGCTGTATACATTTCCCTGAACTAAGTACACTTCTGCGGCTATATTTATGTTTAGGAGGCAGTGGTATTTGATATATTAGCCAAGGCGAGCTGACTGATGTTATCAAGCACGCTGCTGTTTGCAGAATAAGTCCAGCCTGCGGGAAATCACACTCCTGAGTCGAAATCGCAAAGTCCAAACTACCGAGGATGCAAGTCTGAAATTTGCGTGTGTGTCGTGAGACGTGTGTGTCGTGTTCTTTAACGTTCCACCTTGGAAACAAAGATACCGTGGCGCCAAACCCCCTCAAGAAAGTAGAAAGCAGTCATGTTTACAACTGAACAAAACAAACTGTGTTTGGCTTTTAAACATGTCAGTCAAATGGCCCCATGGGCGGGCCATGGCCAATGAAAGCTGCCATGAATTTCAGACCTTCAGCCTGAAGAAAATATTACAGACCTCCATCGGAAGCAAAACATTTTCATTAGCAACATTCTTTACTCTATCTTCTTTCGTGTTCAACAGAAGCAAGAAAGTCGTACTGGTATGGAACAACATGTGAAAGGGTACCTTTTAAACAATTTTCATTTTTGGCTGGACTATCCCTTCTGTCATTGTTGACTGTTAATTGTTATGGAATCTGAATGTAAAAAAGCACGGAAATATAAACACCCTCCATGTCCACTGTTCTGAGATGTCAAGGTAAAAGAATTACTCCCTGCCTGTGCTGAAACAACCAGTTGTGAAGTTCTCATTCTTGCACACACACTCACACACACACACTTGGATGCACCTCATCCATGCCGGCTGTTCTCTCTTAGGGCTGCCACTCCACAAACTCCAGATCAGCAATGGAATGTCTCGGCACTGGCAGGATCAAAAGCACTGGCCGGCTCCCTCACGTCACCTGACCGGAATCCAATTAAATCTTTATGGAGGGATCAGAGTGATGCAGTGTGTTTGCATGAGTGTGTCAAGAAACTGTGGGGGTGACTGAACAATGTTGCATCTCGATAAATGGTGAGAGGAGGAGTTGGGGGCACACACACACACAAGGGACCTGATGCATCTCATTGACAGAGTCCCCAGGGCAAAGGTTTTATGAGTCTAAACTTAATGAACATCAGGTGCTCTTATTTAAGCAACATGCCACAGTCCGGCTATAATAAAGATTTAAACAGGTCAATATAGTCCCTTTATAAAATCAAGAAGTTTCAATCGCTCAGATTAGGCTTTTTTTCAGAATTAATCTATTAAACTGAATAAAAAGTCTATTTGAGGGGCAGGATGCTCTATTTTATTGATTCTGATGTAATGGATCACCACAGACAGCTGAAGTCTAAAGTTACAAAGTTCAATTATAACTCAAAAAGCAGGCTCGGTGCGAACCGTCAAAGCGTACGGTAGAGGTGAGATCACTGACTCAAATGATCGACACCCCCGGGAGAGCGGTGACGTCACAGCGGCGGAAAGTCAGCCAGGCATCCCGGAGGATCCGCGCGCCCCTACACTGCCTGAGCGCACGATCTCTGAGTGAGTATTGTGGATAGTCTCTGCACGCGTGGTATCCTGCTCGCGAGGATTTCGGATGTGTAGGGGAAATGTAGGGGCTACTACACCACGAGCCGGATTTATTACGAGTTTTGCCTGAATCTCCATTCGAAGATATGCCTACATACTCTTTTTGCCAACACACCCTGGAGATCATTTAGACGCAACTTTGGAGCGGCGGCTTTTGCCCGCTTTATCTGTGGTGAGCCTCCTTCACAATAGCTTTTCAACTTTGCCGAATGCGGCTACTTTTATTACAAAATGCATTACAGAAAAGAAGGCAAACAGAATTACTGTATCTACTACTGTTACTACAACAACCAATCATTTACTTGTGGTACTTAACCAGTAATAAATATCATAATTATTAACATCGTCATAATATTGCATGCTCATGCACAGGCAATGGGCACACGCAAATGGATGTAAGCATTAGTAAAGTGAGTTGCACAGATTGAGGTGGGCTATAAGAGCGCACAGTCTCGCGGTTCGCTCGCGCTCTCTGGTACAGTCAGCAGTGAGACAGCGCCATCATTCGCGAGCAACATCCTGCATGTGCCGTGCTGGAGCGACGGGTTAAAAAGGTTTTCCGTCTGAGGATACTTTTTCTGTGGTTTCCATATGGTATGGAACGTTGCTTTGAAATGTTCAAGTGTTTGTGTGTTTCTTTAAATATACCTCAAAATATAAATATTGTATTTTATATTTCACTATACCAGGCACCAGCCCGGGATATTACAATGCACAACACCGCAGCAAAGATTAGCAATTACTTCTTAATTAAGCAAACATTACCTTAAGTTCTCAAACAATTAAAGGCAGAAAATCAGTCAATAATAATATAAGAAGAAGAAGAAATGACAAGAAGGCTTGGTTTTCTCTTTTTTCATTAAGCTATATTGTTATATTAGCCTATATATGTTATACTATTCGCGTGCTTTTACACTATAGTTTATACATTACCAAATCTCTTATTTATGTTTTATACATATATTCAGCTCTTATATTTATATTAACCAACACAACTTTGTTCACACTAATAATCACCAATATAGCATTTGAATAAATGTTGTGTAGCCTACTCCGTTTAATTGCGAACGCTTTTCACAGAGCACAGCCGCATATGTGTAATAAAACGCATTAATGCTGTAGAAAAACTGGTATTGATAAATCTTTGGACTTGGTACCGAAGTACTGGTGTTACTTTGATATCCCTAGAAATATGTAGCTTAATGTACCATATACCTTGCGCATCGACCTTTATCATGTCAAGTATCTCAAATGCAGACATGGAGATAATTGTTCTGCTTTGTTCCAAAACGCATGATGCAGCATATTTCTTCATTAGAGAGAGGTTTGGCACATAAAATAAAACATCAAAGATTTCTCCTGTCCCCCTGTGAGGGGAGAGCGACAGCCGTTTCATCTTCATGCCAAGAGGAAGTAGATCCGTGCGCTGTGCAAGGAGCGCGGAGAGATATTAAGAGCGCTTTGTGTGTGTGCAGATCGGAGAGAGTTCAGTCAGTGAGCAGAGAGAGCGGTTGAGAGTGTCGGTACCATGCAGGGATTCGGAAATTACAAACTTCATGAAAAGCCACCAAGCAAAGGACGTTAGTACTGAAATAGGTATGTACGATTTAGGAAGTCTTAATATTGCGCGAGGACTTATTGGACGTGTTCTAGTTTTGTGCTATTTTCAGAAATGCGTAAAAGTTTCAGTCAGCTCGCGGTGTAAAGTTCCCGTTGGGAGTCCTCCACTGCTCTCCGTAGTGGAAATAGGGCAGCTTTGAAGTTAACCGTAGGTGGGCAAAACTGTCGGAATACTTCATGTGTTCAGTTGTAGTTTAATTATTTAAGGTAAGCGGTCCAGAGTGGTCAGCTAATTGTTTTCGAATCGGAACAGTTGATACATCTGGCCAGCGCATGAAGGCATCAGTGTGGCGACGTGAAATGAATAAGAACTGACGGACTGGGGGATGGGGATACACTTTAACAACGGAGCAGAAGCCCGTCTTTTGTTGCTTTGGTATTTTGTTTCCATTCCAAAGGCTAAATTGCCGTATATTTAGGAGAGTTAACAGCGAGGTTCCTGCGAAAGCATTCAAATAGAAGGCTATGTTGTTTAGTGTGCTAAAAACCAAAAGGTTGTATGGTTCTCTGGTATTTCTGATAAAGTTCAGTCATATTTATTTAATTTCTGAACGACATACTGACGGTTGTGAGTCTTTTACTGTTTTATACGCTCGAGGGCACGAATAGTTGCGAGGATATTTGGAAATCTCGAGCACGCGCTCGCGGAGTTCTCTGCTGTACATTGCTTCAAAAAGCAAAACCACTTATTAAATGTTAAATGCTGTATTAATGTTAAGAATGTCTACATTGCTCCATACTTTTAGCGAAAGATTAATGCGAACAGATGAAACGAATGCTGAAAGTTTTCTAGATATTTTTTTTGGTTAGCCATGCTAATTACACTTTCCTGATGTGCAGCATATCAGAAAATAAACAAAACAATTAAGTATACTACTAACCATCATTCAATGCCTTTCTTACAGCTAATACAAAGCATAAATGAATACATATTGTAATAAGCTCTTCTTTGTAGTGTATTAGTGAGTTCCGGTAAATAATACAGATCAAAGTAAAATAAAGTTTTCGTATTTGATCATTTTTTTTCATAGTGATTAACACAATTGTTAATGTTTTCTTATTTATGAACATAATATTGAATACATCTCTGTACACATTGCATTGTTTTTAGCTAAAGAAGATTATGTCAGGAAGCAGTGAGAATAATGTATAATTTATTCAAGAAGCAGTGGAATGTGACTATATGTATACAAAAAAGGCACTTCCATCCTCACAGTGTTCATGACAGTTCATCATTTGGCCTATCAGCTGTCATGGTGTCTGTGGTGAAGTTGGAAATATAGACAAATAGTCAGTGGCTGTGTCTATGGATGCTGATGCACTAATCGTATTTGTTTTGAGTGATGATATACCGTAAACAGATATTCAAAAGTTGCCTGTCAGTTTCTTTTCTGCTGCAACCCAGATCGTAATGATAATTTAAGAGGTGATAGATATGAATTTTCAGATAGAAGACTCAAACCATGCAAATATGTCCCAAATGTACTAAATCTATTAAAATTGGAGCTTCATTATCTCTTAACTTTTTTCTCTTTATTCTCCACAGTTTCAGTGAGGAGTGCGCTGCAAACATGCAGAACCACGTGACTTCACTTCTGGTGGTTCTGCTTCTCCTGTGCGGCTGCACTGGGATCCAATGCCTCGACACTGCGCACATCCCTCTGTTTACCCAGTCTGTTTACAATGCAACCATTTATGAGAACTCAGCTGCTAAGACCTATGTGGAAAGTCCTGTCAAAATGGGAATCTACATCACAGACCCTACCTGGGAAATACGGTACAAAATCGTGTTGGGAGACAATGAGAACCTGTTCAAAGCTGAGGAATATCAATTGGGAGACTTTAGTTTTTTGCGAATAAGGACCAAAGGAGGTAGCAGTGCTATTCTTAACCGGGAGGTTAGAGACCACTATATTCTCACAGTCAAAGCCATGGAAAAGAATTCAAATGCTGAGGCACGAACACAAGTCAGGATTCAGGTACTGGACACAAATGATCTTCGACCACTGTTCTCTCCAACCGCTTATAGCATATCTATACCAGAAAACACAGCTATTCGCACAAGCATAGCCAAAGTGATGGCGACGGATGCAGATATCGGCACGAACGGAGAGTACTACTACAGCTTCAGGGAATGGACGGAAATGTTTTCGGTCCACCCCACAAGTGGTGTAGTTACGCTAACTGGAAAGCTGGACTACTCTGAGACAAAGCAGTATGAATTAGAGATTTTAGCAGTGGATCGAGGCATGAAACTGTATGGTAGCAGTGGATTTAGCAGCATGGCTAAGTTAACGGTACGAGTAGAGCAGGCCAACGAGCACGCACCGGTCATCACTGCTGTAACCCTAGCGCCCTCAGACACAGACAAGGACCCTACTTATGCTGTTGTGACTGTCGAAGACAATGACCAAGGTGCTAACGGTGAGATAGCATCTCTCAGCGTGGTTGCAGGCGACCCTCTTCAGCAGTTTAAAGCCATGCGGACCAGTCCAGGCAGTAAGGAATATAAAATCAAAGCAGTTAAGCAGGTTGATTGGGATAGTCAGCCCTTTGGATACAACCTTACACTCCAAGCCAAAGACAAAGGGAGTCCACCCCAGTTTTCATCTGCAAAGGTCATCCATGTCACGTCCCCCCACTTTAAAGTAGGGCCTCCTAAGTTCAATCAAGCTATTTACAGAGTCAATGTGAGTGAATTTGCACCACTGCACACACCTGTTGTAATGGTAACAGCTGTGCCAAAGTATCCTCAGCTTAAGTATGCATTCAGACACAAATTGGATAAAAATCATTTTACCATTAATGCTGATACAGGCTTGATCACAACAGCTGGGCCCCTTCATGCAGACTCTGTGAACAAGTATGAATTAGAAGTTGTGACCAGCGACAAAAAAGCATCTGCAAAAGTAATCATCAATGTGATCGACGTGAACAACAACGCACCAGAATTCAAACAGACATCTTATAAAGCTAGCATTGATGAAAATATGCCCAAAGGTACTAGTGTACTAACCGTAAAAGCCACTGATTTAGACAGTGGGGAAAATGGATATGTCACTTACAGCATTGCCAATGTGAATCCCCAGCCGTTCGTCATTGACTACTTCTCTGGTGTCATCAGTAGTTCCGAGATTTTGGATTATGAACTGATGCCAAGGATTTATACCTTGAAAGTGCGGGCGTCAGACTGGGGTTCCCCTTTTCGACGTGAGCTGGAAACTCAGGTTACAGTTACACTTAACAACTTGAATGACAACAAGCCACTTTTTGAGAATGTGGATTGCAACATAATTGTGCCAAGAGACCATGGCCTTGGTGAACAGATCACGACGGTGTCTGCTATTGATGCTGATGAGTTGCAGTTGGTGAGGTACAGAATGAAAGCTGGGAATGACTTGAATCTTTTTGAAATGAATCCAAACTCAGGCGTTCTGTCTTTAAAGCAGCTTTTGAGTGAGGGTGAGGCAGCAAAAGTGTCCTATCACAGCTTGCAGATCATAGCCAGTGATGGAGAACAAGAAACTCAGCCCATGTTTTTGAACATTACGGTCGTTACGGCGCGTAAACCAGTCCAAGTGAAATGTGTTGATACTGGAGTTGCCAGCATGCTGGCAGAAAAGCTGCTGCAAGGAAGCAAGATCCACAGCCAAAGTGAACCTGAAGACCACTTCCAAGACTTTCACTCTGTGAATCGCTTTGCACCCCAGTTTGCAGAAACATTTCCCAGTCTGATTGAGGTCAAGGAAGATTTGCCTGTCGGGGCCAGGATTGTCCATCTTAGTGCCACGGATTCTGACAGCGGTTTTAATGGAAAACTTGTTTACGTTATCTCTGGGGGTGATGCTGAGAGTCGTTTCGTTCTTGACATGGACAGCGGGTGGCTCAAAGTCTATGCACCTCTTGACAGAGAAACAACCGATCACTACACATTGAACATTACAGTGTATGACCTTGGAATACCCCAGAAGTCATCTTCACGTCTGCTGGATGTAAAGATCCTGGATGCTAATGACAACAGTCCACAGTTTTTACAGGACACATACTCCGTGGACATCAGCGAGGGCACTGCGGTGGGCACAGAGATCATTCAAGTGGAAGCAAAAGATAAAGATCTTGGTGATAATGGTGTGGTCACATACTCCATACTGGCAGACATGGATCAATTTTCTATTGATCCAAAAACCGGGATCGTTACGGTGAAGAAGCCTCTAGACCATGAAGTGCAAGCCAGTTTTGTGCTCAAGATAGCAGCTCGTGATCAGGCCACTGCTGAACCTCAACTTGTCTCTACTGTGTTGCTTAAAATCACACTGGAGGATGTAAATGACAACCCCCCAAAATTTATTCCTCCAAACTATCAGGTGAGAGTACGTGAGGATCTACCCATTGGTACTGTTATAATGTGGCTGGAAGCTCACGACCCTGATGTTGGGCCATCTAGCCAGGTACGATACAGCCTCATTGACAATGGGGATGGGAAATTTGAAGTAGACAAATTGAGTGGTGCCGTACGAATCGTGCAGAATCTGGATTACGAGAAAAAGCAAGTGTACAGTCTCACAGCAAGGGCAAAGGACAAAGGGAAGCCGATATCTTTGTCCTCGAGTTGTCACATTGAGGTGGAGCTTGTGGACGTGAACGAGAATCTGTACAGGCCATTGTTCCCATCATTTGTGGATAAGGGATTTATAAAAGAGGATGTGCCCATTGGAACATCAGTGATGAAAATCAAAGCTCAGGATGAGGATAAAGGAAGAGACGGAGAAATCCGTTACTCCATTCGGGATGGGTCGGGTCTGGGGATCTTTACTATCGACGAAGAAACTGGTAAGTTATCTTCCTTTCTCTTTTATCCATTCATGACTGGGGCGGAGTTGCGGGGGATATTTTTTCGGGTCATGAATTATTCAAGAAACAAATCTCATACGGATGAAAGTGGCCGGTGATAAAAACGATGCCAACGTGAAAGGGCTTGCTGTAGTAGAGGTGGTTTTTTTGTACAGAAGCAGGGATTCATATTTTGTGTGGCATCAGTTGGATACTTGCACAGGTTGGTGGAAGCAGTTGGATGTCTTTGAGAGAGCTGATGAAGAGCATCCTGATTCTTTTCATTTTTCAGCCGGAGGAGAGAGAATTGATGGCAGGAACAGATGGAGCAGCTGTCTCTCGGACCTGCTCTAGACATTCCACACTAGTTGCCGTGGTATTAAGAGGATCGCTCGCCCTCCCCACTCCCTACTTCCGTGCACACATATTTTTCTACTTCATTCTTTCTCACTGTATATTTTTCTTTTAAAATAATCAAATCAAGCACTGGCTATTTCTCATTTATAGATTATTTTGTTATGTAGGCCATAGGGTACTTATGGTACTAACCTGTATTAATGTGAGCCGTTGAGAGTTAGGGAATGGTGCTTTTTGAAGCAAACACATTTCAAAAGTCAACATCTGGACTCATTATCTTTATACAAAGAATGTATTAATACCTCTCTCAGCTGCCCTGACCACTCAAAGCACCTGTGCCAAAAGCTTAAAATAAGCAGTCTGGAATTCCAACGGTCTTTGACACAGAGAAACTATTGGCCACCCGGTAAAAAATGAAAGCCTTATATACCCAAAGATCACAAGACTGTGAATATTAAGTGTGTGTGTGTTTTTTTTTTATTTATTTTTTTTATGCTGAGCTAAATGATTAATGTACAAACAGACCAGTGAAACGTCATGCCTAAAATATGTTTTTGTGCATGCATGCAGTCAAAGTCTGGACTTTCACTAGATTATTCAAGGTGGAATTGTATTAGTACACTCAAAAAAATATATTGTTGGTCTAACTTAATAAAATTATGATGCACATTTCCATGCATTTAAACTGATTTATTTGAACTTAAATGAAGTTAAATGAACTTCTACATAAAGCCACTTTCACACTTCATTCACATTGCCAATGATTTCCCGGAATATGTGTGTGCGTTCACACACCACCCGTAAAGGTCCCATAATGACACGTGACATCAGGATGTGACGTGTAATGTAGTACTAGTCGAAAATGCCAGGCACTTTAACTTTCACTTAAGCTGGCGAACAATCTCAGATTTAGCGCAGATAATAAGGAGCTAACTGATCTCTGCTTCATTACAGTTTGCACCTATTTTTTCGGCGCAAACGTTGATCTGCCTTTAGAACACCCACACGATAACGTCACTACAACACACCCTTTAAATAAAGTTGTGACATTTGCCAACTATGGTAGCCCATACTCAGAATTGGTGCTCTTCATTTAACCCAGCACCCAGGGAGCAACTAGGGGTTCAGCGCCTTGCTCAAGGGCACTTCAGCCATGGGTATTGAGGGTGGAAGAGAGTGCTGTTCATTCACTCCCTCCCACCTACAACTCCTGCCAGGACCAAGACCTGAACCTGCGATCTTCAGGTTACAAGTCCAACTCTCTCACCATTAGGCCACAGCTTTTGTTCACACAGTGCTCGTTTCGGGACTTAATCTGGCAATGTTATTAGATCCCCAACCCGGGATCGATCCCGGAATCAATCCCGGGACGTGTTTGTGTTCACACTGAAGGCTATATGGCAGTGTTCCGGCAATTTTCCAGGACCAATGTGCAGTGTGAAAGGGGCTTAAGAAAGTAAACTAGCAGTATCTCCTTTGAATCCCTTTTAAGAAATCTTGCTTTCTTGGGTGGTAAATTTAGCATGACAGGATGTGCTGGCATAGGGATGTCCCCCCCAACAAGACCATCTGTTGGCCATTGTGCCTGCCCAGTCTTATGGAGATTGAGCTTTGCTGCAGTTCCAATGGATGGAAGCTTACTTAAAGATTTTTCCAAGTTGATTTGGAAACAGGAAATAGTTAAATTGTGTCTTGGGTGTATCAAAAATTTAGAAACCTGAATGAGTTTGTCACCACTGCAGATATAATGCTTCTAAACTTAAAAATTACTTTGCAGGGCTCAACAGTAAGCATGGTCTGCTGACCTAGGGCCAGTGTGAGAAAGTTTTGATCAAGTTAACAGAACTTTCAGTTTTACATTTATTGATATTACAGGCCTCTATCCTTTTCTTGGTGCAGTATAATCTCCATATCAAAGTTTTAATGCAATAGTTACCATGATGTTTTGTGGCTCCGAGTGTTGTCAATTGAGTCCACTCAGCACCACCCCTAACTAGAGATGCAGGTCACCGGGAGTCTCTGACCTTCTCCCCCGCTCTTTGACCCCCAAATCGATCTGTCTGCTCTGGCAACCATGCCATTGTCTTTTTCAGGGTCCTATTGTTAAGGATCATAGCCAGGACTGGTAGTAGTGCAAATATGCCTGAGGTAACAGCAGCTCTCTTGGGAATGGAAAGATTAGAAGAGTGATGGGTAGGAGGTGTTCGGGTTTGAGGTCACTACATGTGGGATGAATATCATGTTTTAAGCAAGGAATCAATCTTTAACTCAGGTTAGAGAATAGTAATAAAGAGCCATTTGTTGTTCTGCACTAAATGAGTATTTTAAGAACGAGAGGTCATCATTGCTGGAGGCTATGGATGTACCTTTAGTCATGTTTTATGAGAATGAACACCAAAAGAAAGACTGAGACACATCTGGGCCAGATTTGGTGCTTTGGACTATATTTTCCATGTGTATGTGTTGTTTACCCATTTTATTCTCTACTTCTGCAGACCCCACAGGGGGCCGAGGAATGTGCAAATTAAATGTTTTCCATCGTTCATTTCTACCCCCCATTTTGTTCTCCTCAGCCCTACATGTTTGACTTCAGTAGTTCTGCCTCGTAGGAATGTTAGGATTCCGTCATTTATATCCCGTCTTCCCATAGATGTATTTTTGTTTGCCTGAGCAGAGCAAAAGCTTCCCTCAAAAACCTCAGTTCTGAGAAACATAGTATGAGTTAAACTATTACTGCCACAATGGAACTTGACCCGATTAATGCTTGAACACTGAGTGGTTACTTGAGATTGTGTCTCTTTATTTTGTGTGTAAATAGCAAAACTAGAAATCTGTTTCTAGAACCTCCTGCAGTGTTTATTTGTGCAATTTCCACAAATATGTCAAGAGCAGAGGGCTAAAATGGACCCTGGTGAGACCTTAGTGCTTAAGCCAGGGAAATTCTGCCATGTGTGTGTGTGTGTGTGTGTGTGTGTGTGTTTGTCAAGATGACACACACACACACACACACACACACACGTTAATGAGGTATGCCACTAAATTGATTGATGTCACCAGAGCTGTGCAAAGAGTCTAGTGCCTTTATTTAAGAATCCGCCCATGGTAAATGGGAAGATAAAGCTGGAGAGCAAAGTCACAGGTCAAGGACCTTAGACTTTGATATTTATTCTTATATTAAGTCTTAGAAATAGATGGTTGCTGATGCTGAGTTTTCTCTAGGGACACTGTGAGTGAAAAACAACCACACCACCACACACACAGACACGTATATATCTGAGAAAATCAGCGAGACCTGGTTAGTCTTAAATTGGGAAGTCTTGCTTTACTACCTTTAATGGGATGAGTTAAAAACTTATTTTAAGAAGCAACACATTAAAGGTGATGAAAAGGAGCTCAAATTTTGACATTGAATGCTTAATTAGGTTTAACCTTTCATTTCATCTACTAGAGCTCATTTTAAAGAACCACATCTGCCAGACAGTTTTCTCATTTGGGTTCTGAGAATAGTACATTTCTGCTTCATTTTATTAATTTGCTCTATAATGAAGTCAGCTCAGATTTTTTGCCCAGGTGACCACACAAGATGTGATATAGCAATCTACACCTCCTGTGAAAGTTTTGCAGGTGTCACCAACATTGAAATGCTGAGTAGCCACACATTTCAGCTCTTTAAATTTATGAAAATGACTCTGAAGTACATTTAGTTTGTGTTGTTATTTAATATCCCAAAGTAAAATCTAAATAGCCTTTAAAAATTTGGATCAATTTGTGTTAAATCCACTGAGATTACAATTTCTCAACTATGTGAAAAATAGTTGTAGTTTTGATGAAAAAACTCACAAGTGACATACACTACACTTGTTTTTTTTTTTTTTTGCTTAGAAAAATCATCCAGATATTTGAAGTGCATTTCCTGTTGGAATTCTCATTGCAAAAAGACTAAAATGGCATGGAATAGTGCATAAGCATGCAAATTCGGATGCACCTACCTACTCAGAAATCAGCATACAGAGATACCTGCTTGAGCCAGACACCATTAGGTCAGAGAGTGCCCCATAATGCAGAGCATGCAACCATGTCTAATCCTTGACTCACTGCACAAAAATATCTGTCTGTGCATGAAGCAGCATAGAAAGCCATGATTTCTTCCACATTGCTGTTCCCCATGTGACTGATGATAAGAAAATGTAGACTGACTTGCAATATAACTATTCTTTTAATAAAAAACATTTAAAACTTCTGGTTAAGAAGTTTCAAAGATTGATTATTCACTAGGCAAGGCCAAAATCTTCAAACACGGTCTCTAAATGCATTTTAATTTATGTTCTCGGTACTTCGTTTTATTAACATAACTGTTAACATCTTTCTCTCTTAAGTCCATATGCTCTGGCAAGCCTTTTTTGAATTCTCTTTGAAGACTTACAACCCCACTATATTTTTAGAAACTTTTCAAATTGCATTTTTGTAGTGGAAACCAATGCAGTGTTTTTGAAAACTCAGTCCACTTGATACATGCTGACATAAATTAAGTCCTCTGTTCATTAACAATTCTTTTAGCATTTTTGTGGAAGATATTCAGAGAACGGAATTTGTTCTTCTATGAACTGGCACATAAGTGTATTTGTCAAACTACAGTGGTTGAGCCGTATGTTTTTGGTTTCCCAAAAAAGAACCAGTAAGATTCATTGATTTGTAATCCGACTACACTGATCGGCCTGTTTTTGATTTCCCTAAAAATAACTGGATCATAACTCAGTGGTTTATGACTCGTACCTTACTGGTCATTTTGTGTGCTTTTTAGATTCTGTAGAGGTTTAGTGGCTTTACTGAATACTAAAAAGGAAAACACTAACAGAGTAGTTTGGTTCTAGTATTTTCAAAACTAGTTCCCATCCTTTATCAAAAATGCTTTATCTTTGCTTTGCAACATATATTGACTGTTGTACCTCTGAATAGTGAAATGGTACTTATTGAAGACATGAATTAGTATGATGTACAAAGCACTAGTATGAGAGTGTGCATGTGCTGCTTATTGTGCCGTATCCTCTGTATGCCCTTCCTATGGGGAGAAAGGTTGGCTGATTTGCTCTGATGCCAGATAACAGAGGAATGTACTGACGGCTTTGTCTTCTCATGTTTGGCTACCTTTCAGTTGGCCCGGGCAGAAAGAAAGGGAAGGGGTCATCTAAATGAAAGGGGTCAGGAATGAGTTTTTTCTCCTGTCATGCCATACCTGGTACCATCACATTTTCCACCAAGTGTCACAATATTAAGCCTATTATGCGACTACTCTCTTTTACCAGTCTCGCCATCTCATTTCTCTTTTTCTGTCTCTCAGGAGTGTGACTACTTCATTTCCACTTTTTGCAGAGGGCAAATGACTGTGACTGGCTGACTCTGTGTAGTCTTTGCTTGAGTCGTGTTGCTGGAGCAAACGGATTCTGGAATGCAGGATCAGGAGTTGATTGTAGGGTGCTAAATGAAAAGCACACTTTCCCTCGTTAAAGTCAACTGCCTTCCCCAACTATCAGGTCCCATTTTTGGGAACTAGTGCTGAAGTTAACTCTTGTAATTTTAATGTTCCCTAAATAAATGCCAGTTGTGCAAAAGAATGCCGTTTATGCCAAAGACAAACCAGCAGTGGAGTGTTTTTGGTCTTAGACGTGTGCGCTACAGGATTGATGGTTTGACGTCAAGCCCAGTGTTTCATACTCAAATTCCATATGCCATGGTCCAGCTCTCAGACATGCCAATTCCCATTACGGTGGGCGATGTTGCAGTGTTCACTGTTCCCCTGTGATGTAACAGATTTTTTAACGAGAATCTAAGGCGAGTGACAGCAGATGTAAACATGGCGCTGGTGGAAGCAGAGTGCGAAACCAGAGACGCTAACCACCGACGCGAGACAAACTGTATGATACATCTGCTCCCAAACTATATCTGACTGTGCGTCAAAGTTAACTGGCATTTTAGCATTGCACATCTTGGGACTATGTATGTCACACCCACAGCTTTTCCACTCAGAGTTTAGAAATGAGAAATGAAGATGAATTCTTTTTATTTCACTGTTGGGCTTCTGTGCTCGACAGATAATCACAACAGCTTGTCACGAAGGCACAACAAATTATTGCATCATGGACTGTTTAGCAAAAATGCAGTGTTTTTCACAAAAATCTTGCACCTCTTTTTGAAATACCTCCATTTAGACAAATTTAGTGTTTTGTATGAATTTTGACAAACACAAACCAACATTCAAACAAAGGCATAACAAATAATTGCATAGTCCTATTACAGTGATGTTGCCGATTTAGTTCGTGTTGTTTGAAGACGGTGAGCGTGCGGCCGGGGGTCGCTCTCTCTGGCGCACTCTCTCTCTCTCGCACTCTCTCTCTCTCTCGTGCTCTCTCTCTCTCTGCCCTGTTAAACTGACAGGACTTAAAAACACATGCAAATGATAAACTTTCACTCCGCAATTAATCCGCGAATCACATTCGTCAAGGGCCTGTACAGTTAATGAATAATGGATCAACTACGACAGCCTACATCGCACATCCTGCGATGTGACTATCGTGGACTCGTACATCACGATATCGATGCTTAAATGACACACCGTTTTTATTAATCTTTGTAAATGTTAGTTAATGAAAATACAGTTGTTCATCGTTAGTTTTGTTAAATCACATTGTCTTAACTAATGTTAAAAAGCAATAAAAAATTATTTAATAATGCGATAATAAATGTTGAAATTAACATTAATTAAGATTAATAAACCCTAGAAGAATTGTTCCTGCTTAGTTCATGTTAACTAAAGTAATTTACTAATGTGAACTAATGAACCTTATTCTAAAGTGTTACCAGATTTTTTTTTATGCAGCCCCCATTGTGGTGGTGTTAATATATATATATATATATATATATATATATATATATATATATATATATTAGGGATGTCAAATTTCGATTATTTCCATGATCGATCGTCGTTTAAATTAACGATCAATTAATCGATTAATCGTTAACCATAATACTGCAAAATGCGTCTATTGCAGGCACACAGTCAGCGGTATGACAGGATGTGCAAAAGCCACACACACACACACAAAACGCTTTCTCACTTGAATTAAAGAGGTTTTAGTCTGAATAAAATGCTAGTAGCAGGATTATAAAATGAATAGATGCGATTATGATCATTTGATAAAATGAAGAGAGCGCGCCATACTTTTGAGGTCATTTTACTTTGTTGACAGTTTCCAATCCCGCACGGAGAACGCTGAACGCGCCTCTTTAAATGGTTTTGTGGTGCTCGTTGTTGTATTTTAAAGCACAATTGCGATGTTTTCAACTGACATTATTGTATAAAATTATCCGAAATGTGGAGCGCATGTGACTGCGCTGCACATTAAGTGAACTACATCGGCGCTGCTGCACCAAAACACAGTTGCTCACATTAATTTGATCCTGCTGGATTCTGTCCTAGAAAATGTCAGATTTTTTAAAATCCGGCATACAGCGCATTAGATCGTGGATGAGCGAGCGCGGATTTGGCTAGATTTATTTGGAGGTTATTGCTCATGTCTCATTCGGCACAAATCGAAATGTTTCCATATTCGCAATGTATTTGAATGTTAAACTATTATTTATAATGTAAACTAGGCTTGTACTTAACACGCATTCGCATATAGACGGAAAAGATGATCCTCTTCATATGAGCAAAAACGTCCTTGGCATAACAGCAGAGAGGACCGGTATACTACGGTCTATTTAAACTGAATGCTCCAGGAATGTGTCGGTCACAGCGCCTATTAATCGCTGTTTTGAATCCAGCAATTATTTATTTAGAAATGATAAGATCTGATTATGACAAGTGTGGTATAAAAGCTTTGTTTATTAGAGGAATAATAGGTTAACTGGAAAATGTTACATCGCGACCATGCTTTTGGACCCCATAGTCTTCATTTACGCGGCTTTGTTCTGGTTTGCCGGTTGGTCACGAATTTCCACAAATTCAGTATATTTAGGCATTGTTTCTTTTCCTAAATCTTCATAGTCTAACCCTCTAATTTCCCAGGTTTATTTTATTATCTTTCGCTTTTAATAACTGTTTTCGCATCTCTTACTCTGGTAAACATGGGAAGGGAAATTAAAGATTTCATGAATTAAGAATTTGTTCGATTTATTAATTTGTTCCCTTATTTCACTTAAATCATGGGTTATTTAGGGAACAAAATTAATGAAACATGGACAATTGCCACATTAATAATTCGTAGGAATGAATTAACAAGTTGTAGGAATGAATAGACTACCTGTCCTGTCACTGTGTCCCGCAGCCCTGCAAAGCGCACGATATAAAACAGTTATCTGATGAAATGATAAGTAACTACATTTCTATTGCATTTAATGTTGAAGAACTTTTATGTTGTTTCTATTTTAATGTACTTTAAAGTTTAAATCACATTAAAAGCTTAATTTGTACATTGTGAATGAATGATGATGCTTTTATATATCGTCACCGTCACTCACAGCCGCTCGCACGTGTTGAGTGCGCATGAGCCGCACGCAGCCCAACATTGAATCGGTTAACCGACCATCGATAGCCTTAATCGATTGCATCTCTTATCGACAATTAATCGATCATCGATTAATCGTTGACATCCCTAATATATATATATATATATATATATATATATATATATATATATATATATATATATATATATATATATTTATATATATATATATGAAAAAATAGCAGTTAAAAACAGCAATAAGTATAATGTAAATTGGCATTTGTCATGTAGTCTTTGCTGCAGTCAGTCTTGCCCATCTTTAAGGCTTTGCATGTTTTCAGGTTTGTAGTCACAAGACTGTCCATGTAAACTCCCTCAGAAACAATTAAAGAGTTAGCATAGGCCTATGCCTTCATTTAGACTGGTTTGTGTGTTAACACTTTAATATATGTAATATGATATCACAAGTGTCTGTGTATGTTTTGGAATGTTGGTTTTTCACAGCTTTGCCCCTAGATAACGGTTAGGTATAAATTTGGGTTCATAATTATATGTAAAAGTGTAATTAGGAGCCTAGTTAAGAGTCAGACATCTGGGGTTTGAACCAAATGACTTCTCTATTCCCCGTGTTTTACTGCCTCGCCAGACTCCTCCCTGCAATATTTTAAAGGCCTTTGATCCTCGCCACACTGAAACACTTCAAGGAGCGCACGTTTATAAATAGAAAAGTTAGAGAAAAAAGATGTGAGGCTTTCAAAATGTGAACGCAGCACCCCGTATGAAACATACTCTCACTTCATAGTCTTATCAGCCTACCCAAAAGAGGAGAGAAGAAAAGCACTCCAGCATGAACTGGGACAGTATTGCGGCAGACTAGTGATAATGCCAGTGCCGACTATGTCACTGGGCAGCTATTTCATGCTTTGAAAAAATGTTGCTACAATGGAGGACAGATATTTGCTATCAGGGCTCAAAGATTGGAGGCAATTCATGGGGGAAAGAGCATGGATAAAGTCCAGACATGATATTTAAACAAACAGGCCGGCCTCACTGCCAGTCCTCTGCAAAAACACAAGGTCTTCTGGACAATGGGATCTGTTTTGGGCATGTGTTAAAAGAAGCTCTCAACTGGAATTAATAGGCTAAAGCAAGCAGGAAAATGATGGGAGGAAAAAAAACTTTTTTTTATTTTTTTTTTTGTTGACAAATTTCCTCTTCTTTTTCATGCTCCTTTTTTGTGCCAGGTTAGAATATGTCAGCATAGTAATTTTTTCCCTCAAGATTGCAAGATTTCCACTCACTCTCTGCTTTTAAGATGATAAGATTAGTGTGATATGTAGAGCGAGACACAATGACATAATGTAAGTGTACTATATTAAGTCGGTCAAATCATTCTGTTCCTCCTAAGTATGATTTTTCCCTCCAGCCAGATGTTCCAAGCTGTTTTTTGGTGCTAGTCAGGTTGGTAGTTGCTTTGTTAGTCGGGACGATATAGTGAAGATGCAATGATGCGTAACAAGAGGCTCAAGAGACTCTACAAGCCCGTAATCACGTGTCCAGCATGCCCTGCAGATAAGATGGCTTTTGTGTGCCAGAGTGTTTGTTAAAGTCATCAAGCACTCATTCTTTAATTGCTTCCTCAATCTGCTATTAGATGCCGATAACCATAGCAGTGGAAGTCACTTTTTTTCTAAACTAGATTTGTGTTGGTTTCCAAGAGAATTTTATTGTATAATGCATCTTTTCCCATACATACATTAATAGCTTTTAAAAGTTATAAAGTTTATTCAGTACTCTAAATATTTAGGGCTCGACGTTAAGAATTCCCTGCTGGCCTACATGCTTTTTATACCTTGTAAACTTAAATTTTTGGTGTTCTTTGTGGTTCTAGATTCTACTTGCTCTCTAAAGTCAGCTAGGTAAATAATAAAGTATATTTCAGCATTTTTAAGAAATATTATAAATAATTATTAATATTACAAATTATATAAAAAAATACATGTCAATTAAAAAAATGCTAATAGTATCAGAAAGTTATTAATGGCAGCATAAAATGTATAAATCAAGATTTCTTGGTGGGGTGGTCAGCAAGACAATAATGTGGTAAGTAAATAAATAAATGATGATTTTTGAAGTGTTATAAATCATATTTATTATATTATTCTTATTATTAAAATTTTAAATGAATATACATTTTTTAATACAATTTTGAATGTCGACATAAAAGTAAAAAGAAAAAGTTTTGATTATTATTTATATTTTTGTGTTGGGGCAAGTGATGATGTAGGCATGGCCAAATAGCTTGTTTGCAGTCACATGATTCTGATGAAGTGTGAAATTCAGATGGATATCAGGAAGTTAAAAGCTGAATGGGTGAGATACTGTGCTAGTTTTGACACTATAACAAGAGAAAGGTATAAACAGAAAATTACAACATATGTTGGATGTGATCCTTATGTGAGGAAGAGGAGCGATTTTTCAATTAAAATGAAATACTTGCCTGCAATCGAGAAAGGGATATAGTCTAAGCAACTAACCATAATTGCAAACAAGCTATTTCAAAAGTGAATCCCATGATGGATCCAGGATATATGTCACTTTTTCCAGCATTTTTTATTCAATTTCTTTCATTTTCCACCCGTATGTACAACTAATTTTCGGGCATGATAAAAGCTCCTTGTGTTTTCTTGGATTGACCAATTTGAGCATTCATAAACAACCCAAAACATTTTGGATTTTGAGATTCTGCTAGCGATATAGAAAAGTCACCTCCTGGCATGCAGCTGCATTTCGCGCCACAGCAATGACATCATGTGTAAACAACTTATATGTGAATTATTATTATTATTATTATTATTATAAATGTGAAGTAAAAAATAAACAACAACAACATATCGTTCAAAAGTATAAATTAGACATCCTGCATCCCTAAAGTGAAAGTAATGGGGTAGAGCCCTTTTAAAGCCCCTAAAAAAACTCTGGGAACCATAAGCATGATATGATTAAAGTTGGGAAAGGAGGGGGAAGGTGGGGTGATGGGAGCTTAGCCGAGGGTTCCCTCATAGTACTTTTGATTCTGACACTGGAATCTAAACTATTTCTCTGGAGTCTCAGGAAAGAAAAAGAATGAAAATAGAGTGAAGCGGGAGGTGGAGAGAAAATCGCTGAGAAAGTTTATGTAAGCATGTGAGCAGGAGGCCTAAGAAGGTTGAGGAATGCAGGAGCCCGGCAAACAGAATTAACCAAGCCAGTTCAAAGAGAAACGGACCACATTTTTAAAGTGCAGGCCAGGAGAATACAAGCTGCCCTAACTTACCCTTCTGCTTCCAACGCCTCCATTACATATGTGAAACCATGTAGAGTCACTCTCTGAAGGTCAAAGAATTGCTCAGAGTTAGTCAGACTTTGCTTTGATGATATTCACAGCATTTCAGCTAACGTCAAGTGTGCTTAGAGGAGCTGAAGTCTTGTGACTTATTACGCATCCTTAACAAAAAGTTGATATTGACAGTTTTTTGAAGGCAACTTGTCTCTTTAGGAAAATGAGTACTAGGGATAAACAGTGTTTTGCATATCTTAATCCTCTGTTTGACATCCTTGGTAATATTTTTCTAGCTTTTTAATTTGGTGAAATTGCCAGCTTTCCGTACACATACAATTAGAAATTTCTCAAAATGAAGCAGTGTCATATTTTTGTTTTTGTGTAGAAAGGAGAAACGAGGAGCTGCTTTTAGCTCTTTGGGCTATTCAAAAGTAAAATCTCTGAAAACACACTTTTTACACTCTCTCTCTAGTTTAGTTTGCCGACCAGTAGGGTTGGGTACCGAAACCCGGTGACAATATGGAACTGCTATGCACTGAACTGAATAAGAACGCATGTAATAATATTAAAACTCCATATACATTGGGAAGAAGGAGGCGGGAACCGGCGCACAATCAAAAATCATTTTAATATTCGAAAATAAACAAAACAGCGCGTCAGCCCCTCACGGCGACTGACGCGCACAAATAAAAAGCAAACACATAAAATAATGTCCCAGGCCTGGTCCTCTCTCGTCCTTCACTATAGTCGCTCCAGTTTTATATCCTTCCATCTCCTACGTGGGACTCGATACTGGCGGTGGGGCGCAGGTGTAGCTCATCTCCAATCACTACACCTGGCCTCACTCCTCGTTCCCACGCCTCTCGGCCCCGCCCCACTCGCCACAATGCAGATTTACTTAATTGCCTGAGCGATCGGTTGAAATATTTGTCCTGGTTCTCTGAAATGTACACAAGAAGCATGGGCATCGCTAGGCTTTTTTAGCGTGCTATATCATTTAGCTCCATAAACTGTACACACATTCGCCTCAAGAGTCAGTCCCCTTAAATTTTATATGAAAACGACGGCACACGGGTCTCCTCCCCGTCTTTCAGCATGCTCTTCAATCCGCAGACCATTGCAGAAACGGTGTGTGTTTATCGACAGATTGTCAGAATATTTGTATCTGTGCAGTTCTTTGTCACAAATATAGTTTACAAAGGGTAATGTGGGAGTAATCAGTTTCTCATCTACTGTAAAGTTTTTGCTTGGTTCACCGCTCATCACACCGTACACAGCTGTTTACTCCAGCGAAAATCTAGCCCTTAACACAATATGAACACATACTTTAATTACACTTATTTAAATATACTTAATCAAATTATATTTACTTTATACATACACTACTGTGCAAAAGTCTTAGTCTTAGGCAGTAGGGGTGTGCACGTATAGTCGAACATTCGAATATTCATTCTGCTCTAATTATTCGATAAATTAAAATGATATTCGAATTAAAAAAAAAAAAAAAAGTTCACAGTAAAACATAATTTGGTCACTTTCTGTTGTTCTCTATGTTGCTGAAAAATAACGTCTGTCTCATTAAACTTAATTTAAATAAACGAATATTCGAATATTCGTTTTTTGTGAGCTCAAATATTCGATTGTGATATTTGCAGAAAATGCCCATCCCTATTAGGCAGTCTGTCGTCAGACTGCTTATGCATTCAACAATCTCACTAGATTATTATAAAATTAATGGCAAAATGTAAACACACTACAGCAAAATATATAAATAACTTGCTTAAAACTCTTTTTTGGGGTGAAAATACTAATGTGCCTAAGTCTGTACTTAGATAAAGAATAACCATAGAGTAATTCACAGAACTGATTAAAGACAGGCACAGACAGCACTCATTTGAACTAAATATCAGAGTGATTGACAGAGATACAGTAGAAACATTATGTGTGGTTTTGTATTAAATAATGACCCAGATCGTGAAATATATGTTATTAGCCTTCGAGTAAGGTAAGCTTGGGAAATGAAAGCCTCCAAGGAGCGTGTGAATGCTATGGATTTATTTTAAATCTTTTTAATTTTCTTTAATGTAATTCTTTTTAGGATCTTTTAATTAATAATTGTTTATTTATTTTTATACACTGTAAAAAATTTATAATCTTCCCAACTCAAAATTTTCTAGTGACTGGTCACATCTAAAATTTTCAATTGGCCCAAGTGAAATTCTGTAAATGTAATTTTATCAATTGTGGCAATAGTCTGTTAACATTGGCTAAATTAGAAATAATTTGTTAAAACAATTGAAACGAAATTAGGTTACCAACCCATGTTATTGGCCCAATTATACATTTTAAATTGTAGTAGCATTCCTTTTTAGTTTTACCTAAACTAAAAATATATTTTGGTAAATTTATATTAGTAAAGCAACTTCACTGTATTGTTTATTCCCCGTTGCCCCAAAAGAAAAAAAATATATACATTAAACACTCAAGCCATACTGCCACATTTTATTTAATACATTTGATCAAATCTACAACAGTATTGTGAAAATACCTTAAATGGTAAATACATTGAACATTTCTGCACAGTAGACCTTAGTAGATAAAAATCATGCATTTCAATTCAGGATTCCAAGATACACAAAACTCATTAGACCTTAGATCTTACATTAACAAAACCACTTTATTTTTTACACAATTATTTTAAAAACATGTATTATCAGTGTTTAGAGAAATTTCACTGACATTTTGGTATTTAGGTACTACATTTATAAAACTGCACTAACAATATAAAATATTTTATTTATGCACATCCTAAGGAAGAAGATGGACTCGCATCATTGCACCTGTTCTCAGGACAAACTGATGTCCAGAATTTAATCCATTTAATTTTTTATTCATTTAATCCATGGGATTTGTGCTTCCTGTTCTTATGAGCTGTGAATGTACGGTAACTGTTGCTACAAAATTACAATTTAAAAAAGGACAATGAAACCCTCTCGTGGTTTTTAAGATGTCCTCTTAAATGGTGAAGAAATGTTGATTGAGAGCAGATTTCCCACAAGAAAATTTGGTAATCCCCTTGTTGCCAGTCTTTGGATGTACCCTCCACAAATGTGTTTTTAAAGCTCCAATTGTCTTGAAAATGCAAACACATTCTAGGTGTAAACATGGAAAGGAAGTTGCATTAACTGACCAATTGCAAGTTCTGTAGTGCTTGAAAATTAGGTCTTGGTGAGGTGATGAATACTTGCAGAAGCAGCACTGCATGGACTTCTTCTAAACCTGCAAAATAAATAAATGAAAAAGCTGAAAGATGATACTTTTGCAAAAAAAAAAAAATAAAAAAACATTTCTAAAGATAGAGCTAAACGGGGAAAAGTTGTCAGAAAGTCTGTACAGCAACTGGAAAATATAGCCAACTGTGGACTGTGTGACCAGCATGCTGGTGATAGTCAAGTCCACACTGCTGAAAGGGCAAAAGACCCAGAGTAATATTGAGCAATTTCTGTTACATATATATATATATAAAAAAAGAGTTAGAAATCTTTAGAAAAAATTAATTAGATGTACAATTATATAAAATAAAATTTGTTCAAGTTTGTAGAGATTTTCTGAGGGAGGGGTTCCCAGACTAATGCCTATTTCACACATACTCCATTTGCAGTGAGTATGTTAACTGGTTAGAGCTTTCACACTGCAAGAGGATGCGGTCCGGCAGTGTGTTCCAGGTGCGGTATGTCTGCAGCAGTGCAGCATTTCCGCATTAAGTCTATTTTTTGCTGTGCTGGACCCACTAAATTAAAGTGACAGCACATTGTTCGCATTAAAATAAACATGTATTGACATGAAAATCTAGATATTTCACCACATAATTTAAAGTCTACTCTGTTTCAAAGTCAACACATGGCTTTTTTCCTTGGATAAAGCAAGGAAAACGACACTATACCTGGCATTTTGGTAAAAAATAAGTGACATAATGGTTAGCACTCATCCTTTCTTGGAGGATTTCTTGTAAAAAAGATTTAAAAAAAAAACAAAAGAAAAGATGAGAATCGGCTGTTTTTGTCAAACCTGTTTTAAGTTTTAATTTAAAATATATCTCATTTCTAATAAATCTAGTAATTTCACCACATATGCATTTAATTTGAATATAATTTATAACTCTACTCTGTTCCAAAGTCATGTACACAATATGGCGTATCTCAATGGGATGCAAGCGGCGCAAGTGATCTTTCGTGCGTATCTCTATGCCATATCGTGTAATTTGACCTCACTTACCAGAAGTGATGGTGTGGGGACGGCTGATTTGAGGTAAAATGTGATATAAATACTGTCACTGACACATTGATGTCTGACACGAAATGATCGGTTTGTGTGAGAAACCCAACAGTATTTAATTATTAATTAACAGATTGCTATTAATAAATAGTGATATAATTAACATTACTAATTCTGAGCTTTATAGCTTGCCATACATGTACTGCAACACGCACATAAGCACTGGAGACGGAGTATGTGTCAAACGGGTGTAACACAAATTGGCCAACCACTTTGTAAATTATGTAGCCTGAATTACAGTATCACAAATTTTAGAAGCGTCTCATGGCGGCTCTCAATAAAGCAATTTAACACAATTTAAATATCACAAGAACTAAGGGTATTTTACACGAATATGGTATGAACAAATATGCAATAAAAACTTTTAAATACTCACTGTGAAAGTCATTACGTTAGTCGTTCCGTTTAGTCAGACCTAGGATGTTTGGCTACATTGAGAGAGAAAAAAAAAAGTTAACAGAAACATATAACTAATAGCTAGTGTCTCATACATTTATCATAATCACAATATAGTTTGATAAAATTATTTAGTTCAATAAATAGTAAATGAGATATTAGTATTGGACTAAATTAGTTTATAAAAGGCTATCATGAAACCAAGGCGTGAATTCAATGTTATTTTGCAAAATACAATGTTATGTAGGCTAAGGAAAATATTGTAGCGCACAGACTCTTCATAGTTGTGAAATTGCTGTTTGTTTTGCACCGGCAGTGATGGGGTTAACAAAGTAAGTTCGGAGCATAGATCGGAGGGCCGGGACAGTGTTCATCTCACAGACTGTCTTCGTTCTGATTAAAAGTTCGGAAATAGAGCTTCCCTTGTCTGTAATTTTTCAGACATTACAATATACTATGTCCTCAAGTAAAACATTCGGAGAGTCGTTAATGCGTTTAACCTTACACAATGTTAGTGTAATGGCCGCGGTAGTGTAACATTAATGCCCATGTTTTACGGTTTTATGCTGAAACATTGAGACCTGCACTCAGTTTGACGTAAACAAGACTTAATAAATTCATATTTCAGTACTCACCATAACTTAAATGAAGAAAAATCTGTTTGGAAATGATGTCTTAACTTCTGTCGTCGTACTTCAGCATCGACTCCCCAGTCTCCTCATCTCTCCCGCGCAGATATATTTGAATCCACTATACCATTACCAACGGTTTCTCTCAGGTGCGTTTTTTTCTCCGCAAGGCTTGTTCAGCAAACACAGATATTTCACTTGTACTTGATTAATTGGCTGAACACAATTTAATATGTTCAGAGAATATATATTTTTAATTTTACCTTTGGACCATAAGCTAAAATTACCCCAATGCATCTTTTTGTTTGGGGATAATTATTTGAAAGCAATTTGTTGAGTCAATATTTAATTGTCAGTTTCCAAAATGTTTCAAAAATTATTTTTTTTTACAGTGTAGAAGTATCGGTTCAGGCACCGTTTAGGCACCGGTACCATTTTAAAAGTATCGAAATGGCACCGGTATCGGATAAAACCCAATCGATAAACCAACCCTACCAAACAAAAATGTCCAACAGTGGATGTACATAGGTCATGAGAAGATCAGATAATATTTTAATATTCCAAATAACTGTGAAAGAGTAGACAATAGGGGGAGGAACCGACAATGACCTAAGCTGGATTCGGTCACATGACCATCAGGCCACAGCATGTTGGTGAACTCGTACTAGCCAACAAGCCATGTATTCAGTGAGACCCTCTCTCTGACCCTCATTTTTGGAAAGTTGAGAAACATAAGACGAGGGAATGCAGCATGGAGACTATGCTATTCCCCAATCCACTTAACATTGCCATCATTATGGTTTTTATAACTCTCAATCAGGACCAAACCTTAACATGTCAAGATCAGAAACCAAGAAATGCTTGTTAACTCAGTGTGGTGATGGTGTAGTCGTGGCCTTCTCATGATCTAATCAGTCACCTGGGATGTTGATCCAGTCTGAGAATGAAATTGGCTTCCTTTCTGTCTGTCTCTCTTTGCACACACAAATATGCACACACACCTTCGTGCAAGGTCAGCCATGAGTCAGTGCAAGTGATTCTCATTGTTCATCGAGGCAGTCAGGTTGCTGTGAAATGTATCGCTTCAGGGTGAAGAAATAAACAGACAAAGCAGCCAGAAAGAAAGACCTGCTGTATTTCTGTCATCATACTTTATAGCTTCAGGGCAGGTTTTACAACATCCTCAACCACAGTTGATTCAAAGGTGTGGCAGAATACCTATGAAACAACCTGAGTGAATCATTACAATTACAGATCGTCCAGATTGTGTTTGAATGCGTGCGCCAAGACGTTTGTGTGGAATTTACCAATTCCAAGTCTTGTTTGAACTGAACCAAGCTACATCTATTGCAAGTTTTTAAATAAAGGATTCGACTTTGTGCAAATATCTATTTTTTTAAGGTACAAACTTCTTGTTGCACTCACGTGTTGAAGATTGAACCAGCAATTAAGCTTGAGCTTTAATGCTGAATAATGCCTGAAGCTTCTTCTCGATCAGGGTTGGTTAGTATTGTAAAGGACTCGTGTGTATGAATCAGACTCCTGTGGGGAATGTTTATTGTTAGGTAAATGTCCTTGCATGTCAATTCGGATCTATTCCACTCAGCTGGGCACCTAGAGGATGACTGATTGTGGGTAGTGTGGGTGGTAAATCCATGCTGTTGGATTTAAAGTCTATTCAGACCAAGTCAAATTTGAGTGAATTTGAGTCTGGCTTGCAATCTTCCTAATCAGTTCATACTCAAAATAAGTGTAAAAATGCCGTAAGTATACAATAAATGTGAAGTGTATTTTAGCATAGTATGATCGTTAGTGAACGTGATGAGCTTTTGTGTTTTGGTAAAGTCATCATCCTGTTGACTGCCTTTTCAGCAGCGGCCTTTTGAGCTTGAAGGAGTTTCTTTCTTTTGTGTGTGTTCCGTGGTCATCCAAATGAGCACTCAAGCATGGACAGTCGTTTGGCAGAGACAAAGCTCATTTTCTGTCTCACCCTTTCTCTATTCCACAGCTATCGTTAAGCTCCTCTGACTCTATTTGATTCAACTTCATACCCTGCTAGCCGCTTGCGAGCACACACACACACACACACACACACACACACACACACACACACACACACACGTTTGTCTTTGTCGTTCTTTCTTCTCAGCCAAATATCTACCAAGAAAAGTTTTATTTTTATAGATGTCCAACATTCAAAGACTTGCACAAACAATTTCTGCACTCACCCTCAGTTTAGTAATCTTAAACCTGTACAAGTGTACGAGTTAGCCTTCAGCGCTAAATGAATCCTTTGCAAAGTTCAGTTTAACAACCTTAAATAAAATTTATTAGGCTGCCAAGACAATAATTGCAATTACTCTTGCTCATACTTGAACAAATCCCTGCCATAGGCTTTAAAATTACGAATGTAACTCATCCTAAATTATTTGTGCATGAACAGCACCTCAAATTGTATCACTTTTGACTATGTTATTAGCTTTCTAAGCAACAATGTTTATAGCATTATGAATGTTAGAGTCATTAGAGAGATTCATTATCATCAGTAAGTTTTGGGGTGAATTATTTTAGCTTGTTTGTAACCTTATATATGATATCTAATCTGAATTTACTTCAGTGTCACATGATCCTTCATAAATCATTCTAATATGCTGATTTGCTGCTCAAGAAACATTTCTCATTATTATCGTTGTCAAAAACAGATATTCTGCTTAAAGTTGTTGTGGAGACTTTGATAAAACTGGATTCTCAATATGAAGTTCAAGAGAACAGCATTTATTTTGAATAGAAACGTTTCTACTGTCATAAATAAGAGATGTTGTCTACTGTCTTTTAAATATATGTAATGTCCCTGCTGAATAAAAGTATTCATCTCTTGAAAACCTTGAACCCAAACTCTTCTAAAAGTGAAAAAATCTAGTAAAATAAAGTCTTGCTTTTTTCAGTTGTTTTATTTCTGATTCATGTTTTTACTTTAAGTGTTAACTCTGCAGAGCTTTTACAATGTTGAGTATATATCAGTGCTGATCTATGGGCCACTCTACACCGACAGCCCCGGGCAAGATGAAGAGAGCTATCTGTTTCCTTTCCCTCACCTCCGATATTAGATCCTTAAGCTATCCAGCTAGATTCAGGTGTAACAGATTAATGATGAATGAAAAATAAGGCCAAGAAGGTCAAATAAAACAGCCTGAGTCTGTGAACAGCAGTAGTTTTTCCTTGTCTGTTTTTAAAAGAGGAAGTCTCCTTTTTCTCACGTAACCCTGTTGAGGCTCCATCGAGTCCTCTCGAGTTTGGTAAAGCCCAGCAGAACAAGTTAAAAAGAGAAGGAACCAGAATTGACACTATGCACTGTGCAAAAAAAAAAAAAATGTTCTGGATTATCCAAATTGGATAACGTTGTGGCTTCCTTGTTTCATATGTCTTTGTGCAACATACTTGTACTTTGTAACTAAAAATGAATTCTGAGTTGGCTCAAATGAAGTTGGAGTGAATGAGGGTATTCTTGAAATGTTTGCAACCGGATCTTTAGATTTCTTAACCAGCTAGGTATAATCTAAAAGTTCTAGGGCTCAAGTTTATTTGGATCGAGTTTTCAACGACAGGAGCCTCCCTTTTCCTTTCTGTCTGGAGCAAACTTTGGCCAGGGAGTGTCGTTCACACACCCCACCTGCCTGCCCTCAGTAACGATGAGATCACTCGGCTACTGATAACATTACATGTCTTTTCAGGCAAGCCAATCTTTATTGACCTTGACCAAGCCTAAACTTTATTCAGCGTGATGCAATAAAATATAAGTAAGATACAATAAAATGTAATGAATCATTCTGCAGCATAAATTATGCCACACCTTTTCACACTAGCGTGCATGGCCTGGATGATTGTAGAGATCACAGTCCAAGTACTTCTTTTGCTTTCTTACTCTCTTGCCATCATATGTGATAGATTCGACTGCTCTTTGTACGCAGACCTGCTGTTTGCTCTTTGACGGCCTCCACCTCTTCTTCCTCCCCCATCTCATTCCTTTATGGCAGTGAAACAGAGTCTTGCCCATGTGAATAGGCAGACTGTTGACACAGCTGAGTGCAAGGCAGCACACATGTGAAACGGCTCTAATGTTTTGTGATTGCTAGGCAGAGATCCGAACAGGTGACTTTGGCTCAAAGCAAGCAGGTTTAATAAAGGCCTTGTACACTTAGAGGACCAAGACACCTATATAGGTGAAATCTATCAAAGCCACTTATCTGCTTCTAAGGCTACCATTATCATAGGCAGTGCATGATGGGTATAGGATGTTGTGGCTGTGAAATGTAGAAATGCTATTTAAAGTTCTACTTTAGGTTTTACATCTAGAGAAAGAAAAGTAAATTGCACTCATTTGTGATGAAAAAAGATGACTACATTACTTAACAATATTACACCAATGCAACTTTTAAATATATATATTTAAAGCATTGCTTTATTTTAGGTTATACTTTGTTTTACAGTGTCCTTTTTACAGTGTAATTATACATTTAAATAGTGAGTAATATGAATGCAATTATGCATAATTTATTGTTAATACTATAGTAAGTACATGTAAAGTGTAACAAACACACCATAAAATTAAGTGTTACCTTATTTTATTGATTAAATATATATTGATAATTATTTTCTTCATTTGTATGTGTCTTGCAGAGTTCCTTTAAGATTTTCTTTTGTTATTCTCAGGTGTGATCCGAACACAGGAACTGCTGGACCATGAGACCGTAGCTCACTACTGGCTGACAGTCTACGCCACTGACCATGGTGTGGTCCCACTGTCTTCCTTCGTGGAGGTCTACATCGAAGTCCAGGATGTCAATGATAATGCCCCACAGACCTCTGAACCTGTCTATTATCCGTCTGTCATGGAGAACTCACCTAAAGATGTCTCCATCATCCAGATTGAGGCCTTTGACCCAGACACCAAGTCCAGTGAAAAGCTGTCCTACAAGATCACTAGCGGGAACCCCCAGGGTTTCTTCAGCATCAACCCTAAGACTGGTGAGTGTTTCAAAGAGCTTTTCATCTTTTCATCTTACAGTCCTTCTAGCAGTCGATTTGAAGTCACTGAGGTTGACAGAATTTAAAAAAAATGGGCTCAAATCAGAAGTAAGGCAGATTTAGTTGACATATAAATAATTGCTATTGTAAATGATTTGACACACATATTGATTAACTACTACACTAAATTAAAATTATTACATATCAGATTACATTTTGCATTAATTCATGATTTAACCTGAATGCTGAAATTTCAGCTTCAAAAGTAACTTTTTTAAAGAAATTGAGACTTTTTATACAGCAAGCACACATTAAATTGATCAGAAATGGCAGTAAAGACATTTTTAATAAAAAATTATATATATATATATATATATATATATATATATATATATATATATATATATATATATATATATATATATATATATATATTTTTTTTTTTTTTATTTTTTTTTTTTATAAATGTTTTTTTTAACCTTCTGTTTCTCAAAGAATCCTGGAAAAAAAGTTAAGCAGCCAAAAATATTTAGGCTGTTCAAAATTCAGCTTTTCCATTACCGGAATAAATTCTGTTTTAAAATATGTTGGAAATAAATGGAAAACTGTTATTTTAAATTGTAATAACATTTCACAGTATTACTGTTTTTACTGTATTTTTGATCAAAGAAATGCGTCCCAGGTGATCTCGGTAATCTTAAAGTCTCCTTGAGCCATGTAGTGAACAGTATGGCAACTAACAGTAGTTCTGTTAATCATTTATTCAGCTGACAAACAACTCAGCCATTGATTTCCTAGTCGAGCATGGTGTGCAGAGCATATTCTGTTCAAAAGGCCATTTTTATGTCATATTGACCTACATCAGTACAGTGAAAATGGTCCATCAGAGCATTCATCCATCAACAGGATGCATTCAAACAGTAAGAGATAGGTTAGGTGCTGTACATCCTAATGCTCTTCTGAGATTCTTTGCGTGCCATCAGTCCCAAACCTCTGTTTTTTATGTAAATCTACTGAAGCATAAGACAGTGAATAAGTTTATGAAGCACACTCGCCTGCTCTCAGATCTACTCCATGTTCTTGTTTTCTCACCATGTTTCTCTCTCTGTCGCTTTTCTCTCTTTCTCACTCTCTTCATGGATCACTGTGTACGCATATGGGGTTTGCTAAATGGACCCACACTGAATATTTTATACAGCTATGGTTCCCCCTCCTCGTGCTCCTCTCCCCCATAGAGAAGAACATGATTTTGCAAGCATACAGAGGAAAATAGGTATAAAAAGGTGCAGACAGCAGATCCAGAGGCCGGGCAGCTTGAAATGATTCAAACTTCAAGTTCAGGACTTTTCAGAAACATGTTAGGTCACATTACCTAGAGTCTGCAATTTCTTCATTGTTGTCTGAACTTGTTTTGTGCTAAGAACAAATAACTTTTAACTGAAAAAGACTGTCAGGGCTCTACAATGCTACAAAACGACTACATTCGACTGTGAAAAGATATTTAGGAGCCTTTGAAACTACTGTTTGTGATGTTTCTTGGAAAAAATATTTGTGGACCATTTGCTCTACATTTAATCTCATTATTTCCTTCGAGAAATTGTTAAGATTTTAAAGAGATATCATTTATGTATGATCTTTCCTATGGGTAGATTTCTTGGAAATCCGCAAGCTGTATATGGATGGAGTGAGTATGTGCATCAAAAAAAGCCCACTGAACCTGAAAGCAATCAGTCTGAGAAACTGGCCCTGAAGTTTTATTTGAGTTGAAGGTTTTGGCTAGTCTGTGAAAGTTGGTGGCCACCCTCTCTCACAGTGTTTCACTGACTTGTGTGGTCTTTTTTCCCCATAGCAGTTACATACACAAATGTGAAGGTTATTTTTGCTAGCAGTGGCCAATGAGAGTTTTCAGACCAAATAAGGGTTTGTCCTCCAGCAGACTAAGTTCTCTCAGTAACGGTTCCACATTTGGATTTGCTCCAGGGAAAGAAAGAAAGGGGGGGGGGGGGATGGGGGGTGGAGGATAGAAAGAAAGAAACAAAAAAGAGAGGAAAATTTAGGCAGTCTGACTTTTTAGTAGAATATTAACAATTCCGGGAGTGGCAGATGTGTGGATTTACCATGAGAAAGAGATAAGACTGGCAATCAAGAAAGCATGTTTTTGCAGCACTGCTAGTTTTAATTCCTAGTGTTCAACAGAGATGGTTCAGAGAAGACCCTGAAATATTTTGTCATCTTGCAAGTGCATATCAGATCTCCAGAGGAAGGGCTCTGCTAAGCACAACTGATCTTGTTCAACCATATCGGTATGCAATGTAGACGGTACAAAGTTTTTCAAAAGCACAGGGTTCTCACCCACCCAAACACTTAGAGACATAATATAATATAACTGGAAGTAAACAAGGATGGGCCTGTCTCTTCAGATAACATACAGCTGCACAGCATGTCTGTAAATGAAGAAAGTTCATTGGAGGAGATCTTTTTTTACTGAGATGTTCCATTTATTTAGCCGGTTAATAAAAAAAGTCTATGAAAATATTAAAGTTCAGCCTCAAGGAAGTAACTGTTGCTATTATTAACAACAACTAAAATATTTGTCATTAATTGTAATAAAGCTGTAATAAAATAACATATAAAATCAACCTACATCTGTAAAACTTTAGAATTTTTACAATAAGAAATGTTGTCTTGGCAACTAACTCAAATAAAATAAGTTTTAGTTAAAATGCTTAAAGAATTAAAACAAAAACTGAAACTAAATAAATGAAAGCTTAAAAAAAAGCAAATGTAAATTAGCCACATAAGAATTAGTGAAACTTAAACTATTAGAGTATTCAAATTATATTAAATTAATACTGTCTAAAGGTTGATTGGTTTGGCCGCTTGAATTTACTTTATTGCAGATTTACACAGGCTTATCGTGGGTGATGAATGAAGTAGATGATGTTATCCCTGCTTTATTAAGCATTTCACAATAACCGGGAGTATAATCCATTTAATCAGGATGACTTGCAGTACTGTTTGAGTTTTGAGCTCGGAGGGAAAATGAAAGATTCCACGTACTAACTCTGAATGAAAATAAGAAAAAAGACACTAAACAGTCTCAGTCACTCTTTCAGTCACTGCCTTTTAATAATTAAACAAAATAGCTGCTACCTCTAATAAATGAAAAGTTTGGTTCGGAATTCAGTGGCTGTTTCAAAAATGTGGGAAAAAAATCTACACTAGGCTTTGAGTGTACAAAATGTATTATCTAAATCACTCTCTTTGTCTCCTTTAAAAAAACAAATACAGGAAGCATTAAACCCAAAATATCATGATGTGAATCACAGGTCAGAGTTCACTAGACTTTAACTTTGGAACATAGATGACACTTGCATGAGCTTTTGTATGAATGGAAGTCATTGGAAGGAAAAGTATTGTGTGACCGCCCCTTTATATAAAGGTAAGGTAAGGTAGCATACAAACTACCAGCATCCCAAATCCTGGTGACCTTTCACCTCTGAGAATTTTCTGAAGCAGAGCTCCAGTAAGAGATCCCCACTAAATCTTTATACACGAGTACCAGCAGCCTTTACTTGTGTGAGAGAGAAAGAGTGTGCAGATAGTAACAGTATTGCAGACTATGATACTTTAATAGCTATTTCAACAATTAATAACTTTCTTGGAACACTTAAAAGTACTTCATGTGATATGGCTCAAAGCAATCAAGCAATTAACTCATAAAATTTATCACATAATAGCTACCTGCGTTTTTATATTTTTTCAGAAACAAGGTTTGAATACTCCATTGAATCTGGAGTTAATTGTTATCACCACTGACCTCTATTATTAGTATTTAATTTTCATGCCCAAAACGTCACGCCTGACGATAAAGCAGTTAAATATACAGCAGGCCAAACCTCAGTAATTACATGCTCAGAAACAGCAGAGCCCTGCACTGGCGTGTCTACAAAGCTGCCCTGTGAAAAATAGGACCTGTGGGAAGAGGCAGAATAAACTTGTTTGTTGCTTCGCTGGTAGATCGGTGAAGAGCACATCTGCAGTCTTGGAGTTTGATTGTTTATTTGTCAGCTGACATTTTTGTCTGCTTGGTCACAAAAGCACCTTAGCCGATATTGATTGGTTGTTTTTTAGTTGTGTGGGCTTTGATGAGAGTTTCCTTTTTTTCTTTTGGCAACAGTAAACAGGTCTTAGTGCTGCTTTTGTGTTTCACTGAAGGGAACATGTCATGGAAAACAGGATTTTCCTTTATCTTTTGAAAAGCATTTATTGTACTATGTAGACACACTTGAATGTGCACAACACAAAGCCTCCACATCAGTTCAGTACACCCAATTATAGAAAATAATCTATAAAACGACTTAAAAAAAAAAACAGGCATAATTATTAATATCTTGACATTTGATATATGCTATTTATTTATTAGTTTATTTCTATAGATAGATGATAGAGAGGTAAATAAATCAATTAGTGGTCAACCGATATTAGAAAGCAATAGCCCATATACTGTAAAGCCGATATAATTTTTTGTATTATTATTAATAATATTTAAGAACTTTGAAATCATTTGACAATGGATTAAAAAATAAATGTGTAAAATAAACAAACTTACACTTTATATGACAAAGTATTTTTCACTAATAAATAAATATTTAATAGAAATATAATTAAAAAGGAAGTAACCACTGTAACCAACAGGGCACTCAGTATTCTGGGAAGTTTGTGTGCATTAGGAATCATATTTTTCAAAGACAGCCAGGGTAACACTCATTTTACATACAGCACACAGGGAAAATGTCATGAATATGGCAGTGGGCAAATGCATAAAGCACAGCATAATTTGAAATCATGAGTTTAAAGTTCAAAGCATTCAGTTAACACGGACACCATCACACAGAGCACACACGATCATGCTAGATAAAAATGCACATTTCACAAAATCTCACAGCTGGAGTTTACAAGGTTTGTGAAATTAAATGTAAATTAAGTTAAATTAGTCTTTCAAAAAAAAATTTAAATTATATAAATGCGTATTTTCTTAATGCTGATGGCAAACGAAAAAGTATTATGTTTGCCTTTCTATTCCTAATAATATATAAAAAGCAGTCATTATAATAATTTCTGTATACATTAAATCCTTTGTTTAACCGTTCTATCTGATTATTAGACAGACTAGTATCCGTATTAGATAAAACTGTTAACAATGACAGTAAACAAGAGGGAGAGTGTGAGCACTGTGTGCTCAGGCACTGAGCATCAAAATAAAAGTCCCGCCTCAAACACATCGGCCAAGTAGAAAAACTTATTGACCAAAGCCGACATTAGAAAAATGCCAAATATTGGCCGATATATATCGAACTTGGCGATATATCGGTTGACCACTTAAATCAATATAATACCTATATTAATTTATATGCCTCTCTGTTTATTTATATACTTACTTATCTCTGTTTGTGTATTATATGTGGCTGGATGGGTGGATATAGGTAAATAAATCAATATCTATATTAGTTAACTAGTTAATTTATTTAAATGTCTGTTTATTAATTTACCTCACAATTTATAGATAGATAGATAGATAGATAGATAGATAGATAGATAGATAGAGATAATGTATTAAATATTTTCTGAAAACAGACAAAAATAAAGGATTTCGGTAAAAGACAGTCAAGCATTAAAGAATAGCTGCCTTAAAACTCATAACATCTGAAGACTGTAATTTTCTCTGACACCTGTGTTCCACAGCCACACTAAACAAGAAGCATTAGAATTTTCCAGGGAGATACCTGGCGGAGAAACAAAGATCCCTGTTGAATTAGTGTTTTGTCCTAGAGCTGCATTCACAGATATGTTGAGCGACTGTAGCTGAGGATAATAACACACTGCTGGTGAACGGATTGTTCCCGTCTTTGAGTCAGGTCATGCAAAAGGTTAACCTGCTCATACTGACCTCAATCCCTTCTGCAAAGCTCAGTTAAAGTAATAAATGAGTGTGTGGGCATGATCTTGCATTAATATGGTGTGTATGTACCTGCATGTGTTTGTTACAGTATAAGAGTTCATGCATTAGCTTGCACATTCACATTCATTTCTCTGTATCTTTAAGGCCTTTCCCAGAGGCCTTTGCTTTGTGTGAGGAGTATGGGTGGTTCCCTAGTCTTTTCCTTTGCCCTTGTGAAATGCTTTCTCTCAATGACTGCACAACGATTTTTTTTTTAGCTAAACCATATATGCAAGAGAGATTATTTTGTTACTCTACTTGTCGGTGAAATTAACCTGTCTGTCTTGAAAGCTGTGTTCATCCTGGTTTTCGAAAGCACCCCAGTGAGTTGGACTTCGAATGATGTAATAAAGGAAAAGGCTTTATGTGAGCGGATGTATTTGCACAAGTGAATGTGACTACTCATTTTTTTTAGAGCAGAAGCACATGTATAGAGAGACAGGGATCAGATATCAGTATATTCTTCATGACAACGCATTTTCAGCTTAAAGGTATAGTTCACCCAAAAATGTAAATTCTGTCTTAATTTACTCACCCTTGTGTTATTTCAAACCTCTTTGACTTTCTTTCTTTTGTGGAACATAAAAGATATTTTGAGTAATGTCAGTAGCTCCGATTCTCAACATTTTATAAATGTCATTTGTGTTTGCAGACGAGAGAAAGTCATACAAGTTTGGAATGACATGAGGGTGAGTTAATGATTTTTGAGAGAACATAATGCTTCTCGTACATGAACAAGTCATGAGAATGTAAATATGACGTTAAATCTTTTTTTTTTTTTTTTTTGTCTTATTCGCTATCGGAACAAAATAATTTAGTAAAAAAAAACTATGTAATTTTGTTGACTTGGTTAGAGCTGATATTTAGTAACTCCATTTAACTTTACCAAAAACTATTTTTACGAACTTTTGCCTTTTGTCAGTGCTGTTTTTGTTAACTAAAACTATAAAAAAAATAGTTTTCACTATTGTGAAATGAACCTAAAATATAATATAAATAATAAACAAAAAATATAAAAAAGTTGATGTTCTAAAATTATTAAATGTAAAATAAAATGAAAAAAAATTAAAAAATTAAATGTAAATTATTTTTAATAAATCTTTAGCTGAAAATATAAAAATAAAAACTAATTAAAAAAATATATATATATATATATATATATATATATATATATATATATATATATATATAATATTGTAATAGTGTTATATTATATAATACTATATAAACAATATTAAAATAACTGTTCATTGTGGACCTTGAGTGCGCTGGTATGTGAGTATGGGAGTTATTTCTTTAGCTGGCAGGCACAAGCAGAAAGAATTGTGCTCAGTACAATGCAGACAGCTCTTGCTCTGGTGTACAAACTACACACACATTTCTGCAAATCTCAGATCTCTTGTGTAATACCTGATATCTGCATTAGCTCTCTCTTTGTCCTCTTACCAGAGTAGTTTAAGCTCACTCTACTGACAATATCAATAGCTTTGGCTGCTGGGATAGAAATCAGCTCAGGTAATTAGAAGTCTACGAGCCACCTCTGTGCCTTTGAGCTCTGCTCTGCTTGTATAATTGGAGTGAAAGGAGGATATAGCTGCAATGATTCACAAGACCTGCTTTCCTCTCCTCTCTCCTCCTTTCCACATCTTATCAACTTTCAGCAAGCCCCTGGTTTTTTGAGAGAGAGAAGAATAAAGGAGAAAAAAATTGGGTTGTTATACAACAATACCATGTGCTCTTTTCAAAGGGTTCAACCCAAAGCAGGGAAAGCATGAAAGGAAATGGATACTATGTCCAACGACTTCCTGTCGTTTCCTGGCTTTTAGGCTCCCACGGTTGGCACGAGGCACAAAAGGTTATTAAGGATAAAGCAAGGTGCAGAGTGAAAAAAACAACACAAATCACTCCCCCTCCCTCTCACACATTCCTTTGGATAAAGTTGCAGTGTTTTAGAGGCTTGTGAAGCATATCCACTGGCACACCTGTATTGTTTGATTACAGATTTCACACAACAGAAATCTCCCTGATATTCAACCCAGCCCAGCGAGCACACATCCATGAAAACATTTGACCTCTGACAGAATCTTTGCATATGTAACATGGGTGTATAATAAATAATGTGATTTGCCATTGTATAGAGAATCTTGAGAATATTAATGTTTTTCCCCCAATTCTAAAATTGCACTTTTAAAAAATGACTATTTGATTGAATGACCCTACATGTCAACTTCTAAATCAACCAATGGTATGTTTGGGGCGGGACTAACTGCCAGAACAATTGAGCGGTATAGAGATGACATATGGACATATAAGACAACCCAGAATCACCCTGGTCCTTTGATTTTGACAATTTTTAGCTAGTGGACTGTTTTGGAACACTATTTTGGATCAATGGAGAAAATAAGCTTTATAAATGTATGATTCTCACTTTGTTAATCAGGATAATATGCTTAAACACAAATTTTATTACTTTTGGAGTCCAAATATAATCGAAAGTACTAGTGTTTAGATGACTTAAGGACAATGGAAGCTAGGGCTGGGTGAAATATTGAGTTTATATGATATATCAATATTTTCTTTATAAGTGATTCGTTATGAGGCAATACCGTTTATAACGATACACAGTAGTTTAATACGAGCGCATTTGAAAATATAGCGAGGACAGACTTAGCTGCTGCGGAGAAAGTGCTTAATCCAATTTGTTCTTAACATATGACATATTTTAAGTCCTTTAAAAACTCGTATGACATAGTTTATAGTTTTGTTTCACAGTAGTTTAAGCGGCTTGGTCCATCAGACTCTCAGACAGAAAGGCTGCGTGTGCCTCTGACTGAGACACAGTCTTATCACTCTATTTAATGTGCTTGATATGTGCTGTCTTCCTGAATGTATAACTTACATAGCACAGGTATATCCTCCAATTGTAAATGTTAGAAAGACATGTAAATATTTACATTTTTCTGTCAGAAGTGCGTGAGCTTTCTGCTTTGGGATTCTCCGATAAACTTCAGTGAACGAGCACCGCCTCACGCATGTGCTCCAAACAGACAGAGCTCACTTAAATAGGAGCACTATAATTATAACCACATAAGCAAGTCTATTTTTATGATAGCACTGACTGTAAAGAGACTGCAATTGGATAATCAAAATAGCTTAACACAACTCTGTGCTTCTTGTTTTTTTTTTAGTTTCGTGAATTTAACTTCTGCTTTAAAAGCCTTATTTTTGTTTTTAGATTGTAATGTTACAATTTTAGAATGAAATGTGATTTTAACTCTTTTTTTTGCACATACTGTAATATAAATGCATGGTTCCATTAACTTTATTTGTTTTCATAGCCTTTGATATGTATTGTTTTGTTGGACAATATTGGGAGGTAAGTGAAATAAATAGATATTAAATACAGATTTTTTAAATACAAATACAAAAACGAAAATACAGAGATATATATCTGATATCGCAAATCAGCAAATCAGATGAAATCGCAAATCAGCCAAAACATATAAAAAAAAAAAAGATATGATTTCATCACCCAGTCCTAATGGAAGCAGAAGGTCAAAATACTAACTTATTTTTGTTTTGGGACTCAAACATTTTTTTTTTTTTTGCAATTGCTTTTGGTGCAACTAGTTGCACAACAGTAATTCATCCATAAAGGACAGGACAGATAGGTTTTGTGCCATACCTTGTGCTGTAGAAAAAAAATACAAATCAATGCTGCAGTCTTAATGCGAACATTGAACACTTTGAACACAACATGCTTACACAGAGGTGGGAATGCAGTGATTTAGTGATATAAATCAAGATCGTCCCCGTGCATGAGTGAATCATGAGCTCTGAATACTCAAACCAGAAAGAATGTTTTCAAAGAGACTTTATCTGCCAGGGATTTGTCTCTCTCTTCCTGAACCACGCTCTAAATGGAGTAAGTACACCGAATAAAGTGGAGGTCTGAAAGCACAGTGTTGGTAATCTCAGTCACTCTCAGATAGGAATTTCCTGCCATCAGCTGCCCCATTTCCAGGGGCCTTCGGTTGCTAAATGCGGAGACTCAGCTGAATCCACTTGACAAGACTGATGGGATTTATTCAGATGATGTCTGCTTTATCCGCCAATGAGTTTGAGAGGGCCTAGTTTGTGAAATGTCTTGAGACGTCATCATTTAATGGACTGTAATGGAAATTACATGTTCAATTCTGTTCAAGGCCACTGGTAAGACTGCCCAAACAGAATTGGGAACCTAGTACTTGCCGCTGTTGCTTATGTCATCTTCAATTGTAAACTTACTTTAGGTCACTTTTACTACAAAACACTGTCCATGCAAAGGCCTTTAACAGGTCCTTCATAAACTATTTCATGTGAATATACTCATTAGTTAGTATAGTATTAGTAACAAATTTATTAATAAAATAATATGAAATCATACAGCATTTGCACTGGCTTGTCTACATATTTGTGTGTGCGAGTGTGGAAGAGTGTCTCTATGATAGGCTCTATTGAGTGTTCTGCAGGAGGTTAATGGTGTAAGGCTAATGTGAGGCTTTTTTCTGATAGACACAAACCCAGCAAAGACTCCTTTCTCAGCCTCAAGTGTTGCCCTCTCTCTCTCTCTCCACTCTTAAATGGCTGCCATTCACACACACAGTATGTGTTAAAATGAGGAGGAGGGTAAGGGTGCATTTGGAACATTGCCCAGGTCTGCCCACTGTAGTGCACATCTTTGTTTGTGCGCTCATTTATCTATGTAGCTGTGGCGTGGACTGTTTTATGCTTGTTAGTGGGCCTTGAGAGTGAATGTATGTACATTCATCTGTGCTCAAGAGCGGTGCATGTGTTTCTGTAAGTGTGTGTGCACTTTAACATGTGTTCGAAACCCTTAATGAAGAATGTGGCATAGGTCCACTGAATATTCTGAATATCCACTGAATATTCGGCAACCGAAATTATTCTTATCTCTTTCGGTGTTCAGCCGAGTAATATGTACCGAACAATGACTAACACAGTCAAATATAGGCACGCACTAATGCAAACATGTCGGCAGTGTGAAAGTATTTCTAACGATCAGAGAAAGAAGTAGAAATCATTTTAAGCATGAAGCACCGACAGCGAGAGACTGTTAAGTGCTGCATTACATGTTCCGATTAGAAGAAGAAATGATGATTACAGTATGATGATTGATATTGCGAAATTTCCTCAAATGATTAGTAAATAGATTTCAGAATGTAAGATTTTTTGATGCACGCACAAAATCTATGTATTCTGAAAGCACTGCACAGGCTCGCGGCACCAGGAAATCTGCGCTGAAACTGTTACCTGTCAGTTTCTCAGTAACATTTTTGTTAATTTTTTAAAGGCATGTGACAGTGTGATATGTGCATCAAACATCTTTCCAAATTTGTAATGAGAATCATTTATAAATCTGCATGCTGTGAGTGCTGAGAAGCACTGAGATCTTCCTGCGGATCTGTAAAGTGCAAAGATTAAAGTCTCAAATCCAACGAGATATTCACATGCGCGTGTGTGTGTGAAAGAGAAAGAGAAAGAATCAGCCGTCTTAACCGTCCGTGGCTTGTGTACTGCAAGCACATACGAGCTTCATCACTGTGTCTGTCATGTCACTCTGTTCCTCTTTCTGGCCTTAATTGATGGTAAAACTAAGCGATTCTGAGCTCAAGAGAGCCAGAAAGAGAAAATAGCTCTTCTTCTTTTTTCTCTCAAGTGTTTTAGAGGAAAGAGTAGAGTTTTATTTACCCAGACACTTAGATGCTCTTTTTTTATTTTTTATTTTTTTCTGTTTTCTTTCTTATTTTATCCTTTTCTCTAGAGGGAGTGTAGTGGCACTATCATTATATGTGAGATTTCACTGTGTTTACAGTAGGAGGTCAGCGGTTAGCAGAGGCGATTTTAGCTGTGGATCACACTCTTGCGCTCAGTGAGACAAGTGCAGGCTGTAAGTATCGCTGACTATGCAGGCAGATCAAATAATGAAATCTTTGGGCAAAATGCATTTGCTTTCTCGGAAACAATGAGGTTAAACACCACCTGACGGCTAATGAAATGAGATTTCTGCAAACAGGACATGATTCATCCCAGTCTGCTGGTGTACTCACTAGGTTTCTTAAGTAGCTTAACTAGAGTTGACTGGTCAACTAACTTCACTGGAAAAGCCTTTAACATCCAGGGAACCATTATATTGGACTTTATGCCAAGAGAAAAATGGTTGTTTTAAAAAAAAACTTTTACTGAAAGGTTCTTTAGAAAACCAAAAATTATTCTTCTGTGCCATCACTGTGAAAACCTGCTTTTGGAACAATTTATTAGTAAGAGCGTAAACCATTTTGAACCTGCATCGAAATACACAAGAGTTCATTCATTGGTCTCTTTCTTTCTTTCTTTCTTTCTTTCTTTCTTTCCATTTGCTTTCCAATCTCCTAGCTTCAACGTTTTTATTTTTCTCTTTTCCAAAAATGGCTGAACTGTAATTTTCTTTGGCCATGCTTAGCCCACAATGCAGGAGACCACTGTTTTTTTGGCCGGGGAAGAAATGGATTGTGGGTATGAACACGGGCGTCTTTTTAGCAGCATGTTCTTAAAGTCTATCCAGCAGCCATACACCTCAGCATTACACGCATACGCTCACGTGTAGCAATATCTAGGGGATAGAGAGTCATTTCAGCTGAGAGATGTGTTTTAGCTCAATATGCATCCCTCATGTGCAATATATTCATATGAACTCATGAAATTGTATTCAGTAGAGGAAAGCATCACAGTCATATCTGCCTATTCTGAACACCAAAACTTTAAAAGCTGCCTAACTGAGATTAATTCAGAATAGCAGCTGCATATTATTACATTTCAGCCTATGGTGAAAACAAATTATTCTTAACCCGCTACACACACCAATTGCAATAGAATCGCCGCTGGCTAGTAAATGTTTTTGTCACATTCGGTGATACAGGAAACACAGGAGAGATCCAAGTGCAGGTAAGAGGTTTATTGAGGGGCAATCCAAAAGGGTAAACAGTCCAGGCAGGGTCAAAACCAGAATATCCAATAAGCATAAAAAAAACTAAACAAGAACACACGGCAAGAGCAGACTATGGAAAGTATCACACATAAGACAAGGACTCCGTGATACAGACTCAGACAGACCGGGTATAAATACACAGAAGGATGATGAGGGAACTGGAGACAGGTGGGGAACAATCAATAAACTAAAACAAGGAGGAAGGTGACCAAATAAGGGAACAGGAAGTGATAAGGTGACAGACACCGTGGAAAAGGAGGACACCTAGTGGAAACCCAGGGAACACAACCCAGACACTGTGACAGTTTTAGTTTACTCGCCAGAATGATATTCTATTTATATATATATTTGTCTGTAAAATGGCAGTCAAAACAGGGATGATAATAGAGGAGCACCAGCCAATGAGATCGTAGTTGGCTCATTACTTCCGCCTACTACTTTACTTGGTAAGGTCGTTCTTTCTCTCTTCTTTGTGTGTGTGGGAGAAACAGTGCTCTCAGCAAAGTGACAGCGAGTCATGCACCTTCACACTAGAGTTTACGGTATGTCAAATACAGGTGCGTTGCATGTTCATTGAGATGAATTGAAAAAATATGGATTGCTTGACAGAGAATGAAACTCTGAAGCGCAGTCATAGTGTTCGGCGAGTGAAAACATATCTGTGGTAAACTTGTTATTGGCTCTAACACACATTGGTGGGTAAAATCGAATAATTTATAAGCCAATGGCTAATGTTAGACATCATTTAGTCGCCCAGAGTGAAGATTTAGTCACATATGCAAGTGATTTACTGTAGAGGGATGCCTATACATAATATTCCTGCAAACTCTTATAAAACCTTTTTAAATGTCCCTATTTAATGCTTTTTTCCATTCCACTCAAGTTCTTGGTCTATAAATGTAGCTTTGCCTTTAATATAATGTTGTAAAGTGCATAGATTTTGATGTCTGCCCATATTCAGAGTTTATTTTCATTCCCATGTATGACTTCAAGAGCAAAGGAGAGAGAGATGGTTAGCAGCCTAACACAGTTTTGAGCAGGAGCAGGAGGCGTGTTGCGGCCGGGCTATTTCTGCTGCCTGCATGTGCGCCATTGATGGCTTCTGGTTTCGGAAATCCTTTTTCTGCACTAATCAGACGCAGTGCGGTCGGCAGGCATCTCTCGTGTGGCCGGGGCTGGCAGCGTCCACTGCGCTCTCTGCCCCATCTAATGTACAATTATACTGACAGAGGAACACAAGTCTGCTTATTATCTGCAATCAAGACGCTCTTTACAGAAACATGTGCTCATTTGCATTGTTGTTCGATCTCTGTCTGCCTGTTTATTCTCTCTTCACTGGGTTCGGCACTTGAATTCACTTCCAATTGGATTTCCGTTGTGCTCAGATCTTATTTTCCTGTAATGTAAAGCCCTTGAGAGAAATCTTCTAAAACCCACCATAGAAAAACACACCTACTAACAGAATCATATACGGAGTAAACACAGTGATGCCTGCATTGACATTTCACTCATCATTTCTGTGCTTGAAGCTGTTTATGATGAGTGTTGTGTGTTTGGTTGAAGGTAGTGTGTGAGGATGGTGTTGTCTGTTTTCAGGCAGTGTGTGTGTGTGTGTGTGTGTGTTTAAAGCGTGGTTGTTTGTTCAGCAGTCCTGACACGATCACAGTGCCCTTTTCTGCAGTTCTGTGCAGCTGGATCTGTGGTATTTAACGTTTGTTTGTGTTTGTCTGTCTGAGTGTGTGTGTGTGTGTGTGTGTGCTACATTCAAACAAATGTATCATAAAAAAAAAAGTTTTTATAATTATTATTATAATTGCAAGTTTTAGTTTAGCCAAGTCAAACCAGTGAAATTTTATTTTATTTGGATAAAGTAATGAGTTTTAATGTGGTTATTAAATTTTGTTCATGTGTTTGCAGGTTTGGTCACCACCACGTCTCGGAAGCTGGATAGAGAACAACAGGATGAACATATTCTAGAGGTAAAAACAGCCAGATGCATCCACTGATCACATGTTCACTCCTTAGAGCAGACAATTCTTCAAACTCATATTTAGGGTAGTCCTAAAAGGTCAATTTCTTTCTTCTGTTCTTTTTTTTTATTATTCCTAATTAAGGAGTGTTCTGGGTTGAAGTTGAGCTTTATTCAATCTAATATAATAATTTGATGCCCAAGAACCATTTCATAATTTTATCAATGTTGATATCAGTTGCGCTGCTTTGTGGAAATTATGAGACATTTTTTCAGAAATTTTTGATGAAAGTTTAAAAGAACAACTTTTGAAATACAATTTTTTTAATAACATTCCAAATGCATTTACTGTCACTTTTATTCAGTTTAATGCATCTGACCCCAAACTTTCAAACTGTAGTGTATAATAAAATACTTTAAAATAGTAAAAAGATTTTTGTTATTGTTGTTTTCTGGTTTAAAATTTAACCTATAATATTATTTTAAAGGGAACTACTTGGGAGAAAAGGGGCAGAAATCCTAAAAATTGGGAAAACAGATGAGTAAAAAACTTTTAGCTTTGACTGCTTAGACCCAAGGCATAAACCACCAAACTAAACTGTGCACGTGAGCGGACTGCATTCTTCCCCCTCCATTCCCTCCAGAGTGCTTCTGAGGGGATTTAGATATCCGGTGTGTGTGGAGGGTAGGTGTGTGTGTATATATGCATGTAGGAGTTTGCCTTTGTTCTCTCTCAGTGTACCGTCTCAGGATTAGGCAGGCCAGAACAGGAAGCGTCACCATGCCCAGCCAAAGTTTATACTTGTGGATTTTAATTGAGCTGCAAGATTCTCTCAATCTCTCCTTCTCTTTCTCAATAACTCTTTACCACCCGCTCCCTTTCTTCCCCAATGCTCCTTTAATTATCGTTATAGATTGTGCAATTCAAAGCCTGTGGCATGTCGTTTCATTTGCTGAATTTGCACCAGCCCTTACGAGTGCTTTCATACCCATGTCTGTGACGCTAATTGCATTGTAGATGGCAAGAGGGATGCGGACAGGAAATAAAACCAGGGAGGATAGTACACCCTGCAGCATACGCTCATCCAATGTCTGTCCTCCCTTCTTCTCTCCATGCCTCAGTGATGTGAAGAGCTCTCCTTGACTTCAAAGCAAAGCCTGCTGACCGATAGACAGTAGGCTTGTAATTAGCTAATGCCAACATTTCAGCTAAATATCAGTAGTGCCGAGAGCCCCTCAAGGTTAAATCTGTTCCTCTGGGTTTTAATTAACAAAGCTTTTTTTGTTTGTTTTGTTTTTTTAACTGTTGAGATTGGAGTTTGGTGGCGCGTGTAGTTTCATTTGACGTGAATGCCATATGTTAGCTGTATTAAGCGTAAGGAGCTGCAAGGAATGCTTTTCACCTGACATTGTCTTTTACCCTTTTAATTGCACTTTTAAATAGAAAAGCGAAAACTTGAAAAGTTTGTTAAAGTTGGTAGCCAGCCCAACTTGAAACCACATTTAAACCTTCCAAAATTTCCACTTAATTTACCCGTACAGAAACAGATTGTTATGCTATTACCTGAGAATGTGTGGGACTTCTAATTCATTCATTATTAAAGTACCCGTGCTGTAGACAGTAAAACTATTTGTGATATAAAACTATTTATGAAAATATGGTAGCAGTTTGCATATTATAAGCGACTTAGACCGAAAGCCTTGTCTGCTTTTAGTTTGAAATTAAGATAGAGAGGATTTTTTGCAGACGATATGTTGTGCTAGTGTGTTAAGTGGTTAGCCTATGAAACATAAGATTACTAACACAAAGAAAATGTATAAACAAAATGTTTTGTTTCAAATTATATAGTTTTGTTTAGTATTTTGCATAGTATATATTATATACTATGCAACAAAAACTATTAATGATTCTGTTAACGGTTGAGATGGCATGCACCATGAAGCAATTTTGTTATCAACCACTGAATATGTTACTTAATAAAGATTCTTTTTGCCAATAGAATCACTTTGAGGACCTAGGCAAACTCAATAGGCACACTAAATTGTTCATTATAGCGGTCCTAAATTTAACATTAACACAAAAAGAATATGAAAATAAATGTAAAAGAAAAAACTCTCCAGACTCTGGTCGGTTAGATATCTAGTCCATAGAACAGAAGGATAGTAATGAGAATTTTGGATACATTTCTCACAACTTGTTCTTCAACTGTCTTCTCTGTATAAACACCTTCTGGGACTGTTATGATCTCATGCTTAATTTGATTACCGCGCAGCTTTAGACCGGCTGAACGAAAGACTAATAAACAAATGACCATCAGTCCAGTCACTGTTTTTTTTCCTGCACGGCTCCGGTGGCCCACTGCAGTAGTCATGACAACCCCAGCAATTTTGGTTTTTGGCCAGCGTTTAGTCAGGGGTCCAGCAACAGGAAGTTCTTTATTGACATCTTCCCTCCAGGGGTCTTGTCTCACCCAGCCTCCTGCCCTGGAGTCTGGCTGTCTCTCTCCCAGGGGCAGTACAATCCTGCTGGGCAGAGCACCGCAGGAGACAGGGGAATGAGCTGGTGCTCAGGGGCTCGCAGAGGTTAGTTGGAGGCAGCACATGCTTGGGGGGGAGGGAGAGGCAGTTATACGGGGCCAGGGTGAGGGCATTTGAGTGTGTATGTGTGTGTGTGAGAGAGATATATGGGAGAGCACCCTGCAAACTTTCACACACACTTAAGAGCTGGGAGGGAAGGAAGGTGTAGGGTGCAAATGCTCCTAGAGGGGGAAGGGAGTGAAATTTGAGAAAATAAAGAACAGAGAGAGAGAGCTAATCTGGAACATGTTGAGGCATGCACAGAACGTCGGAGAGTCTGTCCTGTTGCTCTTTGAACTTCCAAAAACAAACAGAAAAATAATGTCCATGATTCATTTATGCTGATTTTCAAATAAATGAAATTTATTTCTGGGAATACACCCTGAGCGTCTGAGGATGTAGGGCGATGCTTTGCCTGTTTTCCAGGCATGTGAAATCTGTTACTGCCTTGCCTGCACTGAAAGCTCAGAACACATTCTAATTTTTAAGGTGCTTGCACCTATTAGCATTGATTTATTCCAATGACTGTGATTTATATATTTATTTTATTTGCAATCTCTTTTTGCAGGTTATATTGCTATGTGGAGCCAGACTTTATGCTTGTAATGAGTCACTGAATCATTCAGTCGACCCTTGTGTTTTTAACAACAAACTACACGCCAAAGCACCTTTATTTATATAGCACTTTATAGAATATAGATTGTCAAAGAAGTTTAACAGTGTTAAAAGGGGGGGGGGTGAAATGCTATTTCATGCATACTGAGTTTTTTACACTGTTAAAGAGTTGGATTCCCATGCTAAACATGGACAAAGTTTCAAAAATTAAGTTGTACGTTTGAAGGAGTATTTCTGTTCCAAAAATACTCCTTCCGGTTTGTCACAAGTTTCGCAAAGATTTTTTTCGAGTATGGCTCTGTGTGACGTTAGATGGAGCGGAATTTCCTTATATGGGTCCTGAGGCACTTCTGCCGGAAGAGCGCGCGCTCCTGTATAGCAGAGTACTGAGAGCACAACAGACTTCACTGATCAGAGCAAGAGCGTCGCGAAATGTCAAAAAAAGAAGTGTATTTTTGGTTGCCAGGGCAAGACAACCCTGCACAGATTACCAAAGAAAAAACAGCATTAAGGGACCAGTGGATGGAGTTTATTAGAGCATCAACGGAGTTGTGCAAGTGTTTGTGTTTGTTGCCTGCATTTCGAAGATGCTTGTTTTACAAACAAGGCCCAGTTTGACGATGGATTTGCGTATCGTTTATTTCTTAAGGATGATGCAATCCCAAGGAAAAAGGGTCATGATCGTGTGTTGGAACCTCAGGCGGTGAGTAAAACCGCTTAAAATATCTCTGCCTCCTTGTTAGTGCGTCCGCCTCCCATGCCGGAGACCTGGGTTCAAGCCCCGCTCGGAGCGAGTCGTTGCTGCTGCTGCTCTTGTTCAGTTTCAGCCTCTGGATCTGATTCTGGATCATAAATAAACGGCTGAATCTGACTGTTAGCCATGGTTTGTTTTGGATGTTTTTTTCCTCACGGTAATGTCACAGCTTCCAAACCCTCTCAACGCAAAAGCCTACTCGCGCTCGTGATTCTTTAGCTCCGCCCACACGTCACGCCTCCAGCCGGTCGTGTTTTTCCGGGAAAAATCGGTACAGACTATCTTTCTCTTATGAATATAATTAAACTAAAGACTTTTTTGGAGTTATGAAGGATGCAGTACTACTCTATAGGTACTCAAGATTAACAGGATATTGAGTGAAAACAAGCATTTCACCCCCCCCCCCCCCCCTTTAAACAGGAACATAATTTTTTTAATAATACAAAGTAAATTCAATTCTCTAACCTCTAAAAAGAGGACAATAGTAAACAGTCATTTTATCAATTTATGTCAGTTCATCATTGATTCAGTGATGTCATCTTCATCCAGCTCAGTTCAGTTATCATCCAATAACATGTCCAAAATACATCTGTTTTTGTTCATTTGTTCAATGAGAATTAATTTGTTTACCCAGTTCATTCAGTTCTATTTATTGAATGATATGTCGAAATGTTTAGAGTCAATAAAAAAATCAACATTCCTATAAAAGATTTGTTCAAAAGCACAAATTTATTTAATAATGAGAGTCGACTATTGCTCATACCCGCATGATTTATAATTCGTCCTTCTGCTAACATGATTGTTAGCATCATGGTAGCTCAAGCAGTAGTGTATGGAGCTAGTAAACCCAAATTCATGGATTCACTTCTCAGGGGATGCATAAACTGATAAAAAATGTACCATTAGTCCAATGTCAAGTCATAATGCATAAATATAATGTCTGTAAATCTTTCATCTTGTTGAAGAGAGGTATGTTCTAACTTTAAGCAATCAAATTAGAAATTTACCCTGTGGAGAGTTTTACTCAGGGTAGTTATGTAATTGATGTTCAAAGCAGACATGGTCTATTTTTTACCGAACTGGAAATAAAATGTAAACTTTCTTGAATTATTTCCATTTGCCGGTAGAGGTTTAAAAAAAACGTGCACTGCAGGCATACAAACATGCTTAACTTAGGAGAGATGTCTGTTGGAGCTGTTCAGTTAAATCTATTTGGCCAAAACAGTTGGATGGCACTGGACAGATTTGAAAACGAATACACATTAAAGGTCCACTCGCTGTTGACACCAAAAGCTGGACTGCTTTTACAGAGTGCTGAACAGATGCTGTGCTGGCCTGTTATTCATCTGCTCTTGTCTGCTGAGTTCATTATTAGGAAATCGTGTGTGTGTGTCTGCATCTCTGTGTGTGTTTGCATTCATCAGCTTCTGCACCAGCGTACAATTAAGCTGCCTCAAATGGGCATTTTCAGAGATTTAACTGAAGATATCCAGAGGAATTAATGAGCTGGTTAACGGATACCAGCTGAGATTGGATACAGCTTTCTGAGCATGAGTATATGCTTAACAAACCACCAGCCTCTGCTTAATGCTGCCGTCTCTTCTCGTTTGGAACAGCTCCTGTACCTACTGTTCATGTTGTTGATAAAAGTGCTTTGCTGTTAGAACTGGTGCATTTTTCTGAACTTTTCTTTTTTGTCACTGTAGTGCGCTTGCAATACAATTGAACTTAGCTGATCTACCGTCTTTTTGAATTATGTGTGAAGTATTCATTTCTAGGTCTGCAAGCAACACTGATTGGATAGCTTTTTGAAATCTAAAAATCCATATCCATTGTGATGCCATGTAATGTCTAACTATTACATTCAATATATTTTTGTTGTTGTTGTTGTAAAGTCATTAAAAAAAATTTATTAGGAAAAATGTAATTCTGTAATCATACAGAGAAAAGCATAACAGTCTGTTCTCACCTCCGGAAACCCTTCCCACCTTGCCACACGGATCTGAAATATTGCTTGACAGCTAAGTGCACAGGGAATTACTTCAGTCTTGTCAGCCAATTGACTTAGATAAGAACACTTGCCCTCATGTTCTGAACAGGAGATTTTTCTTTACCTCTGGATGGCGATTGATTGAAGCTCTCACTATAATGAAGGTTTTCAATCACTTGTGTCAGATATTCTTGAGTGTGTTCTATTATTGTCCTGTGCACCTCTCTTAGTACCGCTCGTTTTGTCACTCTAATTGAAAATGTTCATTATGACACCAGCTCTCTTGGGTTTTGGGTTTTATTCGACATGAAAGGAAAGAAGAAAACTAGAACTGAGTGAATGAATCTTTCCGCCCCCTCAATTACATGCTGTTCTATCAGCCCCCCGAAGATTTCTATCCAAACAAATCGAACTTTAAAGAAAGGATGTGCAAAAGTACATATTTTCAAAACCATCTACTCAGTGGGTTTTTTGAACATCTAGTCAACTAATTGGTCTGAAGAATACACTATAATCGATTTATCTGTCTATCCATCCATCTGGTGTAGGATATACTTTGTGACAATTTCTGAGTGAAAATTTTCAAGTATAAAACTGTTTATGTTAGTAAGTAGTTTATGTTATAAAATAAATATTGTAATCTTTTATTAACAAATTTGAAAAATATTTCTTAAAATATTTAGAATTCTGCATTCTTATGTTACAGATCACAGTATCTGATCAGGGCGTTCCCGTGAAGTCCGCCACCGTTCGTGTCATCGTCAAAGTCCTGGATGAGAATGACAACAAACCACAATTTATGGAGAAAGTCTACAAAATCAAACTCCCAGAGCGTGAAAAGCAGGAGAAAGAGCGTGCTCTCAGGAGAGATCCCGTGTACCGCGTCATCGCCTCCGATCGAGACGAAGGGCCAAACGCTGAGATTTCCTACAGCATCGAAGACGGAGATGAACAGGGAAAGTTTTTCATTGAGCCCAAAACTGGCATGGTTTCCTTTAAAAAGTTTTCTTCTGCTGGAGATTATGATATCTTAACGGTGAGGACCTAGCCATTTCTGTAGCACATATTCTGTCATTGTCAATTTGTAATTGCACTCTTGGAAATATTAGAAATGTGCAAATATCCAGATAAGAAAAACGGGACCTAAACACCTAACATCTGTCGCTTTCTAAAGTCACAGTGACAGGTGTTCTGGTACCGTTCTGTCTTTCTCACATTTATTAGTTTTCAGACAGTTGTATCTCTCCTTGATTGAGCTTCGAGTATTGCCATTTTGGTACCACTAACAGCACCACTAAGAGAATTGCAAAAATTATTATTGTTCCCAAACATATGGATCCTAAAGCCATTGTTCTTACTATTTTATGGCCTCTGTTTTGTTCCATACATTTTTAAACATTATAGTTCTGTTATGTTAATAAATAACACTGTAATATATGTTGCAGTTGTATTATTTAATTGTACACATCTTCTTAGTCTTCTGTTCAACATTTATCCACCAGATTAAAGCAGTAGATAATGGCCGACCCCAGAAATCGTCCACCTGCCGTCTACATATCGAATGGATCCCCAAGCCGGAGCCGAGCGAGGTCCCTCTGGCATTTGACGAGGCATTTTACACCTTTTCAGTCATGGAGAGTGACCCCGTGTCACACATGGTCGGGGTCATCACTATAGAGTCTGTGGATACACCAGTCTGGTTTGAAATAACAGGTATGGTGGATGTAGGTTTTAAGAGTTTATTGTGTGTTGGTTTGACCTGTTTGGCCTTGACAATAATGAAGCTTGATTTCTAAAAACGTCTTTGTAACAAACTAAGATGATGAAATATTCTCCCTAGAGGAAGTTTGTTTGCATGAAATAACCTCTATCTTTGTCTTTATCTTCTCAATAGAACTCTCATAATATGACTTAATAGTTTGCGTCTTCTTCCTGTCCCTTTATCTTTTAACCACTGACAGCTTTTACTTTCTCTCTTCCTGGTTTTGGAATGGTTTGGTTTCTTCTGCTTCTCTCCTCCTGCTTTCCTCCTCTCGTTTGTCTCCTTGATCCTCTTCTTGGCTTTGGAAGAGGACATGGTGGCTAAAGAGCTGTTTTACATCGTTCAGATGGCTTGCGACCTGAACTGCACCGCAGAAGGTATCTGCCGCAGAGCTCCTAATTCTACTGTGCGTGGCCATTATGAGATCTGTCATGTGCTTTTGTACTCGTGCTGTTGTGACCGTTTCACATTGTTTGCACCAGGTCCCAAGTGTTGAACCTCTTTCCCTAAGTGCTAACGAGCTGGCAATGAAAGAGTTACATTGAGATCATTAATTCGAAATTAGTCTCCGTCCAACCTATGAGATCCATAAAGAGTAGTTTGTTTTCCTTGCCAGCATATGCAGAGTGTTGTTCACTTTTAAGACCCAGTGCTCTTATTTTCTTTCATGTATGGTGTTTTTATGATTGTTATATTTATGTCTGGTCATATAATCATAAATATATATATATATAAGAAAACATAATTGTGTGAGTCCTAAAATAAAGAAAAAAGAATGTAACTCTTGAAATTAAACCCTCAGTAGTTTGGCGTACTTTTTCAGACAAATATTACTTTTTTTGTTTATTGTGGAACCTCTTATTTTGTCATTAATTCATATTTTTATTCATAAGAACACAAAATCTTGTGGATTTTCCTTCACTAAGGCAGCGAAATGGCAGAATGTATGTCAGACAGCCATTATTGTGGCATAGTCAAAAAGTGTGAAACAGAGGAAACTTTGACCCCTGTGCAGTTCTCTTTTTCTTTCTCTCCTGTCTTCAACTGCCTAACTTGTGATGATGGCCGTCTAATTTCCTGTCCATTTTGGTTGTGGTGAAAACCTCCTCTCAACAGGTGGTAATTCTGACAGTCGATTTGAGGTGGGGAAGGCGAGTGGGACGGTGATTGTGGCCCAAGCGCTGGATGCAGAGCAGAAATCCCATTACAACCTGACGGTGGACGCAACAGATGGCAACAGATCTGTCAGCACGCAGGTAATTGAATCGCTAATGAAGTGTTTATGGAAGCAGAGCATTCTGCGCTCACTATAGAGGCCTGGGCTTCTTTTTTGAGATAACTACAAAGGGCAAAAAATGGCTCAACCCAAGGAAATGCAACCCAAGCATTTCCAACTTTCCAAATTGAGTTTCCGTCTTTGGCTGCACTGGCACTGAAGGTCCCAAAGGTCTTCCCTGAATAAGCTCATAACAGCCTTTAGGATTAAAAAAGGAGCAGAACATCTTGCTACTGATGCGGATGTAGATAAGTCTAGGGAGAGCACAGAATACAGTTATTAAACCTAATCCAAATACATGTTTTGCAATTATTTTTTTAGGTATTTATAGATTCATTCTTTTCAAGATCAGTGTGGGCCGGGTCATAAGCTGTTCTAAAAAAAATTTCAAAGTACCACATTTAAGACTTTTCTGGTTAGATTTAGGTCTGTTATTGTGGACATTTTTCATGTGTGAAGGTTCCCTAAATGTTCTTCAAATGCCTCACGTCACAACATGCTGGCAGACATTCCTTGGCCTGGCGGACAGAGAGTTTTTGGCCAGGGTTCCTGGAATCTTCCATTGTCTCATTCCTGGAGTGTGTGAGGAGGATGATGCTGTCTGGCTTCCTGCTTTTTCATTTTGCTTTCTCTGACAATCTCGCTGTCAGTTTACTTGAACCTTCGCTTTTGATACAAATGAGATGATGACACTTGCTCTTTTTTTCTACTTTTTAAAGTTGCCATATAAGCCCATTTTATCTGTTTTGGGTTTTTGGATTAAAAAATGGATGACAGATGCTATAAATCCTGTAATGCCAGGGGCGATTTTAACAGAAATATAATGGAAAATATCTATATTTTTTATAAAAATCAAAGTATTTAGACGAACACCATTATAAATAAATCAGATGATCATTATATATTATTTCACAAATATTTAAACCATTTTAAACATCACAGCATATATATCACTAGACTTTTGCCCTAAACACTCATTCCTAAAAGCTATTGTAATTAGCACAATATAAAAGTAAGTCTTTTTTTATTTAATTAATATTATTATTACTTTGTGGTGTGCTTTTTTTGTATAGTTAATATAATGTAATTGTGGGGTGAATGTAACACTCTGACACATTGTATTTACTTTAGTGGTGGGCCGTTATCGATGTTAACGTGTTGCATTAACGTGAGACTCTTATCGGGCGATAAAAAAACTATCGCCGTTAATCTATTCTCAAAGTTATGTTGGGAGCTGGGTCTATACTAAGCAAGCTATGATGACTTTCACCTTGATATTTTATATAACCGACTGGATGAAGCCAGCCTAAAAAGATGCTCAGGACAGTTGACGGGCCACTGCTGTGCATCGTCACGAAAGCTTATCTTTTTCGTGTGTTTTTAAGCCTTATCGCTTGTCGACTTAAACATTAAAGCATCCAAAAACAAGACGCTGAAAAGCTGAACAGAGTAGCTGGTTACTCGCGCACTGTGTTCGGTGCACACGAGAGAGAGAGAAGCGTATCACGGACAGTGACACTGAACCAAGCTCTCTTCTGCGAAGTTCTCCTCGAAGTCCCTCCTGCACCTGAACAAACAATTACAAATCACAGTTTGAACAAACAAAAAGATGTGAAAGAGCCCAATTCAGCATCGCGGTGTTCTGGTGTTCAGGGCTCACGCAGAGAAAGGCGTCTCAAAACACTTGAATATCGAATTTGCTTATTTTTGCTCGTGCCGACAAATACATACAAATTATATCAAAATATCCACCTTGGAAATAATGCTCGAAAAAACTGTCAGTTATTTCTAAAGTGCAAGTAAACTGTTGATGAAAAAAATGGGATGTGTATTATATTGGATGCGTTCATCGTCTCTTAAAGGGACCGCGCCTAATTTAGCTACTGGCTGCTGTAATGTTAATCCAGGAAAATGAAAATGAAAATCACTCACTGTTCTTGACTGAATTACTTTGTAGTTTTAACAGTCAAACCAAAAATTATTCAGACACCAGATATAATTGTTGATATATATATAGCAAAACTGTAATAATGTGAGAAATGTTGAAGGTGTCTGAATAAATGTAGGTTTGATTGTATATTTCATTTTTACATTGAAGACTATCCAGTGCTATTTTACATTTTATTATTTGGTTTCTGTACCTTGACACCTACAAACTTGAAAAAAACTTAAACATTGTCTAAATAGCACAAATAAATAAAAGTAAATGAACATACAAATTGATCAATTTTAAACAGGGCCCACTGGTACAACCTTCACCAGGTCCCCGCTGACCCCAGCTACGGCCCTGCTCACGCCTGTTTCACACATACTCCGTCTGCAGTGCGTATGCAGTCCGTGTGCATTACGTATGTGGTGCAGCACGGACTTAATGTGCTTTCACACAGGACGTGTTTGCAGTTCACTACTCGGTACGTAAACGATCGCTGCACTGCTGCAGATGCACCGCTACTGGAACGCAACTGGAATCTGTTAACATGGGTGCGTGAAAAAATATGCAACACATACGCATTGCAGACGGAGTATGTGTGAAACAGGCGTAAGGTTGTTTGCACCTTGTGCAATGTGGAATTAGTTTACAGCTTTTTCAAGCATTTTGTGATGCATTTTGGAAACAGGAGATCAGCCCCTTTTCTAATGCAGCACCTAGCTTGATAAACCCCTTCTCAAAGACTTACTGTTTGTCGATTTTATTTGGGTAGCACACATATTCTGAATTCCTTCGGCAGAATTCGAATTAGCCATTTTAATCTAGATCACAGTGAGATTAATCTAGATTAAAAAAATTAATCTATGCCCACCACTAATTTACTTAAATAATATGACCTCATCTTTGTCATTATAAGTTTGTTAATAGAAAAGTTACTGCTGGCACATATCATTTTTTTTATTTTTCTTCTAGAAGAATTAGCAGGTAGGATTGTAGTAGTCAGTGAGTTATGGAAGTGTAAAACACGTTGCCCCTGGTCATTCCTTCATCAATTATATCGCCTCCAAACAGCTTGCACAGTTTATGTGCTGATTTCCTGTTGGATCATGAGTAAATCTTTGCATATGGTCCTAAAGAGGTCACTGAGGCTGTCTGATTGAGGGCTGTGTTTGTGCACTCACTCTTTTGAACAGAGCCCGCATTGTAACCTGCTCCCCAGCCCCCTTCCCAGGATATGTTTAGCCAACACTGTCAGAACTCTCTTGTGATCAAGCAGACCACTGTGGCCAATGATTCCACCACATATATACATTCCTGCACGCAAAATTAACTGCCACGAATATCCTGAACCGAAGCCCCCACCATCCGACTCACTCTCCTTCTTATTGATGAAATTTCCAAACATAAAGACAGTGACATGACACTGTGAGCCTTTGCACTGCAGCCCTTCAAAGCATCCCCTGCTTAATCTGAAGCCATTGTTGGGCCTTAAAACCTTTCAAGTCAAATCAGTTACAGTCACATTCAAGGGGCACAGAGTGCAGATTTCAGTGCCCTGCGTCTGGTTTTGTCTGGACCTGCTTGTGCACAGATTTTTTGGATTTATGACTCTTTTGCTGTTGGGTTTATCATGTTGATGTTGTAATAATTCAGTTGAATTTGTTGACCTATGACGATTGAGGCTTTGATGGGAAACATTAAACTGGCTCTAGATCAGTGATCGTGTCCCCTGTAATAAAAACTGATATTAAAATCTTTTGTAATACTGAAAATCAACAACAGACAAGAGCTTTTGGGTGATTCTCACAACTAATGTGGTTCAGATTTCGCCCCAAAATAACATTCTTTTGTGTATTTGGTGTAATTAAATGTGTTTATGCAGTTTAAGGTTGAAAAAACTCACTATTTTCCACATACTGTACATTATTGTTTCTGTACATATTGTACATTTATTGTTTCTGTACAGTCATATGCCCCGTCTTTCTGAAACGCATTGATTTTTACAAAGCTCATCATTGTGAAAAGTGAGGTGTGCTCAGATTGGTCAGCTATCAATTGCTTTGTGTTTGGCCAAATACCTCAAGCATGTGACAGAAGTTTTACGCCACTCACCATACTGTGATGCCGTGTCCATGTGCAACGAGACAAAAACAATAAAACCCATTACAAACTAGGCATTTGTAGCATCCAGTGGGGACATAATTATGGATTATAATACTTATTACATGTTGTCTTTTTCTATGTGTTGCGTTGCATTGTGCCGTGTAAACATAAAACCGTGTCTGCATTTGTGATCAGAGAAATTACGAACAACATGCGCTACTCTACACTGCTCAAAACTGGTGTTTGAGTCATCAGTGGCAATATGAAATATGAAAACATACTTACAGGCTGTTAGTCAGCATTATGTGTCAGAACACTGGCATGGTAGGCTGCTCTCCCATTAAACAGTCCTCGTCTTCTGTAAAATGCATTGCACACATCTGAATATTGGAGTTGAACTTTTCTAGAACAGTTTTGTAATTACAACTTAACCACTGATTTCTAGTTTTGTCTTCTTTTGGCAGACCGAACAAAGTAGTTTCGCTTTCACAATAAAACACACAGCATCTCCACAACATGGCGGCAGCAACAACAATGCAACAGCAAGAATAATAGTTACTGCTTCTTTCTTTGTGTGAACATTTGGGTAGTGTTATGCAAATCTTCCCACACAGTGATGTAGACGTGTGGGGGCGTGTTTAAATGAAGCGTTTTAGGAGTGCGTGAAAGAGTCTTTAGCTTTTATAAAGAATATCTCTTTGGGTTTGAGACTTTAATCTTTGCAACTTAAGGAATCTTGTCTATTCACAATCAGCTTGTAACACTCTAAAGAAAAATAAATAATTGACATTGTATTATATGACCCATTTAAAATGATGTCAGAGATCAAAAATCTGATATTATAAAATAGTAAATAGAATTAGAATAAAAATATAATTTCTTACTTTATTTTATCTTTTTTGTGATGAAATATGAAATGGATATATAACTCACCTTCTAACTGAAACTCCTATTGAATTTCGGAACCTATAGCTTGTGCTTCAGTACAGGTCTGACTGTACTAAACTAGGGAAGAGACAGTTTGTTTTTCCTTTGCACACATCCTCCGTACATTAGACCACCCTGACAGGAGTTTTCAGTTTGCTGGCTAATTAGTAATGACAAAAGACAGTTTCTACTCAACACTTCCAAATATCTCTGTAAACTCTCAGGCAGGTGTTGGAAAAAAAAAACAAGGCCAAACGAACAAATCAGGCAAATATTTGCTCCTAAAATTAAAGAGACGATATTAAATGCACGCTTGCAGGTTTTCATCTCGCTTTACAGATCAAGAGAAAGATGGATGGGTAATATAACCCATTTGATGCTTGTTTCATATTTGATTTCTTCATTGAACAACCAATGAGTTTGGAACCTTGTTGTATTTGGATGCTAACAAGTGCTTCTCATAGCCAAAGTCAATTTCAGTGTGTCACCCAGCGAGTACATCTGCAACTATATCAAGCTGTGTTTGAAAGAAAACACAATCTTAAGCAGATTACAACTGACAAGGAGAGGATTTGATTTATTTGTTTGATTTATTTGTATGAATCTGTTTGCCCTTGCAACTCACCAAAAACACATTTTTAATCACAAATCTGCTTTCAGGCTCTGCTTTTGCCTTTGTATGTCTAGTGACCCTCTGCTGAAGTGATTAGATATCTCCTCCTTGTGGAGCAGCATATCTTTGTTTAAATCAAAGTCATGTGTATTCCACATGGGCTTGCTAGACCTTCCCCATGCTCTATTTTCAATGTTTTTGTCATTTATCTCCACTCTTTTTTTATCTCTCTTTCACCCCAATCTCAACAGAAGTACCACATTTCAGACAGGCAATGAGGGATTATGATTATTTTGGAAGGGAAGAAATGAATGCAGAGGGTGATGAAAATGTATGCTGGGTGTAATCCTATTTTAGGCCTTCTGAGAGAATGTGTGGCAACTCTTGTGTGTTATTTTCTCTAAGACGAGTCACATACAAAGAAATATGAGGATCTGGGTGGACAGTGCCCCTGTGACATGTTACTGTGACACTTTATTTAATGCATATTTACTGAATAAAAGTCTCAGTACTGACCTCAAACCTTAACTGTGCATGCCACAATACTTATGTGCTTGGTATAAGAATTATGTTAATTCCAATAAATAGCATTCATAATTGCATAAGAGAGTTTTCTAGGTATGTGCATGCTCGTGATTAAGTACCACCTTCATTCAGAAAAACAAGGCATTGGAGTGACCACAAGGGTCAAGCATTAGAGATCGACTGATCTCCATCCACAAACAGACGTACAGTCTTGTTCAAAATAATAGCAGTACAATGTGACTAACCAGAATAATCAAGGTTTTTAGTATATTTTTTATTGCTACGTGGCAAACAAGTTACCAGTAGGTTCAGTAGATTGTCAGAAAACAAACAAGACCCAGCATTCATGATATGCACGCTCTTAAGGCTGTGCAATTGGGCAATTAGTTGAAAGGGGTGTGTTCAAAAAAATAGCAGTGTCTACCTTTGACTGTACAAACTCAAAACTATTTTGTACAAACATTTTTTTTTCTGGGATTTAGCAATCCTGTGAATCACTAAACTAATATTTAGTTGTATGACCACAGTTTTTTAAAACTGCTTGACATCTGTGTGGCATGGAGTCAACCAACTTGTGGCACCTCTCAGCTGTTATTCCACTCCATGATTCTTTAACAACATTCCACAATTCATTCACATTTCTTGGTTTTGCTTCAGAAACAGCATTTTTGATATCACCCCACAAGTTCTCAATTGGATTAAGGTCTGGAGATTGGGCTGGCCACTCAATAACATTAATTTTGTTGGTTTGGAACCAAGACTTTGCCCGTTTACTAGTGTGTTTTGGGTCATTGTCTTGTTGAAACAACCATTTCAAGGGCATGTCCTCTTCAGCATAGGGCAACATGACCTCTTCAAGTATTTTAACATATACAAACTGATCCATGATCCCTGGTATGCGATAAATAGGCCCAACACCATAGTAGGAGAAACATGCCCATATCATGATGCTTGCACCTCCATGCTTCACTGTCTTCACTGTGTACTGTGGCTTGAATTCAGAGTTTGGGGGTCGTCTCACAAACTGCCTGTGGCCCTTGGACCCAAAAAGAACAATTTTACTCTCATCAGTCCACAAAATGTTCCTCCATTTCTCTTTAGGCCAGTTGATGTGTTCTTTGGCAAATTGTAACCTCTTCTGCACATGCCTTTTTTTTAACAGAGGGACTTTGCGGGGGATTCTTGAAAATAGATTAGCTTCACACAGACATCTTCTAACTGTCACAGTACTTACAGGTAACTCCAGACTGTCTTTGATCATCCTGGAGGTGATCATTGGCTGAGCCTTTGCCATTCTGGTTATTCTTCTATCCATTTTGATGGTTGTCTTCCGTTTTCTTCCACGTCTCTCTGGTTTTGCTCTCCATTTTAAGGCATTGGAGATCATTTTAGCTTAACAGCCTATCATTTTTTGCACCTCTTTATAGGTTTTCCCCTCTCTAATCAACTTTTTAATCAAAGTACGCTGTTCTTCTGAACAATGTCTTGAACGACCCATTTTCCTCAGCTTTCAAATGCATGTTCAACAAGTGTTGGCTTCATCCTTAAATAGGGGCCACCTGATTCACACCTGTTTCTTCACAAAATTGATGACCTCAGTGATTGAATGCCACACTGCTATTTTTTTGAACACACCCCTTTCAACTAATTCAACTAATTGCCCAATTGCACAGCCTTAAGAGCGTGCATATCATGAATGCTGGGTCTCATTTGTTTTCTGAGAATCTACTGAACCTACTGGTAACTTGTTTGCCACGTAGCAATAAAAAAATATACGAAAAACCTTGATTATTCTGGTTAGTCACATTGTACTGCTATTATTTTGAACAATACTGTACATCGTCTGCAGATGTAAGGTATTTCATTGCACTTTAACAAGTAATCTGAACGGCCTATATATTTTAAACGACCCCTCACTGACTGAGTTTAATGCCACAGTTATGTCAGAATCCGTCTACTTGTTTCTGTGGCGGTGCATCGGTCTCGTCATGGGGCGCACGGTCTGGAGCGCTGTATGACTGATGCATCAGTTCAATTTAACTTTACTCCAAATATATGAACTTACCTGTTTTAAATACTTTATATTTAACATGTTCGTCTATGTCCAATATTAGTGTTAAACTGTTGGACTTTAAATTAAATCTACTATTGATTTTCACCGTTGACTGGTTTTACAGAACATTATAACTTCCGTGTAACAGTTCGTCCTACTATATGTGAACTAGCTGTTTTAAGTACAGTATTATTATATTTAATGTTAGTTTATCAGTATGTTTGAAAGTATATATTTTTGATTATTGGTGACTCCATAGGCTCTCTCTCGCACCTGCATGGTTTAAAACACAAAATAGTTATTCTATGATGAGAACAAAGAGTCTCTCTCTTGCTTCACTCATGCACGATAATATCGTGTATCGTCGATCTCACTGGCTGATGATATGACGATTTGCAAAATGACCATATCCCCCAACACTAATATATATGTTGTTGCATCTGAATTGCTTTAAACCAGTCTATCACATGTCCATGTGTGGGAGGAAATGCGTTTTCATGCATAGTCTAAGAGGTAGGAGTTTGTAACAGGAATTTCTCTTCACTAACAGGCTGCTAGCTTCTGGAATAGCCCCCTTAGGGATCATCTGATGTATGTGTATGTATATCTCATTCACACACACAGATCTTCCAGTCCTTTCTGCCTTTCTCGCTCTTATTGTGCCTCATTTCTCTTCCACATCTTTCTCCTTTTCTGTCTTTCACACGCGCATCCTTCTTCATCTGTCATTCACACTCTCTGATCTTTCTTTCTTTAATCACTCCCTCACTCACCACTTCCTTTCGAATCCCTCCATCTGTCCTTCTTTCTCTGTGTGTTATACATTAGTGGAGTTCCTTTGAGTTTTTTCCCATACATTTACAATCCCAGTCGTGAAGCCTATCGTGCTGCTTCTAAACATCGTGTAAAGCAGGCAGGATATAAACAAATAGAGGCTACAAGCTTCGTCTGTTTACACCAGTGCTTTCAGCTGACTGTCTGTGCTGGCATGAATTACACAAAAAGGAGCCAGGCTGCCAGGGCCAGGTGGCACGTCTCCAGGGTGAGGTGTGAGAAAGTAGGCAAGAGAAGATAAAAAAAGGCAAAGATTCTCTTCTCTGACCTTTTGACATTCGATAAAACCAAATATGTTCTTCAGGGACAGGGGACATGCTGATGCTGTCAGTTACCCACACTCACACCCACATGGGCTAATCTTGATCTGAGAGCAAGTAACAGATAACAGCCATGTTTTAAATAGTTATTTTTGGCTATATTCGTCTAACATGGTTGAGAGATATATGTTCCAAAGTGAAAAACAACAAATTTGACAGTGATTATGCCTTATGAATTGTTCAAACCCATTGCAAAAGGTTAGAGTGAATCAGCATTTTAACACATCTTTTTTTATTATTCTTATTCTTATTTTATCTTATTTATTAAGTTTTAGGTCAGTAAGAATTTAAACTTTTATTCCGCAAGGATGCATTACATTGATCGAAAGTGTCAGTAAAGACTCTTACATTGTTCAGAAAAATCTATTTTAAATCTCTTTTCAGCTATTGTGGTAATAAGAAATGTTTCTTGAGCACAAAATCTGCATATTGGAATGATTATGTGACACTTAAGGCTGGAATAATGAAACGGAAAATTCAGCATTATCATCACAGGAATAAATTAAATTTCAAAATATATTGAAACATAGGCACACTGTGATTCAGCACATAGTGATGTATCACTGTATAATATAACGATTGTAACTGAAACTGTGGATAAAGTGCAAAAGAACCAATCATCAGTTCCAGTATAGATGACATGCTTCTTCTTCAGTAATACAACTCTATTAGGATTATGTGCACAGTAATAAAATATTATTAAGGTTCTAATGTATTGATATATATTGATATATGACTGTCTTAGCATAGCCACTCAGCCAAAAGATATATTAAGGTATATGAGAATCTCAAATGTTTGTACGCAAAAATTATTCTCGAAACCAAGCATCAGGCTTTCTAGTTAATGCTCTCTTGTACATTTGCTGCTAGATAGATTCCTTCAGTTATCACTCTGAGATATACCGAAATCCTCTCACATACTCCAACTTTCACTCCCAACCAGTCATTTGAAAACATATGTGACTAGTGGAGCACATATGTGGCCCATCCATTTGTGAGGATTCTGCTTTGAATCAGTGGATCCACTTCTCTGTGCTTTTATTTGTTTCATGTAAAACAGCGCCCCCTGATGTCTGGCACGCATGCCTAACTCTAACTAGACAATGCATTTCACCTTTTTTGTTCTATATCCTAGTTTTATAAAACAATTTGATTGTATGAGCACAGTTTATGTATGCTCACACACATTATACACTTCTGTTCAATTGCTCTGGTTGTGTTGAGTGTTGAGCCTCCTGGCTATTCACTAATCCTCACCCGGAAGTCAAATAGACAGATGGTTTACTTTGATAAAAAAAAATATATTAAAAACAACCCTGGGAAAAAAGATGACGATAAATGTGTGAGCACAATTTATGTGTTTCATAATGACAGCTTATAAATTGAATTAGTGCATTAGCCTATGTACAGGAAGTGTGTGTATTGAGAATTGCTAAAAAGTCAAAACGCTCATAAGTATGCAGTGGAATAACCTTGGCATTTCATTCGCTGTAGGACTTTAATCTGTTAATGAAACACATCCTTCTGCATTCCCGATACAATCATTCCTAACCAAAGAAAATGTCGACATGGAATGTTATCACAACCAGCCACAACTCATTTGAATTCACGTTGGTTTGCTAACAGTAATTGGTGAATGCAAGTCATAAGTAACCAGACATTTATATTATTGCCTGAGCTATTACTGGTATTGATCAGGTCAATATCAAAGGAGCTGTGACAAGAGTTATGATCCCCTGAGGTATGCGACAGCAAGCATAAATTAAATTCAATGTCATGATGTGCACATTTTTTAATCAGCTTGTCTGTGTGTAGTCTGAACAACTAGTAATTGACTAATATGACTAAAAGAAGTGCTATTTAATTAGGCTGGTGAATCATGTTGATCAGACAGCACAGCATTATATTTAATGTGGGAACTGACAGATATTCAGCAAATAGACTGAATTTGGATGTTAAATCTGATGTCACACATCACCATTATTGGGTCCAAACGAGTCCCTATCCCGAAAACATAAATCCTGAGCATAACTTTATCTCCATAAAAAAAATTATTCCGTCAAGACTTAAGCAGATAACTATTACACTTCATTCAATGTTGCACAAAGTCATTACAGTCCTTCTGAACAAGCAGAGACCTACAGATTCGGCATAACCTTGCCCACAGCAGGTGATTTGAAGTCTAGTAGTAATTGTGTAGAAATATTGTTGAAAGCGATTCATTTGTTGCAAAAGCGGTGCTTTGATGGCTTTGGATGGGGTGCCTTAAAGAGAATGAATTTAAGCACATTTGATCTGACAGATACAGAGATGTGAGGTTTTCATCCTTTTGGAAATAAGTTGCACTAAAACGTAATAAAAAAACGTAAAAAGATAAACTCACCTGTCAACCTCATTAAACAACTAGATGGATGTTAGACTGGCCTGTCCTAACCGTCTCACTGATCTTCCGCTCTGTTTCATAAATTAACAGTTATATTCCAGGTTTATGGGTGTTGTAATGGATCTTTTAATAGCATTGATACATTTAGGACACAGTAAGTCTCTTGCTTGGTTTATTTTACCCCATTTACAATGATCTCTGTTAGCCAGATATTTTACTTGTTTAGTGTATGTTATGGTTTTTTTATTCATTCATCATGGAATACCAATGATGTTATCACTAATTATAGTAATATACTTAAAATTTAACCTGACACAAGCAGTTTCTAAACTGTTTATTTTTTGTTTGTATTTACAGGTTCTTATTAAAGTGATCGACACCAACAATCATCGCCCGCAGTTCTCTAAGTCCAAGTATGAAGTGAATGTCCCTGAAGATACCTCACCTGACACAGAGGTGTTACAGGTTTCAGCTACAGACCAGGATGAGAAGAACAAGCTAACCTACACGCTCCTGAGCAGCACTGACCCATTCAGTCTACGCAAGTTCAGACTAGATCCTGGAACCGGCGTGTTGTACACTGCAGAGAAACTAGACCACGAAACCATGCACCAACATACTCTAACTGTCATGGTGAGATCATGCGGTCTGCAACCTAATTTACAACATCATCTGTATAATTGATTTTTCTGTCTGATTTAGAAATGTTAGCCAGACAGCCATCATTTACTATAAAGTATCGTGGCAGTTTGTTCTCCCTTTAATTCAGTCGACATGGAGGTGAATCTCCTAAGGACTTGCATGTAAAGTGTTTGATGTGTTTCACATAAGCTTGTAATCAAAGTGTTGAAATTATTGGAGAATTGCTCTATTATATGCCTATCCTCTCCTCACTGCAGGTACGAGATCAGGACATTCCTGTGAAGCGGAACCTGGTGCGTGTGATTGTAAATGTGCAGGACACCAATGACAATGCACCTTGGTTCTCTGGTGCACCATATGTGGGCCGTGTGTTTGAGTCTGCTGCAATCGGCTCTGCAGTGCTTCAGGTCTCTGCTCTTGACAAAGACAAAGGGCAGAATGCTGAGATCATCTATAGCATTGAGTCAGGTAATCCATCTGATTGATTTCATTGCCCTTGACTTTTATCCAGTTTGTCCAGGAAACTACATATTTTATACATATGATGTATGAAATGCCTAAACATTGAAAAGGCAACTAAGTAGAAACAGACAAAGTTTCTAAGCCTATCATATATTTGTTTTAAATTGGGATATTGCTAGGAGATCCACAGGAGCTGCCCTTGCTAGCCACTTAAGTCAAAAATGTGGGAGATATTGAATGTGGCAGCCAAGGGTCCTTCAGTCCACCGAAGTGTGAGCGTTTTGAAACTGAGCAGTGCATAGCACAGATATGACGCCAAGTGGCCTTTTGAGAATGCACATATTTGTAATGTCTGAGATTACAGAAGCTAATTGAAATGTACTGTGTGTGTGTGTGTGTGTGTGTGTGTGTGTGTGTGTGTATTTGTGTGCACGAGACAGCAAACATTGTTCAGATCACATACTGATTGATTGACGTGCAGGCAGCTGATTGGTCAAATATAGATGGTTCCTTTCCTTGACAAACTCAAATATTCATTATAGATAAAGCAAAACAAACATTTATACTAAGAAAAATATTACATTTTTAACTTTAAATCAGTGCATCCATTTTATTCCCTTATTATTTTATTTAGTCTTTAAAGCAGTTTGACGGAATGTTTAAATTAATGAGTTCTAAAGAGTTCACAAAAGTAAAATCTAATCCTTTTAGCAAGTGTTTAATGCATCTTTGTCATATTCCTTCCTAGGAAACGTGGGAAATTCATTTGCTATTGATCCTGTCCTGGGCACTATCACTGTGGCAAAGGAGCTGGACCGTAGCAACAGGAACCGATTTGAGCTAACTGTGAAAGCTTCTGACAAAGGCACACCACCACTTAGTGCTACTGCTTCTGTTGACTTAACTGTCACTATTTCCGACAATGCCATCCCTAAATTTGCAGGGAAGGAGTTTTCTGCAGAAGTCAGCGAAACCGCTCGGCCTGGAGCATTTGTGAGTCTGGTTACAGCCAACAGCCAATCATCAGTGTTCTATCAGATCAAAGACGGAAATGTGAATGGAGCATTTGACATCAACCCCAACTCTGGAGTCGTTGTGACCCATTCGGTTTTGGATTATGAGAATATTCCTTCATACAAACTAACCATTCAGGGAACCAACATGGCTGGTCTGGCTAGTAACACTACTCTGCTGATTCACTTGAAGGATGAAAATGATAATGCACCTGTATTTATTCAAGATGAGTTCACTGGAATGGTCAGCGAGTCTTCTCCAGTCAACAGTGTAGTCCTCACCAAAGACAACACACCACTTGTCATCCGTGCTGTAGACACTGACCATGATACGAACTCTAGGCTGGTCTATCAGATTGTTGAGCCCTTTGCCCATAATTACTTTGCCATCGACTCTAGTACTGGTTCAATCAGAACCATCAGTGAATTGGATTATGAGCAAAGATCTGTGTTTCACTTTTCTGTTCAAGTCCACGACATGGGAATCCCCCGTCATTTTGCAGAGAAGGCTGCTAACGTGACTATTGAGATCCTGGATGTCAATGACTGCCCGCCTCAGTTCAGCCAAGATCTATATGAAACCACAGTCTTAGTGCCAACTTACAAAGGAGTGGAAGTGATCACTGTCAATGCCACAGATACAGACTCTGGTCCAAATTCAAGGCTGTTTTTCTCTACTGTCGAAGGCAATATTGGAGAGAAGTTTAAAATGGACCCGGTCACAGGGGTTATCACTATTCGAAATGTCACTCAGCTTAGAAGCAGGTATGAGCTCAAAGTTAGGGTTTCTGATGGCAGGTTTTCTAAAACAGCTTTGGTAAAAATAAATGTCAGAGAGAATAAGGAAAGCACTCTGAGGTTCACCCAAGAATCATACAAGGTCTTTGTACCAGAAAATTCCGTAGAGAAAAAGACTTTAGCTGTAATTGCTGCAGTGGGAAACCAAGTCAATGAACCTTTGTTTTATACAATTCTGAACCCTGATAAGAGATTCACAATAAGCCGTACTTCGGGAGTACTCTCCTCTACAGGCACACCCTTTGATCGAGAAGAGCAAGCTGTATTTGATATTGTGGTGGAGGTGACCAGAGAAGACAAGTCATCTGATGTAGCCCATGTCCTTGTGACTGTAATAATAGAGGATGTTAATGACAACCCACCTGTGTTTGTCAATTTACCCTATCAGGCAGTGGTGCTAGTTGACACTGAGGTGGGTCACATCATCACAAAAGTGACTGCGGTTGATGCAGATATTGACAGAAATGCTGAGATCAGCTACCATCTTCAGGAGCAAAATGAGTTCGTTCAGATCAGCATGGATGGTGAAATCTCACTAACAAAGAAGCTTGAGAAAGACTCCCTTAACACTGAATTTGTAGTAACCGCTGTAGCCAGAGATGGAGGTGAACCAGCTCTTTCCTCATCTGTTGAAGTGCCAATAATGGTTGTAAACAAAGCAGTGCCTGTGTTTGAGAAAACCTTCTACAGTCTGGAGATCCCAGAGAACATACCGTTACTAATGCCTGTTGTACACATTCAGGCTAATGACTCTGAAGGCCCTAAAATAGTGTACACAATTACAGAAGGGGACCCTCTCAATCAGTTCTCCATCAACTTCAATACTGGCGTCATTCAGGTTGTAAAGCCTTTAGATTTCGAGACCCACCCAGCCTATAAACTCAGCATAAGGGCCACCGACTCGCTAACTGGTGCCAAAGCTGAAGTCTTTGTCGACATAATCTTGGAAGATGTTAATGACAACCCACCTGTTTTCCATAGCAAATTGTACAATGCAAGTCTTTCAGAAGCGTCAGTAATTGGGACATCTGTATTACAAGTCTCAGCTACAGATGCTGATAAAGGTAACAACCAAGTGCTCTTTTATCAGATTGTTGAAGATAAAGATAAAGACAAGAGCTCTGATTACTTTAGCATCGATCGTGACACAGGCACAATCTGGACAACTCAAATGCTTGACCATGAAGAAAAACCCTCACATAAGCTGATGATTAGAGCAGTTGATGGTGGAGTACCTGCCCTTTCCAGTGAGGTCATGGTGTTAATTGATGTAACGGACCTTAACGACAACACTCCAGTGTTCTCACAGAATGTCTATGAAGCTACGGTCAGTGAACTGGCACCCCGTGGCCACTTTGTCACCCAGGTTCAGGCTTCTGATGCTGACAACTCAGATAGTGGTAAACTTGAATTCTCAATAATATCAGGAAATGAAGGACAAAACTTTGCTATAGATCCAAACAATGGGGCTATAATCATATCAAACCACCGGAAACCCCATATGGAGTCTCTCTACAACATCAATGTGTCTGTATCAGATGGTGTATTCAGAAGTTCAGCCATTGTGAAGGTCAATGTTATTAGTGCTAACTTTCACAATCCTACTTTCAACCAGGTGGATTATGTTGTTGAGCTTCTTGAGAACTCACCAGTTGGAACATTAGTCACTGAGGCTCAAGCGACAGATGAGGACTCGGGTACATATGGAAGACTCACCTATCATATAGTCAATGACATTGCTAAAGACAAGTTCTCAATCTCTGAAGATGGAGAGATCTTCACTTTGGAGAGTCTTGACCGAGAGAACCCACTGGAGAAAGTGATTCCGATTTCTTTAATCGCTAAAGATGGTGGTGGAAAAGTTGGCTTCTGCACTGTAAATGTGATTTTAACGGATATCAATGATAATGCCCCGCAGTTCAGAGCTGCTGATTACAAAGTTAATGTTGCTTCCGACATGCCAAGAGGAACAACCATACTTAAGATTGCAGCGTCCGACATGGATGAAGGTAGTAATGCAGACATCACCTATTCTATTGAAGGAGACGCAGACAATGTTGAGGAGAATTTTGAAATCCACCAGTTTAGTGGTGTCATTGTAACAAAGGAAAGCCTCATTGGACTGGAGAACCAACTCTACACATTTCTTGTAAGAGCAAAGGATGGCGGAAATCCTACTAAGTCCTCTGTTATTCCAGTCTATGTCAGGATTCTTGCTCCTGAGGTCCCAGTGCCAAAGTTCATAGAGTCCCACTACAGGTTTGCCATAGATGAAGATCTTCCTCTTGGTTCAGAAATAGATGTCATTCAAGCTGAAAGTGATCAGCCAGTCTTTTACAGCCTGGTGGAAGGGAATACTCCTGAGAGCAACCAAGATGAGGTATTTGTAGTTGACCCCACCTCAGGATCTTTGAAGCTGGAGAAGAAGCTTGACCACGAGAGCACCAAATGGTATCTGCTAACCCTACAAGCACAAAGCGAATATGATGGTAACAAAGTTGTCTCCTCTGTGGATATTAGTATCCAAGTCAAGGACGTCAATGATAATCCACCGCTCTTTGAGTCAAACCCTTATGAAGCTTTCATTGTGGAGAATCTTCCAGGTGGCACCTCTGTTATACAGGTGAAGGCCACTGACCTGGACTCTGGCACTAATGGTCACATGATTTACAATCTAGATTCCAACCAAGAGGCAAGGGACATTGCAGAATTGTTTGCCATCAACAGTGAAACAGGATGGATTACCACATTAAAGGAGCTTGACCGTGAGTCACACTGCCACTTAATTACACCGGCGCTTTCTGTTAATGTTGGGAAGTCCAAGCAAACAAGAAGATAAACTTCATGAATGCTGCGGAGTACTCATTGCACATATATTTCACAATAACTTGTGAAATATAAGCAGTTATAAATTGAGCCATTACTATAGCTACTAGACATACAGCAGGAAACCACACACATAAATAATAATTTCAACTGCTGTTCACATTCATTAGTTTGACTGACGTTTCTTGCGTTTGCTCTCTGAAGGTGGAGACCCCTTGGGACAGTTTGGCATTGAGCATACTCAAGGCGAGTGGAAGGTCTCTGTGCGGAAGCCTCTCGACAGGGAGGAGAAGGACAATTACTTGCTGAACATTACGGCCACTGACGGGACCTTCACAACCAAGGCTGTGGTTGAAGTCAAGGTCTTAGATGCCAATGACAATAGCCCAATTTGTGAGAAGGTATGAATGTTAGTTTTGTGTTTATGGGAGTGTGGGCAGTGCATTGCAGCAAAATGTCATGTAGTCTGATTTTGTCAGTTGAGGGGAGGGCGCTGCCTACCCGCTGTGCATGCTAAATGGGACGAGACTTAGAGAGAAAGAGAGAATGTCAGGAGGGATTTGAAAAGGTCCTTATGTGAAATGCAGCATTTAAGAAACAAAGAGAGTGATTTAGCACTGTGAGTGGGTTTTGTAAGGGCTAATGTGCTTCTTTTATTTATTGTGTTCCTTTTTGAATAATGTTAATTTAATAGTACTCCTGCAGGGAAAATCTTTTAGCCCTCTTTTCAATTTGGCTTCACAATTACCACCAAACTGTTTCTCTTTACTTTTCTTTCTCTCTTCTTTTTGGGCCTTATCCTCCCATTTGTGAAGTCACTTCTGCTTTTCACGTGTCTTTCTGTTCTTTGCAGTCATTCTATATGGAAAGCGTCTCGGAGGACTCCCCTGCTGGTAGGCTGATCCTGCAGGTCTCCGCCACAGATGACGACATCCGTTCCAATGCACAAATCTCGTACGAGCTACTAGGGCCCGGATCAGAGCACTTTAGCATCGACTCTGAGACAGGTAATCATCACTATTTGGATGTGCAGGTCAAAGAGGCCAAATCAACTTAAAATACTGTGTACACACACACACACACATTAAAGTATCCTGAAAGAACATGTGTCACTGTTTCTTCAAAATATTAAGCATTCATAATGATATGAAATGTTTATAGAGCACCAAATCTTCATATTAAAATGGCTAGAGTAATGGCTATTGAAAATGTTGGTTTGCCATCACAGGAATAAATTACATTTTAAAATATAACAACATAGAAAACTGTTATTTTAAATTTGTTAATGTTTCTCTTTACTATAACTATTTTTATGAATAGTACTATTACTATTTTTTTTATTCCTTCAATAAACTATTTCACTTTATTCACATTAATATAGATTTTTGATCAAATAAGTGCAACCTTGATGAGCATAAGAGACTTATTTCTAAAACATTCAAAAATCTTACGCACCCCAGACAGCCAGACAAATAAATGCCACATACACACTGAGCATTTAAAACATCATTTGCTTTTGCCTACAGTCAAACACACATCCTATTTAAAACCAGAATACATTCTAATTTAATTACTTGTGTAATTCCAGGGAAGGATGTACACCCTTAGGCTTTCATGACTGTTTTACAGTGAATACCATGGAATTCTTTTCCCAATATTGTTGTACTTTTCCTTTTTTTTTTTTTTTTTAACTTGCCTGTGTTATTCACACAAACACATTCAAATTTTTTTTTTTCTAAAACATTTCAAGTGTTGCCCCACTTCAGCTATTAACTCAAATCAACTGTCTCTCAACTGTGTGAATTAAACATCGGTTCCAGGCGGAAAGAGAGCAGAAATAAACAGTGGGTTTGTGACAGCGTCACACTGCTACAACACAAAAGCTATTGTAAAGGCGCTACTCACTGGCTCTTTGATAAGGTTGAGTGTGAAGGCAGGGAAGGCTGGCTCGCAAACTGAAGGAGCGCTACTGTTCTTCTGTGTGGGTTTGGTGTGCACTGAGAATTTTCTTCACTTTTTTTCCTCTTCGTTCCATCGAGAAAAAGAAGAGGAGCATTATTGCAAGTTAGCAATGCCAAGTGTGCTCTCATGCGAGCCAACAGACCCCTGAAAGCTGGCGGCTGCTGTGCCGAGGGTGACTTTCCCTTTGCTTCTTTTCTCAGCTCGCTCTCCAAGCAGCCCACATGCTGACTGCACTTTCTTCTCCCTTGCCATTTCTCTCATTTCTCACCATCCCTCTCCTCTTTAATCTTTTCTATTTCTTAAAGCCTCTCAGCGCAAGGATGATTTTAGCTTTCCTCGAGGGGGAACTTTTGGACACCCTGCATTCATCCTCCTTGAGATGCGCTTCAGCTCAAAGGTCGACAGCAAACAGCTGGCACACAAAATGACCACTCCAATGGAACATAGCTTACGCTTGCCGAAATTATTAGGTCAGATCACTTCCTCGTGAAAGAGAGAACTGTCTCCCTTGCTCTCGTTCTTAGAGTGTCCTCTTGATTTGACAGATGAGATAAGTTTGAAGTGGAACTGGATTGTGTCTTGTTCATTAGTGCAGTGCCAGCTGATGTTCAGAGTGATTGATGGGGAGTGAATGTTGGGGGTTTTAGCAAGCCACAACTATAATAAATATACAAAGTAGCCTTGCAGACATGACGAATGAGAGAGCAGAACTGTTTGTGTGTGTGGAAGCAGCATCAGTGTGCCTACAAACTGGTGTTTACACAAATTCATATAATTTGTTCACCCAAAAATGAAAGGTCTGTGATCAATTACTCACTCTCATGTTGATCCAAGAATTTTTTTTGTGATTTTTTTTTTTATTGGAAGCTGAGAAATGTCTGTCCATCCATTAAAAGTAGGGCTGCACACTTAATCAAATTTCAATTCGCGATTACAATTATGGATCCCACAGTTATCATAATCGTTCAAAGCGGCAATTAATCGTTCAGAGTCCACTTATGTTATTCTGCACATTTAAGATATGTTTTTTTTTTCTCTTTCTATGTGTTATCTTATGGGTTTTTCCATTGTTTTAGTTTTAGTATAGCATTATGATACCATTTATATTTTTTTACTTTTTTTTTAAAGAAGAAACCAATCCGATGTATAATTAACATTTGAGACTTAATATTATAGAAAGGTTTTTCACTTAGTGTTTCAGCTTGTTTATTTTCATATAAAAATATGGCATTCAGTTGCATCAAATAATGGTATAAACATCATTCAATGTAAATTGTGATAATCGTAATTCAATAATTACAATATTCAAGGCATCATCAAAGATGAAGGAAAGTCTTATTGATTTGAACACTCATTATTGATTGATTTCATCAGGTGAATTGAATGAAAACATTGCTCCCTCTGGACCGTGAAGAAGAGGAGGTTCACAAGATGAAGGTGCGTGCTCTGGATGGAGGCGGACGCTTTTGTGAAGCCGAAGTTGAAATCACAGTCGAAGATGTCAATGACAACGCTCCACAGTTCACCTCTGACCCCTACATAAATATACAAAGTAGCCTTGCAGACATGACGAATGAGAGAGCAGAAACTGTTTGTGTGTGTGTGAAGCAGCATCAGTGTGCCTACAAACTGGTTTTACACAAATTCATATAATTTGTTCACCCAAAAATGAAACCAAATCAATGAAAGGTCTGTGATATTTCACTCTCAAAAATTTTTTTGTATTTTTTTTTTTATTGGAAGCTGAAAATGTTGTCCATCATTAAAAAGTAGGGCTGCACACTTAATCAAATTTCAATTCGCGATTACAATTATGGATCCCACAGTTATCATAATCGTTCAAAGCGGCAATTAATCGTTCAGAGTCCACTTATGTTATTCTGCACATTTAAGATATGTTTTTTTTTCTCTTTCTATGTGTTATCTTATGGGTTTTTCCATTGTTTTAGTTTTAGTATAGCATTATGATACCATTTATATTTTTACTTTTTTTTAAAGAAGAAACCAATCCGATGTATAATTAACATTTGAGACTTAATATTATAGAAAGGTTTTTCACTTAGTGTTTTCAGCTTGTTTATTTTCATATAAAAATATGGCATTCAGTTGCATCAAATAATGGTATAAACATCATTCAATGTAAATTGTGATAATCGTAATTAATAATTACAATATCAAGGGAATAATCGACAATTATTATTTTTGTCATAATCGTGCAGCACTAATTAAAAAAGTCCATGCAACTAAAACATTGACACTTTAAAATGTTCATAAAGACCAATGATGAAAATATTTAATTAAGGATTAAGTTAAATCAGAAATCTCTCTGGTTTCATTGAAAATATCTTTTATTTGCATCATCAAAGATGAAGGAAAGTCTTATTGATTTGAACACTCATTATTGATTGATTTCATCAGGTGAATTGAAAACATTGCTCCCTCTGGACCGTGAAGAAGAGGAGGTTCACAAGATGAAGGTGCGTGCTCTGGATGGAGGCGGACGCTTTTGTGAAGCCGAAGTTGAAATCACAGTCGAAGATGTCAATGACAACGCTCCACAGTTCACCTCTGACCCCTACACTTTCACTGTGTTTGAGAACACAGAGATAAACACACCTGTGGCTCGCCTGTACGCCACAGACCTGGACACAGGTAAGATCTCCACTATCCAGAACAATGATATATTTATTCAAAAATATATTCAAATATTTGCATATAAGTGTGTTTCCCAATATATTCTCCAATTTGCAACAGTATGGCCTGTCCGTGTCCATCAGTGCTGTTATATCTTTAGAGATGAAACCAACATGCACATATGACGCTCTCAGTCAAACAGGGCAGCACCTTTAATCTAGAAGAACACAAACCTCTCTGTCTTTCTCTCTCACTCGCTTCCACTCAATTTCTCTGATTTCCATTTGTATGGATTCCTGTCTTATCATCCTTTTGTACTCTGTATCCTCAAATAAACACATTGTGTTTCACTTACCGTCTAGCCTAAACACAAGCAATCTCTTCTTCCCTCATTTCTCAACATCAATGCCACAACCTTCAGATCATTGGTTGCTTTTCTGAAGATCCCTGATGTGGTAAAATACTAGTTAAAATCTATAAACGTCACCTATGACGTGCTTTTACTTAAAAAGCACTTTTTTTAATTGAGTTCTATGGGATTAGCCTACAGTAGCTGCACCAATAGACTTGTAATAATCTTATGAAAGTGTTTATTCCTTGATCAGTAGACTTGCATAATACTGAACTGTCATAAAGCTGCTGCATTCCAGTAATTTGGTCTGACTGAAGTTTAGTAGAACACAAGAGATTGTGTTAACTGGCTAAAATGAGAGAGAGTGATTGTACTAGCAAGCCACAAATGAGGCTTACTCAAAAATGCATTAGAGGGATTAGTGTACTCTATCTTCATCTTGTTTGTGTGTGTGTGTGTGCGTGCTTTCCTCAATACAATAAGTGCCAATCACTCACACTTCTTAATATGCAGCTCAGGACCAGAGGTTTCACCATTGAATCTTTTGCAGGATTCATTTTTAAGTCATTATAGTTAAGCAAATGAGACGAAGAAACAGTTACATAATAAGTTCTTACAAATAATTTTAACTGCTAGAGGCTTTGCCATTGATCTGAAAGCTTCTTAATCTGCAAAATGTATTGATTTGTTGTCAGTCATTATGAATTGGTTGTCCTTTTGCAGTATGACAACAATGACAGCAACAGCTGGTCAAAATTGTTTTTGAATTTCAGTTATGCATTAAATTAAGGAATAATTGACAGTGTAACTGTATAAATGCACTACTGTTCAGAAAATTGGGGGCAGGAAGATTTTCAGGAATGGGTCTTAAATGTCTTTATTAGTCTGATTGTGCTTTGTGTGTGTGTGTTTAGGTTCTAATGCAGAGATCCTGTATTCACTGCTGGACTCTGCTGATGGTGTGTTCTCGATCGATGAGGAAACCGGCATCGTGCATCTGGATCGTCCTCTGGACCGTGAACTCCAGTCACTCTACACCCTCCGCGCCTTTGCCACAGACCGTGGGTCCCCTCAGCGTCTCTCTTCCATCACCACCGTCAGTGTTTCCATCTTGGACATCAACGACAACCCTCCAGTGTTTGAGCGCCGCGAGTACACTGCCACCGTCACTAAAGACATTCCGGTGGGCAGCCAGCTGTTACGGGTGCACGCAGCCAGCCGAGACACAGAAGCAGGAGCAGAGATTACATACACAATTATCAGTGGCAACGAGAGAGGAGCGTTCCGCGTCGACCCCCATACAGGTAAACACAGCCGCTTAGACGAACCGAATGAGAACCCTGCACCACTGACTTCCAGTTAAATTACAAGTGGACTTCTGGTGGATACATATTAGACACTTCATGGCCTGTCTCATCTTTTAACACTGTATACATTCATTCATTAATTTATGTATTTGTTCGTCCGAATATTTATTTAATAATTTGGAAAATAATTATTTCATTACTTAGAGAGGTTTTCCTTGTCGGTTTCTTCGCAGGTGGTGTCTTCGTGATCGAGCGTTTGGACTACGAAACAGCCCATGAGTATTATCTAACAGTGGAGGCTACAGATGGAGGCACGCCGCCGCTGAGCGACATGGCCACAGTGAACATCAACCTGACGGATGTAAACGACAACAGCCCCGTCTTCAGCCAAGACATTTACTCTGCTGTGATCAGCGAAGACGCAGAACTGGGAAAGACCGTGCTCACTGTGAGTCATCCGGCTTCTCTTTCTCAAGCCCTGCTCAGCTCTCTGGGTTACATCATCTCCTATTTCAACACAAAGCAAAGAACACACACACTAAACAAGCACAGTCCAATGTCAAACTAAAGCTCAGCGACCCACAGCAATCTGCAATCTTCTATCTCGCTCACACTCTGCTCATTTATTAGAGATGTTCATGTCTTATCATGCTGAATATAAACTGTCAGTGTGAAAGCAAGGCTTTGATACCCAGCTCTTTTTCACTTGCATGCCTTCTGATTTCCCACGAGGGTCTCAGCCAATAGTTACTGACTCGCGAGGCAAGAAGGACGAAAGGCGGAGGGTGTTGCATACCTGAGTCCGTGGCAATCTTTATCTTAACCAGGTGTGTGTTTCTCTGTGTGTGAAGGTCATGGCTGACGATGCAGATGGTCCATCCAGTAATCAGGTGCGCTTCTCCATCATTGATGGCAATCAAGGCAGTCCTTTCACCATCGACCCTATTAGAGGAGAGGTCAAGGTGGCCCGCCAGCTTGACAGAGAGAAGGTACAAAACACTCAGGTGTCTCAGTAGCAGGTGCATTGGTAGTCTATTGCTGAAACCTAATGGCATTTTGTTTTGTTTGTTTTTTTAGACTTCAGGTTACACGCTGACTGTGTTGGCCTCTGACAACGGAAGCCCGGCTCGATCCAGCAGCTCTACAGTCAACATAGACGTCTCGGACATAAACGATAACTCGCCTCTCTTCTCTCAGGCCAACTACAGCATCATTATACAGGTCTGAGTCCTCAGAGACGATTCAGTGTTTTCACTGTCAATAATCCAATGCCTGTTGATTCGAAGGAATTTAGGGTCATTAGACACCAGTCAGATGCATTTCAAAACATGCTTAAGCTTAAGCTTTAAAATCTTTAGCTTTTTAGTTCATTAAATTAGTTTAGTTTGCAAAACTGAAAATAAAATTGAAATAAAATTAGCAAAAAAAGCACACACAATTAGCAAAACTTAAAGTAAAGTGAAAACTGAAGATTTAAAAATGTAAGCTAATTCGAAATATCAGTACAGACCCTAATAGTATATAAATAATTCAAAAATAACACATAAACAGTGTAAAAAATAAATATAAAAAGGTTAAAGAAAAATTTACATAATTTACTAATCAACTATCTTGACCAAAAACTGCATAAAAACAACATTAAGCAATAACATTATAGTCTACTTATCATGATGCAAACAAATACCAATAGATAAATGTCTTAGTAAAAGGGAAATAATGACTGTTTCACGCTGAAATCCATCATTATGGAAGCATTACGAAAACTGTTTCCATTTGGCTTTTGAAACATTGCTCTAAGGAAAACTCATTATTAGTCACTGGATATGCCTGTGCTTGCTGGCACTAAAATATAATCATAGCTTCTCAGTTTTTGTTGTAAAATGCGTAACATGCCAAATTTGCCTTAAGCTGTTAAAAAAAGTGTGAATTTTGTAGGTCTAAATTAACCTTTGATGTGTTCTGCATATGTTGTATAGGAGAACCAGCCAGTCGGTACCAGTGTTCTCCAGCTCGCCGTGTCTGACCGTGATGCCTCCCACAATGGACCTCCTTTCACATTTTCTATCATCAGTGGGAACGAGGGCGAAGCCTTCCGAATCAGTCCTCAGGGCGCGCTGGTCTCCACATCAACTCTGAGCCGCCAGACTCAAGAGTTGTACCTCCTACAGGCCCAGGTGAGACCTCAGTCTCTCCCTCTGATTCTCCGTAGGAGCTTTGTTTCATTTTCACTGGAGGTATGAAGGGATAGATGATCAGTGGAGCTGAGGTGAAGCATTGCTTGCTCAGTATGGGCCTGGCATGTACAATAGATTGTGAAGGAGCAGCCGTGAAAACCTTAGCAGAAGAGAGGAACTGTAAGAAAATGATTACAGCAGTCTCTTTCCCAGTCTCCTCTTCTTTTAGGTGTGCAATTTCCTTTATTCAGGAGAAGGTCATTCTATGGGTCTCTTTTCCATTTTGATAAGGTGGTTCTCTAAATGCATGTTATTTTGAGTTTTCATCAATGAAATACATTTATTTTGTAGTGAATTTCTTATTGATGCATTTAGAACAAAAAAAAAGTTATAGGCTGTTCACTGCTAAACTTTTCTGTATTTTGTTAGGGCTACAAATGACTCCCGTTTTCTAGAATAACTCAGGGAAATCAACAGGGTTAGTGAAATGGGAGGCAAAGTGATTGGTAAGAGAGGAAGGAACTGAGTGAGTAAACAACATGAGCCAGTCTCAAACTTGTGCAGTTGTCTATTGCTACAAGAGTAAATCCAGGCTCAAGTGCTCCCTCTACTGACTGTGACTGGCACTTATCATCAGCCTTTCCATACAACACGTGCAAAGACATTCTGCTCTTAACACTCCATTACACTTCAGCTGACTTGATAATGTGGCACCATATGTTAGACATATGTAATAATCTGTTGTTTTATTTAACAACATTTATGATGCTTGCTGTTCTGTGCTGTAAAGTGAGATATATCAAAAGAGGTGTGAAAAATAGACTCCTTTTTCAAATTCTTCCCTCTGTGAATACTAGTGCTTGCTAAGGCAAACATCATTATTAATATTGTTTAAAATTAGCTATGAGGATTTGACGTCCAAACCCCAAATAATCATAAACTAATGATTTCTAATTGTTCTGAATCCTAAATCTCTTGTCTCTCTCCTTTGCTCTAGGTAACAGACAGCGGTCGCCCACCATTGGTCTCCACTGCGTTTGTGAGTGTACGTTTGATCGAGGAGAGCATCTACCCTCCTGTCATTCTTCCCCTGGACATCTTTATCACCACAGCAACAGACGAATATTCCGGTAGGGTCCTGGGTAAAATCCACGCCACCGATCAGGATGTTTACGACACTCTAACCTACAGCCTCGCACCCGATAGTTCCTCCGCCTCTGAAAACTCTGGCCTCTTCTCCGTCTCCCCTGCTGATGGGAAACTAGTGGCCCGTGGGAATCTGGATGCCGGTCAATACGTCCTTAACATCACGGTGACAGATGGTCGCTTTACCGCAGCTGCCCGAGTCAGTATTCACGTACGGCAGGCAACAGCACAAGCTCTCGATAACTCCATCTCTGTGCGTTTCTCTGCTATAGCGCCGGAAGAATTTATCGGAGATTATTGGCGTAACTTTTTGCGGGCTTTGCGGAATATCGCCGGAGTCAGACGCGGAGACGTGCAGTTAGTCAGCTTGCAACCTGCTGCTGATGCCTCCGGTGACCTGGAAGTACTTCTAGCTTTAGAAAGGTCAGGAAGTCCATTCCAGCCACAGGAAGTGGTGTACAGGAAGCTGAATGCCTCAGTTGGGGTAATCGAAGAGATGACTGGAGTCCGTATTGTACGAGTTGTAAAGAAACTCTGTGCCGGTTTGGACTGTCCTCTTAGTTACTGCCAAGAGACGGTTTCCTTGGAGACGGGAGCAGTGTCGGCCTACAGCACGGCCAGGATTAGTTTTGTTACGCCACGTCACATGCGAACATCCAAATGTCTCTGTGAAGGTAACTCGAATATACAACTACAAAATATTCCATAAGTTTCACTTCCAGTCTAGAGTGATTTTAACCCTTCATGTGTCCCTATAGGAGCTGAGTGTCCTGTCCTGAGCACACTCTGTGAGGGAAGCCCCTGTCCTGATGGCATGGAGTGTGTAGAAGACCCCATACACACCAAATTCAAATGCATCTGTCCTGAGGGAAAACAGGAAGAGTGCTCAGGTATGAACCCGCATCTGTGATGCAATGCACAAAAAATATATTAGATTAGGTGAACGGGCCGTGTATAATAATCAGGTTTATTTTAGCATTGTATTTGGAATTAGATAACTTTCTAAATGGTTTTTTATTAACATTTTTATTTTTATTTGAAGGTTTTTGTTGTGTATTTTGTCATATTTACAGGTTATTGTTTTAAATACTTCAGTTTTTATTAAGTTTTCGTATTTTTAGATTTTGCTATTTTAGTCCTGTGACCAATGTTTTGTGTATTCAGAGCCAGGGAGCAATAGACTTTCATAATAATAATAAAAAACCTGCATCAATGCGTGATAAAATAATTATTGACATCATTAAATTAATGCATTAACGTGGTAATAACGTGTTAACTTGCCCATCCCTAATATATATATATATATAGATATATATATAGATATATATATATATAAACACACTAACATTTTGTGCATGAAGTAGACATTTAGTATTTCTGTATTAAAAACATATTTTCGGCTGTGGACATTATCATAGCATCACTTATAATTAGTTTTGATTTGCTCTCTGTGTTGTAGAGCGTCAGTCCTTAACATTCAGCGGAAATGGATACGCACGGTACAGGCTGATGGAGAACGAGAATAAGGAAGAAATGAAGCTGTCCCTCAGACTGAGAACGTTCTCCACCCATGCCACGGTCATGTACGCCAAAGGCACAGACTACAGCATTCTGGAGGTGAGTGTGTGCTCTTAACCCCCTCAATCCCTCCAAAAAAAAAGAAGAGAAAACAGAGTTATTCTGGAGCTGGGAGAAGAGAGGGGAGCTCTTTCTCATGCATTCCAATTTGGTGAGGGAAAACCACACAACTGACAGAAAGAGCAAAGGAGTCTGGGACTGAAATGCAAGCAGTGTCATCTCCCTGCTGTAACATTATAATTATAATAATCTGTTTCTGCTTATCCCTGAACCATCATTCCTCATTTCATCTGTTAAAACAATTTAACTACCGGAATTTAACTCCTACAATATCACACCTGAAGTACTTCACAGAGTCATATTTTGGGCTGTTTATAAATAACTAATAAACTGTCTACTTAGACAATAACTTTTATAGGCACACATTTGGCCATCATAAGCTTGATTTCAGTCCAAATAAAAGGTGATGACATAAAATATGCCTGTGATGCCCAAAATGTGCAAAAAATGTAAAAACATTGCATGTGCTTTAATGGCCTTGGTAGACAATTTTAGGTGGCTTACTAGGTTTTGAGAGACACCCATTAATATATTTGTTCATACAACATGCAACTTAAAGGACAGCTGCACATGAGCTGATTTATTTTATTTTATAAATATAGTTATGTTTTAAGAATTATGAGTTTTATTTTTAAGAAATTGTATAATAATATTTAAATAATTATTTTAAATACTTTGACTGTCAATTGGGAAGATGGATTTGACTTGAAATACTAAATATTTGAATCGACTCCAGATGTTTGAGATTTGAATCTAGGGTCAGTATGAAAGACAAGACTGCGTGTGTTTGTTTCAGATTGTGAACGGCCGCCTGCAGTACAAGTTCGACTGTGGCAGTGGTCCTGGTGTGGTGTCCGTGCACAGTACCCAGGTCAATGATGGAGAGTGGCACACTGTCTCTCTCGAGGTAGATGGCAACTACGCTAGACTGGTCCTAGATCAGGTCCACGCCGCGTCTGGCACTGCTCCGGGAACTCTGCGCACACTCAACCTGGACACCAGCATGTACTTTGGAGGTCATGCACGGCCAGCGAGCGGCTCTGGAAGACTTGTGGTAAATGGGCTGCGGGGTTGTCTGGAGGAGATCGTGTTTAACGGGAGAGAGCTGCCTCTGTCTGAGGTTCGAGGGGTTCACTCCGTCCTAGAGGAGCTGGTCGAGGCGACTCCTGGATGCAGCTTGCCTCCTCCAGTCCAGGGTTGCTACAGTAACCCCTGCACTAACGGAGGCACATGTTCACCGCTGCCTAATGGAGGTATGCATGGTGTTTTTACAGAATTTTGTCATTGTAGTTTATTTATATATAGGACTGACTGATGTGCTGTGCTTTATTGTGTGTTGTAGGCTATTTCTGTAAGTGCACCGCTGCGTTCATGGGCACTCACTGTGAAGTCACGATCAGCCCCTGTGCCTCCAACCCCTGCCTCTATGGAGGCACATGTATCCCACGAGGAGGAAACTTCTACTGCCAGTGCAGAGGACAGTACTCTGGGCAACGGTGAGAACAGATTTCCTTAATTGAACTACATTAATATGCATGATCTGACTCAAACTTAAAAAAAAAATACTTCAGAAATCCATGCGGCATTCTCAGTAATTCCCAGTAAATTGGAAATGTAATCAGAAGCTTTGGAAGATTATGTGATTGATAATCAGATTTAATCCAGTAAGATTCTCTTTGAGATATTTCTTCTGCAATTAAAAACTATCCAAACACAGTTTGTCTTATTTAAAGTTTTTCTGAAGTTGTGTGTTTGTGAAGTTTCTGAATGACATTTTGGCTCTTTGTAATTTTCCATCAGGTGTCAGCTGGGTCCATACTGCACAGATAACCCGTGTAAGAACAGCGGCAAGTGCATCGATAGCCTGGATGGTCCCGTGTGTGAGTGTGAACCAGGTTTCCAAGGAGACAGGTACATCTTTTGACCCGTCTTAATAAACCTGTGAGACTCAATCAAATGGGCATCATGAAGAGCTTTTTTACGAGAGGCTACTTCGACTGAGATGTACCTAGATGAGGGTTTTTTTAAATGAAAGATTTCTATTCAGCAGTGATGCATTCAATTGTAATTAAAATATATCCATCTCAAATAAATGCTGTTCTTTTGAACTTTCTGTTAATTGAAAAATCCTGAAAAAAAAATAATTACAATTTCCTAAGAATGTTAAGCAGCAATGTCATCGATATTGATAATTATAAATATATAATAAATAAATATATATATATATATATATATATATATATATATATATATATATATATATATATATATATATTTAAAGTTTCTTGAGCACCAAATCAGCATGTTAGAATGATTTATGAGGTGTTATGGGCTGCTGAAACTTTTGCAGTAAATTCAATTAATCACATTTTACAAAAAAAAAAGAAAACACTTATTTCAAATTGTCATAATGAAATAATGCATAATATTACTGTTTCTACTCAATTTATGGTCAAGTAAATGCAACCTTTGCAAGCGAAAGAGACTTCTTTCAAATAACATGAAAAAGCTTCAAACTTTTGAATGATAGTGTAAGGTTGAGTCTGCAGCTCTGTAATTACAGTACATGTTTATGTGTGTGTGTGTGTGTGTGTGTGAGTTTAGGTGCCTCACTGATGTAGATGAGTGTCTGAAGAACCCTTGTGCCAATGGTCACTGCCAGAACACGTACGGCTCCTTCAGCTGTAACTGCTCCGTGGGCTACAGCGGGCGGTATTGTGAATTTCCTCCCAGCCAACTTGTCTCCACCACTTGGAACATCGGCCTGGAGGAAGTAATCGGAATCGTCGTCTTCGTTGCCAGCATCTTTTTTATCGTCGTACTGTTCATTGTGGTTCGCAAGCGCATTTGCCGGCGCTCAAAATCCAAATCTGACGATGACGACAAGTTCGGCGTGAGCACAGGAGCCCCGCACGCCTTCCTCCAGCGGCCGTACTTCGACTCCAAACTCAACAAGAACATCTACTCTGACATCCCACCGCAGGTCCCTGTACGGCCCATCTCCTACACTCCCAGCATTCCAAGCGATTCCCGCAACAATCTGGACCGCAACTCATTTGAGGGCTCAGCCATACCAGAGCACCCAGAATTCAGCACGTTCAACCCTGATTCGGTGCACGGGCACAGGAAGACAGTGGCTGTCTGTAGTGTAGCACCCAACCTGCCTCCCCCCCCACCCTCCAACTCAGTGTCCGATAGCGACTCCATACAGAAGCCCAGCTGGGATTACGACTATGATGGTATGTACAGAGTCCCATCTGCAATCCAGGTCTCCTGCGTCTGACTTTTAAGACCGTATATTTAATGGGCTCTGTGGGTGAGTGAAAGTTTGTGACTGTTTTCTTCCCCTCACAGCTAAAGTGGTGGACTTGGACCCGTGTCTTAATAAGAAGCCGGTGGAGGACAGTGCCTGTCACCCTTACAACACCAGAGGCAGCATGTCTGAGGTCCACTCTCTCAGCTCCTTCCAGTCCGAGTCATGTGACGACAATGGTACGTATGGAACAGAATGCATTTGCTTTTACTCATCCTATAAATGACTCAAAGATCATAACCAGACAGATATACTTGTCAGACATTCTTGTGCTTTTTTTATTATTTCAGAATTATTTATACTGTATGTTTCTCTGTAAACCAAATAAAAAAAATATATATTATGGAAAGAATACAGCTTATTTAGTAGACAAAAAAGGCTATATTTGGAATGGAACCACCTAGTGTACTGCATTCTGTGATACACACAGACAGTAGACAACAAATGCTGTCTATATTGATAAAAAATAATAAATGCGAAGAAATAGATAAAAAGAAGAAAACATCAAACAGGAGTGCTGCATTAGTGTGGACAGTTTCGGCCACAACTGCAAACAAAAAATATGTAACAGATATATATACTCTATATACAGTATATTCAAATAATGTTTTATTAAAGATCAAGAACAGCACATTCAGATAATCACTTAAATTATTACAATAGTAAATATATATATACAGCCAGTTCACCTCTGTCCCACTACAGTTTTCTGGCATCCCTCCTCCACCCCTACTCCTCATTCCTATCTATTCATATCCCAGCTTGGGCATATGGGGAGTTCTCTGGGTTCAAGCTAAATTCCGAGCTCAGAGCCCTCCCCTCAGACAGCACTCCAAATATGCATACTTTTTGCTCAATCAGATTATATATAAGTCTTAACTCGTGAAATATATTTAGATGTATAAGAACCGTTGTTTTTATGTCACTTTTTACAGTCAAGGATGTTAACATAAGACATTAGAGTTGAGTTTTTTTCTTAAGTTAAAGTGATGTTCAGTTATCATCTCAGATAAAAACAGTATCTGATATTATTTATTTTCATTTAGCATACTACATACTACTGCACAGACTACATCGTGTGGAATACTCTATTCCAAACATAGTCTAAATGTCTTGCATGCTCTTTTTCAGTTGACGGACCCCTATATAAGTTATTGTGTTTCCATAAGGGTTTTTTTTTTCTGATCTGCTAACTCTGTTTTTATTTTACTGATGTTACTAAGTGTAAAGGGTGTTATGTTTTTGGGTCATGTGTTATGTCATTTCTCTCTCTCTTCCTTATCGCTGCACTGGGGCTTCAGCACCCATTTGGATCAAATCTCACCACAGACACAGAGCAAGGTTTTAAATAGAGGCCTGCTCGTAAGTGAACACTCGCCCACGGTGGAAGGAAGCGATCACTAAAGGCCCTGTGAAATTCTCAATGCATAAAAAGAAGGAAGCATGTCTTCCCTCTAAGCCCCGTCGTCTTTTTCTTTTGCCTTTGCTGAGAGCAGCTTCTCATAAGTTTTTAATCAGCTCAAGCCAACATCTGAGAATGACCTATATAGTATCTTTATTAATTCTCTGTGTGAAATTCATATTTTGGATCTCTTCTCTTCCTTTTTTTCCTTTTCCTTTCTTTGTGTCTCTTAATGAAGCCAATGGATGGTTGAAGACATCAGTTCAGAGTGTAAAAGCAGGGTATGAGAAGTACACATGATGGGTCTCCAGCACATGCAGCACAACATTTCTGTTGATCCTGATTACTGTATCTGAGATCCCTTTCACATGACTTGTGGCAGCGTTCCCCAGTGCGACAGAACAAACTGTCCAGCTATAGTAAACCCCCGGCGCTGTTGCGGTCAGGTCAAAACCTGTAAGAGTGCTTAAATTACAGCTTCAGTTTTGAACCATTTGCTGCTGACCTTTTGAAGCAAAAGGTTACTGGACAGTTTGTAGGATGACATTATTATTGAGGCATATAAACAAGATTAAAGAGAATCGGGTCCGGTGTGAATCTAGTTAAAGGTGTGTATAACATCACTCACACGATATACCGTATTTTCCGGACTATAAGTCGCACTTTTTTTCAAAGTTTGGCTGGTCCTGCAACTTATAGTCAGGTGCGACTTATTTATCAAAATTAATTTGACATGAACCGAGAGAAATGAACCAAGAGAAAACATTACCGTCTACAGCCACGAGAGGGCGCTCTATACTGCTCAGTGCTCCTGTAGTCTACACTGAAAACATACAGCGCCCTCTCGAGGCTGGAGACGGTAATGTTTTCTCTTGGTTCTTGGTTCTAAATAAATGCGATTTATAGTCCGGTGCGACTTATATATGTTTTTTTCCTCATCATGATGTATTTTTGGACTGATGAGACTTATACTCAGGTGCGACTTATAGTCCGAGAAATACAGTAATCCACATGTTAGTTATTGGCCGAACAACAACAAATGATGCTTGTGTTGAGGAATGCATTGAAACTAGTGATCCCTCAGGATGACAGGGTTTATTTACATTTTATTTATATCATTTGTTTATATATTTTGAATATTTGTTTCATTTTAGTAAAAAAAAAAAAAAAGTAATTTATATTAGTTTTTAAGTAACACATTCCTATTTAGCATTATTATTTCATGTTCGTTTTAGTATTTATATATTTATTATTAGTAGTAGTATTATAAATTATAAAATTATTTTTTTAATTACAAAAAAAATAATACAATCAGTTTCCTAAATGAAGTGTATTTAAGAATATTTTAAGTATATTTAAGCCTTGCCACTATAACCATCAGAAAAACAATAACTGTCCAAATTCAAAAATCTACTTTTCAAACCTTGTCTCAAACTCTATTGCTGTGCTACATTCCACTGTTTTTGAATGCAAGAGCACATCATGTCTAATCCTGCTATTCAGTTTTTCAAATATCCTGACATAAGCCATGTGTAAGGAACTACAGTCACCTAACCATTGACTCTTGACCCTCATTTGACCTTTTCAACCCCTGACCTTGACCTAACTACTCCCGTACTGAACCTCTGAACACTAATGCATTACTTTAAATGGATTTTCCGTATTTTCTTATGGCCATGTATCCGCATATTCCTCAGCTTCTGTAGTTTTTCTCCATCTGCTGGATTTGGTTCAGGGCTAGAGAGTGTCTTTGTTCTCTTTTATCTTTGAGAATGTTCCTGATCCTTCCTTCCATCTCTCTGTGAATGTGTGTAATCATGAGCACAGCGTCAGCGTCACTCCCACCGTCCTCCACCAGAGCTCAACCTAGACATGTGCCTTACCGACACAACCCAACCCCCTGCCATTAACCCATCCGTCAGATCACACCCTTGTCAGAAACCAAAACCCCATAAAACCTGTTATTATCTGTTGTTCTTATGGTGCCAGTAAATCAATTCCAATCCATCAGTTTTGTCAGATGTCAGAATGCAATGTCTCATCGTGAGAAACGCTGTTGTCGGTTTCTTCTCCCTCTTATAATCTTGACTTCAACTGTTTCTTTCCTGTCATGTTAACTTGAAAAATTAATGTTAGATTTCTCTCATCTGCCTTTCTTACAAGCCTCCCTAGTGACAGTTATCCACCTTGTCAGCTCTGTTGTTGACTCGGTGGAGAAAGAAGGTATTCTTTTGCTGCTTCATTGCTGATTATCTGTGTCTTTAGTGTTTGCTGGGTAATTATTAGGTCTGCAAAATGCCATTTTCTTCACCCATATCACATCTAGAAAGACAAAGAAATTAAAAATGACATATCAAATAAAATAAAAATTCGATCAAATGCCTCATTAGCCAATCAGGTGCTTCATTTGATTTCAGTGGCACATGATCGTTCAGCTAATGTGAGATGGAAAATTGCAGTCTTACCAAGAGTGATTTCAAATGTTTCTGTGCAAGCAAATGGCATGAAGATCGTCTCATAACTTTTTGGCTCTTACATTTGTATCCATCTTGTTCTGCACTCTTTCTTTTCAGAGTGTTCTCCTATTATTTGACATTTTTTCTCTTTCTCTCTTTTCTATGCAATTCTGTATGCTTTTTATCTAAAGAGTCATTCTCGGCTCATGAACACAAGAACCCAAGAGGTGATTTATTTTTATTTTGTACAGTTTGTCTGATGCCTTTCCATTTGATTGCATTTTGGCTTGGTTACCCCTTCATTATAACAAAACTCTGCATGTCCTCAAAATCTGTGACAAAAAGAGTGTCAAATCAACTCACTTCTTTTGGTAGCATTAGAAATAAGTGCATATTGTGCACTTTTTTTGTCACAGCTTTTTGTCACAAAAAGTTTTTTGTTGTCCCATTTAAACTTTGTATTGTCTCCCTGGAATTCCCTCAAACTACTCAATAATCATAACCTTAAAACACCCTCCCTAATAATATAACGTCATCTTGTCTTGAATGTATTGTCATACTTTGTAAATCTACAAACAGTAGACACATTCTGAGTTACTGTTTATTACATGTGTGATGTGTATTTGTGTGCACTCTGAATGATCTGCATTGTGTTGGTGTGATACTGACATTGCATGAGGTTTGAAATGACCTGGCTGGTGTTAACTGTGTGGTTTAAGAAGGGTAGAAGTCCATTCAACTTCAGTTAGTGCACAGAAGAAATGATCAACATTGCATTTTCATTTTCTTGTCAGTAATACATCAGTGCATGTTATTGTAAATAAGAAAGTCTTCATAATGTCAGTTAACCTTAGTCTAATAAAAGTTGTCAAATATAGCAAATAATGAGAGAAGCGTTATAAGAAGGGATTCTGGCTGCCAACATTTCAATAAAACATTTCAATAATTTCATGCTGAACTTCTAATTTCTATATTGCATTAATGTTAATCATAGCGGGTTATCAATGCCATTTTTTTTATTACTAAAATGGACCTCTCTGAAGCTGAATTGACATTGACCCCAGCCCTTCTTATTTTTGTATACCCCAACATTTTGTACGCCCCAACTTTTTTTTTTTTTTTGTCACTGTGGTGCTCACTGTTATTTTTGTCCGACAGGCTATCATTGGGACACATCTGACTGGATGCCAAGTGTTCAGCTTCCTGGAATCCAGGAGTTTCCTCTGTATGAAGTAGTGAAGGCCCAACCCACCATCTACAGTGACCCTGCCCTGTTGGACACGGACTACTATCCCGGCGGATACGACATTGAAAGTGACTTCCCTCCTCCACCCGATGACTTTCCTTCCCATGATGACTTGCCCCCTGCTCCACCCGTGCCGGAGTATGGGGATCGCTACGACACATTGCAGCCCACCACACGAGCGCTAAACAGCGCCCCCTCTAGTCCTGGAGGATCTGGAGTACGCCAGCGCCCACCCATACCCCAACTCTACAGCCTCACCCAGTTCCTACCCCACCACCATTACTCATCAGACACCGAACCTCAGACCAACCCCACCAGCACCATCACATCATCCTCCACCGGAGGATACCGGCACAGAGGCTTCCCGCTGGGCTATGGCCGCGACTTCGATCTCCCCGTTGCCGATAACATGTCGCTCTCGCTGTACACATCCACAGCGTCCTGCTCGGACATGTCCGCCTGCTGCGAGGAGTCGGAAGTGATGATCAGCGATTATGAGAGCGGTGGAGAGGAGGAGGGAGCGCAGTTTCAGAGGCTCATCATACCGCCGCTGGACTCTCAACAGCAGCAGCAGCAAACTGAAGTCTGACACTGGATCCAGAATATCAAAAGTGCCTAAATGAAACCCTGCTCCAGGAGACTAACTGTGTGTTCAAACCATAACCACACCACACACACGGTACACAAACGTAGTCTTACACTTAAAGTAAATGCCAAACATCCAAACGCACACACTGTATACATCTGTATCTCACTCAAGAGCGGTTTTGAAAAGATGTGCTTAAACATGAGTTCTCTCCAGTGGCTCGTGTGGGCTGTTATTAATATTATAATTATTTAACAGTATTGGGGAGAACATTAGACTTGGCTGTGCCATTAAATAGTATGTTGATCATCATGCACAAGATCATACTGAGATGTACAATTTACACAAAAAATATAACTGATAGATTGTTCTGGATAATGGGAGAAAAGCATAATTTGAAGGTGATATCTGTATTTGTATAGATATAACCATGCAAACAGATTTTTTATACAAATCCTCATTCATTTGTAATGTAAATTTTAATGTACAGTTTTGATTTCAAGGTTTTACTAGGTCTTTGTAGCTATTTTTTGCTTTTTTTCAGAAAAGAAAGACAGAAAAAAGTAGTATACCAACTCAAATGGTGTGTCATTATCAGCCTTACTGTATGTCTATTCAAAAGCAGAGAAAAGAGCAGAAAATAATAATAATAAAAAAATAATAATGTCAAGGAAGTGAATGTGTGATTATCACAACACGCAATCAATTCTGAAAGGATGTCTGCATATTCTTGTGATGTGTTATGTTTTCTTTTCTTTCTTTTTTTTTGTTGATTGTAAATTGTGACTTTGGAACATCTTTATTTTTGACCATGAAAATGGGACCCAATATATTTATAGTGCGAGATTATTCACAGACATGTGACTTTTTCAGGGTCTGTGTGTGTGTGTGAGCAATGCTATGGTCTTGATTCATGATTTTTATTAAATACTGCCACTAGCTTAACTGCTTTACTACTGGCAATAAATTATTCTCTAAAATGGGTATTTGTCTTGCTTCCGTTAATTTCCTTTTCATAACCACAAAGACAATTAGGCAGAACAATGAAGATATTCAACTTGAAATACTTCACTTTTATAAAGGGGCCGATCAATGCTTGAATGTGTTGATCTGTGATCAGAGTAAATGCTGTGTTGATAGCAGTTAAATGCATTATTCCTGTCTGAAAGTGAAAGCAACCATCTGAAACAACAGATACAAACAGTCTGAATGTTCTTTAGGGACCCAGCTTTGATCATGGTTTACTAAAATTTTAACAGCTCCATGATGATATTGTCCTACAAAGTGTGTTAGTCGCACATATTGTCTAGGCACATTTCCCAAAAAAATTATTTACCACAAGTAAAAAAGGCTTTGCAAATGGTAAAGGGAAATCAAAGCTCAATATTTTTTTTGTAATCATATACAGGTGCATCTTAGATTAGAGTGTCGTGGAAAAGTTCATTTCAGTAATTCAACTTAAATTGTGAAACTTGTGTATTAAATTCAGTGCACACAGACTGAAGTAGTTTAAGTCTTTGGTTCTTTTAATTGTGATGATTTTGGCTCACATTTAACAAAAACCCACCAATTCATGATCTCACAAATTAGAATACTTTATAAGATCAGTTACATTACATTACATTTACATTTATTCATTTAGCATTTTAGCATTGATTTTATCCAAAGCAACTTACAAATGAGGACAGTGGAAGCAATCAAAAAGAGCAATGATATATAAGTGCTATAACAAGGCTCAGTTAGGTTAACACAGTACACGTAGCACAGGCTTTTAAATAATATTATAAATAAAAAGAGAACAGATAGAATAGAAAAAGATTAGAGCAAGCTAGTGTTAGAGGTCATTACACACACACAAATATATATATATATATATATATATATATATATATATATACACACACACAATTGCATAATAAATTAAAAGAAAATAAAATACAAAAAGATAAGAAAGGTTGTTAGATTTTTTTTTTTTTTTTTAGAATATAATTATAATAGTGATTGTTAAAGTTAGAGGGTCAAATAAAGATGGAAGAGATGTGTTTTAAGCCGATTCTTGAAGTTGGCTAAGGACTCTGTTGGCTGTTTGGATTGAGTTGGAGAGGTCATTCCACCAGGAAGGAACATTTAATTTAAAAGTCTTTTAAAGTGACTTTGTGCTTCTTTGGGATGGCACAATCAAGCGACGTTGGTGAAATTGTGATGAAACGATGGGTTTGCTGGAATCAAAAGCAGTTCTGTCTTGGCAAGGTTGAGTTGAAGGTGATGGTCCATCATCCAGCAAGAAATGTCTGTTAGACAAACTGAGATGCGAATAGCTACCGTCGGATCATCAGGATAGAATGAGAGGTAGATTTGAGTGTCATCAGTGGTATGAAAAGCCATGTTTCTGAATGACAGAACGTAATGATGCCATGTAGACAGAGAAGAGAAGTGGTCCAAGAACTGAGCCCTGAGGCACCCCAGTAGTTAGATGTTGTGACTTGGACACCTCACCTCTCCAGGATACTTTGAAGGACCTATCTGATAGGTAAGACTCAAACCATTGAAGTGTGGCTCCTGAGATGCCTTTTGCCAGTAGGGTTGATAGGAGGATCTGGTGGTTAACCGTGTCAAAAGCAGCGGACAGATCAAGCAGGATAAGTACTGAAGATTTGGATTCTGCTCTTGCCAGTCTTAGAGCTTCAACAACTGAGAGCAAGGCCGTCTCAGCTGAATGTCCACTTTTGAAGCCAGATTGGTTGCTGTAAAGGAGGTTGTTGTATGTGAGAAATGTAGAGACTTGGTTGAACACAGCTCTTTCAAGTGTTTTTGCAATAAAGGGAAGAAGGAAAACTGGTCTGTAGGTCTCTAAAAGAGATGGGTTGAGGGTGGGTTTCATAAGTAGTGGAGTTATACAAACCTGTCTAAATGATGAGGGAAAAACACCAGTGTGGAGGGATGTGTTGATGATGTGAGAAAGTGCAGGAACTACTGCAGAAGAAATGGCTTGAAGGAGATGAGATGGAATAGGATCAAGTGGGCAAGTTGTAGGGTGATTAGAAATGATGAGTTTGGAGACTTCTGCCTCAGAAAGTGAAGAGAAGGATGTAAATGAGTGTATGTTTGCTGGTGATATGAGCTTGACTGATTGTGGTGTGGAAAATTGTGCACTGATGTTTTTAATTTTATTAATGAAAAATGTGGCAAAGTCATCAGTTATTAGAGATGAAGCAGGAGGGGGAGGAGGAGGACAAATAAGTGAGGAGAATGTTTTAAAAAGCATGCAAGAGTTAGACAAATGTTAATTTTGCTATGGTAGTATGTCATTTTAGCAGTGGAGACATTAGCAGAGAAGGAAGATAGGAGTGACTGATACACTGAATTAAAAAATATAAACAAAATTAAAAAATTGTAGTGAATTGTTGGCCTTCTGGAAAGTATGTTAATTTGCTGTTCATGTACTCATACTTGGTACAGGGCTCCTTTTGCTTTAATTACTGCCTCAATTCAATGTGGCATGGAGGAGATCAGTTTGTGGCACAGCTGAGGTGGTATGGAAGGCCTTCTTTGACACTTCACTTCTTTGACAGTGGCCTTCAGCTCATCTGCATTTTTTGGTCTCTTGTTTCTCATTTTCCTCTTGACAATAGCCCATAGATTCTCTCTGGGGTTCACGTCTGGTGAATTTTCTGGCCAGTCAAGCACACCAACACTATGGTCATGGTGCTTTTAGCAGTGTGGGCAGGTGACAAATCCTGCTGGAAAATGAAATCAGCATCTTCAAAAAGCTGGTCGGCAGAAGAAAGCAAGAAGTGCTCCAAAATTTCTTGGTAAACGGGTGCAGTGACTTTGGTTTTCAAAAAACACAATGGACCAACACCAGCAGATGACATTGCACCCCAAATCATCACAGACTGTGGAAACGTAACGCTGGACCTCAAGCAACTTGGGTTATGAGCTTCTCCACCCTTCCTCCAGACTCTAGGACCCTGGTTTCGAAATGAAATACAAAACTTGCTCTCATCTGAAAAGAGGACTTTGGACCACTGTGCTACAGTCCAGTTCTTCTTCTCCTTAGCACAGGTAAGACGCCTCTGACGATGTCTGTGGTTCAGGAGTGGCTTAACAAGAAGAATATGACAACTGTAGCCAAATTCCTTAATACTTCTGTGTGTGGTGGCTCTTGATTCCTTGACCCCGGCCTCAGTCTATTCCTTGTGAAGTTTACTCAAATTCTTGATTTTGCTTGACAATCCTCATAAGGCTTTTTTACCACAGCCTTGTATATATATATATATATATATATATATATATATATATATATACAAATAAATAAATGAAAAATCAGGGTTGTGTTTTATGACATTTTATATTATTAAAAACAAAGATAGCTACAGTGAAGATTTTCAGAGTATGCACATGTTTCCTGAACCACATATTAATATTTTTTAAATGTAAACATTTAAAATGGTTGTTTAGCACATAGCTGATAAAGGCTTGTAACTGAGCTGACTCTTAGCGCAGAGGATCCTGAACCTTTTACTGTCTATGTCCTGAACGTGTGCAGAATGTTTGTGTAACAAGCCATCTATCCAGTAGATGGCGATATTGTAGCGCAAAGGCTTCTGGGAAGTGTAGTTCAATCCCACAGAGAAAGAGCTGTAGTCTGAGCGCACTTCCTAGATGCTGAGCAGCCGCTTGGTCGTCGGAATCTTCTATATTACATGCTCCAAATAACACTGGACTTTGGTAAGCGTCTTCTTGATTGTTTTCTTACATCTTAATTTTAGCTGTTGTGTTTTAGTCAATCTTCACTTGTTATCCGTTCAACATTGAAAAGCAGACAAAGAAACCCCATGCATACAAACACGCCTGCATATCTTTAATTTTTTTTGGGGGGGGGGGGGGGGGGGGGGGGTTCACTTGTGCAGCTGAGTAGTTTAAATTTATTAAACAGACATTGCAATTTCTCAAATGTATTGTTATGTTCACGATGCATTAGCAGGGCACACGGAACTTGACCTTCACCACAAAGGCAGTGTTTTAAAACCTAATGTTATAACGTTACAGTCCAGTTGGGCGCTTTGTGAACGCGCACGTTTGAAACACTAGAAAGACGGCTCACTAGGGTTTGGCACACAGCCATTGTGTGAATTATCTACCTCTGTAAGATAAATCTTGCTTGTTTTGACTTTGAAAGTTGATATTACGCTGCATTTTTTCCATGTGTTTTTTTTCTCCATCTCGCGCAGCTTCTCATTGGCTGGTCGTGCGAGTCAACAATCAACAAAGAAAATCCATCCGGCTTGAGAGTGCAGTGATCATTCTACCGAAGGCCGGTTAATAACTAACGCATTATACGCCTCCAGTTAGATTTCCATCCGCTTCCTCTGGAGAACAAACCTTTTTTTTATCCTTAAAAGTGATCTTTAAACGTTTGGAGATGAACGGAGACTGCGTGGACGCGCGGCGCGAGGATACTCAAGAGTAAGATGATCATGACGACTGTTGCTGGGCAGCTTTAGGAAGTGATTGACAGTTTAAAAACAGCATTGAATTCACTAACACTTGATTTTCTTTTTGTTACTATGGAGTTAAAATATATAGACTGACGTTTTGCTGCTTGCTTTATTATAGCATTTGTGTCTATTAACGTGAAGGGTTTAATTTAACCTATTTTATTTTTATGATCATTATTATTATTATTTATGTGTTTAGTCCATGATTTTTCATAAACATTACAGGTTCTAAATGAATCAAGTATAAATGGGACTAAAGAGAAGAGTCCTACATGATTCTGAGTAATGGCATTAACAGTATTAAATTATGTAGAGTTAAACAGTAATGTTTGTCCAGTGCTGCTGAGGTCGGGGCATCCGGACTGCAGAACATGGAGGTTGATGCTAAAGCTCAGTCACATGCCTTCAGATACAGCCTGAACTACCCCAGCATTGGCCACTGCATCATCATCAACAACAAGAACTTTGATCGCAGCACAGGTAACATATTGAAAATTTCACTGACAAATATGAAGGTGATTGTTTATTTTGATGTTATGGCCTATAATTGTTCAGTGGCCAGAAAAGCCCCGACCTAATTTGGTGTTCCTGCACAGGTTTTTATTTGTATTTTTTGGAACTGATTAGTGGTAGACCTCACTGATCTGATCTTATGCATCTAAGCATTTTCAGTTTTATACAAAAACCTGTGCTAACTGACAGTAAACAAGTTAATTAAACAAAGATTGCATTAAGATTTGTTAATAATGTAGCAGGAGAAATTGATACAGTTTTGTAGAATGGTCATTTTTGACAGTGTAGAGGGAAAAAGTACAAAGACGGTCAAAAAAGGTTATTATACCATATGTGAGTCAGTAAGTTTTAACATTACCTAGCATTTGTGGGTGCAAGAAAATCCTCTCTGGGTCAAAATGACAAGAAAACAATATGAGGTTAAACAAAATAAATAAAATCTATATTAATGCTACTGGTGACGTTAAACAGAATAATACTATATTACTCTTCTAAATATTATATATGTATATTATGATAGATATTATATATATATATATATATATAATATTAGTATTATAAATGTATATGATATATATGAAAATATTTAAATAATTTTGAAAAGAACCAAAAATAAAAATCATGCTTTGTACATTCATGTGTAATATAGCTGATGGTTATTTGTTCTTCACCTCTTTCAGGCATGAACCAACGCAATGGCACTGACGTAGATGCAGGAAATGTAATGAATGTGTTTGGAAAGCTCGGATACACTGTGAAAGTCTACAATGACCAGACAGTCGCGCAGATTAAACAGGTTTTAACAGCAGGTGTGACATATTACACTCAACACAGATTCTTCAAAAAAAAAAAATATTATATTCCATCTCTTAGCTCTCAGACCTGTTGGCATTGAAGCTGAAATATTACAAAATGACACTGAGTCAGTTATCTATACCCAGTTTTCATGCTAATTGATTTTTATTCATGGCTGTTTGTTATTTGATCACAGTTGCCCGTGGTGACCACAGCCAGTGTGCTTCATTAGTGTGTGTGATGCTCAGTCATGGAGATGAGGGGGTGTTTTTCGGCACTGATACGTCTGTGGAGCTCAAACAGTTAACTAGCCTGTTCAGAGGAGACCGCTGCCCATCACTAGTGGGAAAGCCTAAACTTTTCTTCATACAGGTACATCCCCAATGTCTGCTGTCCTCTTGTGTGTGTGTGTGTGTGTGTGTGTGTGAACAGATGTTAGTGTGAGGTTTGTTTACTTGGAGTACTTGTTTTCGCTCTCTAGATTTATGAAGGCTAGGTTTTTTCTAGGCTTGTAGAGGTACAGAACTGGATCCTGGTGTGGAGACTGACAGCGGGGATAAATCTATAAGGATCCCTGTGGAGGCGGACTTCCTCTATGCGTACTCTACTGTATCAGGTACAGACACAAACTAACCTGACAAACACTTCCTGTGAGCATCGGATACAATATTCACAAACAGTGAATGTACAAAAAGTAGGAAAAAAAAAAAAAAAAAATTCTTGAAAGCAATCAATTTTTTGATACAGTCAAGAACACATTAAAATCGTTCACTAAATGAAAGATGCTGAAAATTCAGCTTTGCATGAAAGGAATAAATTACATTTGAAATATCTGCTGACATAGAAAACTGTAATTTAAAATTGTAATAATATTGTTTTTATTATTAAATAAAATTAAATGTACAGGTGTATTTTTATGTATAAATGTGGCTACTGATAGTATTTATTTTTTAGGACTGTCAGTACATGGAGTCTTTTTCCTAATGGGGTTTCTTTTCTTTGTCAGGTTACTACTCCTGGAGAAACACCATGACTGGATCTTGGTTCATTCAGTCTCTTTGTGAAATGATAGCAAAGTATGGCAAAGAACTCGAGCTCATGCAGATCATGACCAGGGTCAATCATAAAGTGGCACTCGACTTTGAGTCGACCTCCAACCTGCCTGGCTTTGATGCCAAGAAACAAATCCCCTGCATTGTCTCAATGCTCACCAAAGAGATGTACTTCACTGCTTGAAGGGACAAGGGACCCGTTAGAGCTTTTCCAGCTTTTTATGGCAGTATCACAGCTATAATGTACGGATCTAGGTTTGAGTTTTTTTCACAGGAGCATTAGCTGGACATGCTCAGTCTCAGGACTGTTATTGCAGTTCTCATTGGCATTTTAAACATTATATGTGAATATAGGTACTCAGGTTTTTGTTATTGTGACTATATACTGTTTTTCTTGCCTTTTTCTCTGGGTTTCTAATCAAAATCTAATTAAGAACAATCACCAGTGGCAGTCCATTTGGGATTTTTTGAATTACAGTAATCAGGGACTTTTATAGGCTATTGCACTAGTCTGACTGTTGAAAGGGAATCAGAGTTGGGCATTAAATCGGTAAGATCTGAGATTCATCTAACTGAGGAAGAGCCAGTGTGCCTATTTAAATATGAAAAGCAAAAAACAACAATCAGAACTATGTTAACAGATTTTGATATCAATTCTGAAATGTCATGTGTTGGTTTTCATTAAGACAAAAAAAATGCATTTTTACAGACATACTTGGGGTTAAATCAAGTTAAACTGTGGATGGTATCAGTTACATCTGGTGCATTCCCACCGAAATAAAACCTTGTATATGCATTGACCGCTATGAGTTGAAGTTGAAGTCTGTGGGTTTAAAGGGGTCATATGATGCAAAGTTTTCCTTTCTCTTTGGAGTGTTACAATCTCTTGGTGCAAAATTAAGATCTGTATAGTTCCAAAGACTAAAGTCTCCAATCCAAAGAGATATTCTTTATAAAAGTTAAGACTCGTCCACACCTACCAAAACATCTCAATGTCCCTATGTGGGAAGATTTGCATAACACCGCCCAAATCAGTGGTTAAGTTGTATTTACAACACTGTTCCAGAACTACTGGGCAACAAAGTAGCCTTTTTATACAGCAACTCAAAATTTTCTTGTGAATTGTAGATTACTAATGTCTTTTGTATTTTCTTTTGAGTTTTTAACTTACAAACTCAACTTGATTTTATGCTGTTCTAACCCATTTCAAGATCACTCCCACTGTCTTGGCTATTCTGTGGTATATGAACAATAATTGTTTTTATTTGTTTGTGTGTGTGTGTGCATGTTTTTGTGACATATCAGGACACAACTCTGTATAATGACATGGGTATGACACAGGTATTACAAGGAGAGGGTGACTTATGAGGACATAACCCATGTCCCCATTTTTCAAAACACTTATAAATCATACAGAATTAGTTTTTTTGAGAAAGTAAAAATGCACAAAGTTTCCTGTGAGGGTTAGGTTTAGGGGTAGGGTTGGTGAAGGACGATAGAATATACAGTTTCTACATTATAAAAACCATTACACCTATGGGATGTCCCCACTTTTCACAAAAACAAACGTGTGTGTGTGTGTGTGTGTGTCAAGTGCAAGGTTGGGGGTTCGATTCCCCGGGATAAAAGTGTCTGCTAAATGCATACATTAAATTTGTTATTTTTTATATATATATATATATATATATATATATATATATATATACATACACACATATATATACACACACACACACGCATGACACTAGGATCATTAATGAATAGGAATACTATTAAAAGACAATGCCATCAGTTTATTTTTCTCTTCAACACCCACATGCTTACAAAAATTGCGTGCACAATTTAGTTGAATACATTAAAGATGTACAAACATAAATAGATAACCTATATACAAGCATTAATCTCCAGAAGAGAGGCACATTTGAGATGTACCAAGATTTCTAAATGCTGTTAGGAGAATCTGAGTATCAACAAGAACCAATTTATGATGTCATTCCCCTGTCAATTTCAGTGAAAATCAATTATTTAAATATAGAAAAGGCCAGATGTCAAACATAACCTTACCATTTGTATGTTATCATGACAAAAGCATCGTGACTCGCAATAAAGAATATAGATTTAAATAGTAAACACTGATAAATATTAGTGGTCGACTGATAAGTTTTTCTACTTGGCCGATGTGTTCAAGGACTTTTGGTTGTGGGAACGTTATTTTAAACATTCCAAAAATGTGGAAATGTCCAGTTTGTTTAACGTTCCCAGAACGTTATTTTATGGTCAGTATAACATTCTTACAACGTTCTTGAAACCAAAATTTTATTACAAATATAACGTTCTATGAATGTTTATTTAGAATGTTCCAAAAACATTTAAATTTCCAGTTTTCTTAATGTTCCCAGAACGTTATTTTATGGTCAGCATAATGTTCCTACAGCGTTCCTGAAACCTAATTTTAATAAAATAAATATACATATATAACGTTCTATGAATGTTTATTTAGAACGTTCCAAAAACATTGAAATGTCCAGTTGCTTAACATTCCCAGAATGTTAATTCATGGTCAGCATGACATTCCTACAACGTTCTTGAAACCTAAATTTCATAAAAAAAATAACATTCTATGAACGCATATTTAGAATGTTCCAATAACATTAAAATGTCCAGTTTGCTTAACGTTGCTAAAACGTTATTTTACAGTATGGTCAGCGTGACGTTCCAGCAACCTATTTGCATTGTTCCTACAATGTTCTTCTTCAAAGTCGTGGCCTAATGGTTAGAGAGTTTGACTCGCAATTGAAGGGTTGTGAGTTCGAGTCTTGGGCCGGCAGGAATTGTGGGTGGGAGGAGTGCATATGAACTTTTTATTATTGAAAACTTCTATATGAATTTGTGTGGGGGGGTGTGGGTGCTGAAAAACTAGCACTGTGGGAACTGTCCGATCTACAAATAACGTCCTAAAGATGTTCCAAGAAAGTTGTTCTAAGAACGTTTTCTATCAACTTTACAAGAACATTAACAACGTTATAAGAACGTTACAAAAACATTTTGTACTAACATTTACACAACTTTTAAAGAACGTTAGTGAATGTTCTGGGAACATTCCCTGTTAGCTGGGAAGCAAATTCGCAATTATATAATTTAACAAATCTTGAATGGCTTAATGAACATTAGAATTTCACAAACCTTGCAAACTTAGTCGAATCCAGCTGTGAGATCTTGTCAAGTGTGCATATTTATCCAGCATGATCGCGTGTTATCTGTGTGGTGATCGGTCCGTGTGAATCGAATGCTTTAAACTTTAAACTCATGATTTTAAATTATGCTGCGCTTTATGCATTTGCCCACTGTCATATTCATGACATTTTCTCTGTGTGATGCATGAGTGTTACCCTGGCTTTATTGGAAAAATATGATTCCCAATGCACAAAAACTTCCCAGAATACGGAGTGCCCTGTTGGTTACAGTGTTAACTTCCTTTTTAATTATATTGTTTTATTAAATATTTATGTATTTGTGGAAAATACTTTGTCATCTAAAGTACGTTTATATTACTCATTTATTTTTTTAATCCATTGTCAAATTATTACACATTTCTTAAATATTAATAAAAAATATATATTATATCGGCTTTATATCGGTCCCTCTGAATTGCAAGATACTGTATCGGCCTCAGGATCGGCTGTCAAAACCCAATATTGGTCGACCACTAACAAATATCCATTTACAGAAGTTAAATGAAAACCAAACTATTTCAAATAAGTGTTAAGGAAAATATCTGCACATGATTAACCTTTTTGGCATATTTCGTTTTGTTTTATATGATTTTGCAGGTTGTGTTCTGGGTTATTACACTCAAGGCATTCACTGGCCTAAGGCACTGGTGTGGTTCACTTCCAATTGTCAGCACAGATGAACAGCAGGGCTCATGAAATGTTTGGCATGTGCTTCACTGGTGAGACCGCACTTCACCTTGTCTGAGAGACTACGGTAGCACCTCCAAGTGATAGAAATGAAAAAAGTACCAGCCTTCTCTCCCCCAGCTCACCATGGAACAACATGACAGAACCGGAGTACGTCCTTCATAATCATCACCACACTGCATGTTTGGGGTGTTCTAGGTGTAGACAGGGTGTCTCTCTCTCACACTCTTTCTCTAGTTGATCACATTTTGATTTTAGAGTAGAGCTGGTCTAACTGCTGTCTGAAGTGTTTTCTCAGCTCGGTTCTCTTTGCTTTCAGTGTTGGCGTGAGGAGTCCATTCTGAACAGAGAACATTTCCACGTGCAGGGCAATGTCTCTCACCTACACACACACACACACACACACACACAGTCATTCTTGTACACGGGTCATCAAAATGTTCTGACAATTAACTTAATTTTATAGTCCAACAGAGAGATTTTAACATTAATATATTGTTATATTTACATACTAATATGTTTACATGTAACATTATTTTAATCATTATTTTTAAGAGTGCATAAGCTTGTTAATATCTCTTTTCGACAATAAAATTAATTTAATAAAGAAATTGGATGAACGGCAATAATTACATTACATAATGTACATAACTTATATTATGCTACTCTTATGTTTTTGATATTTGTATTCTGTATAGAAGTAATAAAAGTAAATAAATGACATGAAGGTTTTTATTTTTAATTTTTGGTAATATAATTATTTAAAAAGGTTATTGCAAAAACTATTTAGAAATTATTTCTTATTATTTAAATTTAGAAAATACATGATGAAATATGCTACATCAAAGATTGTGTGTGTTATTTGTGAATTAGCAGACAAACAGTATTTAATGGACAACCAAGGATCCTGATTAAGAATTGTGTTCTTTAGATTCACCTGTTCAAAGGACTTCAGTCCGGCTTCCTTGCCCAGCTGAATCATATCCTCTAGGATGGCATTTTTCAGTTCCTGTTTAAACACAAAATTAGACATCAGTTCTTCAAGGATGGCACAGGCTATTCAAACACTACAGATCATTCAAAGTCCTAATGCTTTCACCAAAAAAAAAAAAAAAAAAAAAAAAAAACATTGTCATCAACTATAAAACAGCTTGAATCCAGAGCTTTCACCTTTTTTTTCTGTGTAAGTGTTTTACCTTGCTTTTGCACATTTCAGTGTAGGAGCCCACAATGCCTCTTTTCTTTGCCCATCCTGGCAGAAAGTCTGGATCAGGAACCACAATACCCACTAAACATGCCTACGAAGACATAGGATGGGTTTACTCTCATTTATAACACATACCCACAAATATACTGTCCTCTGACCCACCAAACCACATCCACACGCTCTGATTCACTGCAGTGTAGAAGTGACAAAAGGCAAGAGTCCTGCAATATTTGACCCATTACATCTAATATTAATGGTATGGTTCACCCGTCCACGTGCAGGACTCTCATTCAGTCCTGTCTCTCACCTGCAGACTGTCTCCATGAACAAAGACCTGAGCCACAGGGTCACTGCGGATGTAGATGTTCTCAATCTTCTCTGGAGCAATGTATTCACCCTGAGCCAGCTTGAAGATGTGTTTCTTCCTGTCTATAATCTTCAGAGCCCCATTCTAAAACAATAAACACTCGACTTTACTAATTAAATAAAGAAGAAGGTGCAAGGGTTCTGTTATCTTAAAACACAAGCATTAACTTCAAAATATTAAAGGGGTTGTCGGATGCCCATTTTCTACAAGTTGATATGATTCTTTAGAGTCTTGATGAAGTCTGTCACATAGTTTGGTTAAAATTTCTCAATGGTAGTATAAAAAAACAAAACTTTTTTACCCTGTCGAAAACCGCTCTTTTCAGAGCAAGCCGTTTTGTAGACTTTTCCTTTAAATGTTAATGAGCTCTGCGGACCCCGCCCCTCTCTTACAAGCAGCTCTCTGAGGGACAGTTAACTTTAGCCGCATTCATTGTGAAACTTGCTAACTAGCACATTATTAGGAAAGGCGATTTACAAAGATAAAAAAAAAAAAAACGGTTATACTAACTTTTTGTCTGTTGGTGAAGCTGGTTCACAAATGATTTGCGTGAACATAAATGCTTTTAGGTAGATCGGGGACACATTCTCTTAAGAACATTGGGTGGATTTTTATTATAATAGGGTGATTGTGTACTAGGGGTGTGCCATATCATACCGTCCAAGATACTACTGGTATACATTTTTACATGATAACAAAAAAGTGTTATATCGTGACATCAATGATGTAGCGACGCAATGATGTATTTAGGCTACTAGGGATGCACCGAATATTCGGCAGCCGAAATTATTAGACCGAAAATAGCAACAACAACAAAAAACTATTTCGGTGTTCGGTCGAATAAGCAAAAAGACAGAATAAATTGTACTGAACAATGAAATGACGCGATCAAACAGAAGTGCGCACTAATGTAGAAACTTGTGGGCTGTGTGGAGGCATTTAAAACTGCCATAGAAAGACGCAAAAAGCATGACAAGCACCGAAAGTGAGGGACTGTTTAGTATTGCATCTCAAATACTTCAGGCAGATCTCAAATAAATCAGGCAGATTCTGATTGGCTGTCAGTGTGTTTATTGTTCATTAGCTGACAAAATCGTTTTGAAGATCATTCCAGTGATATTGTTCCTCTGTGTCATTATCCTCATAGCTGTGGTGTGTACTATTCTCGTAGAATTAGAATGATTATTAAAACTTTATAACTATAGTTATAATCCTTGAATGGGCCTTTAGACATGAAAATCTCTAACTTAGTTTTTTCAGTATTTCTGATTTTACAGTAGTTATGACCAAACAGCATTATTGAATGTCAAAATAATGTTGGCCAATCAAATCAAAGTAGGCGGGGATTAATGTCCACAGAAGCCGAACGCAAACGTTGAAAGAGAGCGAGATAAGATGGTAATTTGCAAGATGCAAATCATTTAATATGTCAACTAGTTTACGATGGAAATTTTAAATGACTGACAGTGATAAACAAGTAAAATTCAAAATGGCTCTTCATACCCAAAAGGTTTTCGAAGATTTACAGAAATAAGGACACTGATTAAATTAGAACTGAACTGGGAGACTTTATATATATATATATATATATATATATATATATATATATATATATATATATATATATATATATATATATATATATATATACACATACATAGGAAAGAGAGCATATAAGGCACAGAAGTGCTATGAGAAGATAAGGAATTTACCGGGAGCCATTTGCCGATGTCTCCAGTATGCAGCCAGCCATCTTTATCTAAGGCCTCTGAGGTCTGCTCTGGGTCCTTCAGGTAACCTTGAAACACATTTGAGCCTTTCACACACACCTGTGGAAGACACACACACCCCCACACCAGTCAACTGAGTGGTACAACATTAACATTCACCACAAATGCTGTCAATAGAGCTCAACATGTTTTAAACCCGGAACATTCCTTCAAAATTCAATAATGTAACTGGTGACACACCTCTCCCTCTCCATTTGCTGCAAAATAATTCATTTCAGGCACATCCAATAGTTTAACGAAGTTACAGGGCAGCGGTGCTCCCACATGACCTGAGAACAGAGACCAAGAGAGTTTGTGTTACAGAACGTTTATACATTAAGTCTTATCTGTTTGTTCTATGTGTTACCACTTGCACATCATCTTACCTGCTGTCCAATCTCCAGGAAGTGACAAAGTGCAGCCTGCCGTACACTCTGTCTGCCCATAACCCTCATAAAACTACCAAAAAATATATTATGAAAAACAGTACCCTTAAAACCAGTTACGCGAATACTGGCAGCAGTAGAACAGTGGTCTCTGTGTGTTTGTTTACCTGGCAGCCCAGCGCTGCTCGCAGGAATGTGAGGACGGTGGGAGAGACAGGAGCAGCTCCTGTGATCATGAACCTCACACGTCCACCCAAACTGGCCTGTAGGGGGAGTCACAGGAGTCACTGTAGTTATGTTATATAGCACTGAAGCAGTTTGAATGTTCATGCACAGTTTAGTTACAAAATGTTATAAAGTTCAATTAATTAATAGCTGCATTTTATATTAAATTAAATTAAATTTATGCATTTAGCAGAAGCTTTTATCCAAAGCGACTTACAGTGCATTCAGGCTATCAATTTTGACCTATCATGTGTTCCCGGGGAATCGAACGCCCAACCTTACGCTTGATAAGGCAATGCTCTACCAGTTGAGCTACAGGAACACATCAGTCTATTCATAACAAGGCTCAATATTGCGGAATTATTAAATGTATTTCAAATAAACGTTCTATTCAATCAATTCTATTCATCAAAGAATACTACAGAACAATGTATCAGTTTTCACAAAAATAATAAGCAGCACAATGGTTTTCAACATTTATAATATGAAATATTATTTGAGCACCATAGCATATTAAAATGATTTATGAAGGATCACGTGACACTGAATATATATACAGTTATTTTCACTTGTAATATTTCATAATATTACTTTATTCTTGATTAAATAAATGCAGCCTTGAGTATAAGAGCCTTTTTGAAAATCATGAAAAAACTGCAAAAATTAGTACCAATATTTATAAAGATAACTATAAAAAATATTACTTTTAATGCATTAATTATGATTTGTAATGTATCTTAAAATGAATGTATGATCTGATCAATAACTGTCACCACAGTTATAATACTTTATAATACTTATCTATTGATTATTTTTCATTGTTAGAAAGTATAATGTATTTAAACACATTATGCATTCAAACATTTTACTTAAAGCCTTTATGTATAATGCTTTCTAAAGGTATTCATAATGTGTGTTTTAATGCATTATAAATAAATGCTTTAAGTAAAATTTTTGCTAAAAATCATTCAAAATATCAGAATGATCATTAAAACTACAGTTATAGTTGTCGTCCTTGGTGTGAATAAGCCTATATGAGGCTTTTATTGTTTGCTGTATAAATGTTAGATAGCTGGATGCGGAGTATTTTTGAATTTGTGTGTTGCTAGGCAACAGAGTCTTTATAGGTTCTCTATGGTTTCATCTGATCGTTCTGTCCTTCAGCTCTACCACACTCTTTCTTTGTTTCATCTGGTTACCTGCACTTTGCTGAAGATCAATTTATCCCACATGCTATCCTTCCTCACAACTCCACTTTTAAGCTCCGCCTCTTTCCTACTGGTAGCAAAATCCAGCAGCCATCTTTTGAGAGGAGTGTTCGCCTGTCCAAAGATCTTAATGCAAACATGTATGAATGTAAATTTAAAGCTGAAACATAAATGCAAATAGTTTATGTGTGTGTAACTAAACAGAAGTACCTTATCAAACATGCGGTTGAGTAATCTGGGCACTACAGGGAATACAGTGGGCTTAAGAGTCTTCAAATCATCCATCAGTAGACGGATATCACCCTGAAAATATCCAATTCTGGCCCCCTGGACCAAAAGCACACCCTAAACACAAAACAAACACAATTATACAACAAGAATATAATGCAAATTAATATATATATTCTGTAGCCACTGTTCAGATGCAGTCGAGAAATCTATTCTGTGAATTTATTCACAATCAGGCCATTCAAATGTAGAGTTTTTCTCTTCTTTGGAACAGATTTGGAGAAAATTAGCATTAAACCACTTGCTCAGTAGATCATCTGCAGTGTATGGGTGCAGTTAGAATAAGAGGTCAAACAGCTGATAAAAACAGCACAATAATTTGCACTTGCTTATTATGGACTCTCGTTCTGACGGCACCCATTCACTGCAGCGGATCCACTGAGCAAACTCATCCACATCTTGAATGGCCTGAGGGTAAGATTTCAACCAATATTATTTTATGGGTGAACTATTCCTTTAACCAAAAAACTCAGTTAAAAATGAACTAAATCAGCTTTTTTACAAGCTGCATAGAAACTATATTAAACTATTTTTTAAAGACTGTGAAAGTGTGCATGCATAATACATACCTCAATCACTCTCTCAAACATGTGTGCTAGTGGTAGGTAAGAAATGTGAATGTCTGTCTGGTTAAACATGCAGTGTACCTGTAAAACACACACACACACACGTGCAGTGTGAAATACAGCGTACCTCTACTACCCTTTGAAACATGTGTGCTAGCGGTAAGAAGGAGATTAGAACATCTTGAGGACCAAGTTTCAGCATCCCCTAACCACACACATATACAAACACATCAATACACAGGACACAAGGGAGGAAGGAACAGGAAACAGACACTTCAATGAGAAAATGAGGCACAAGAAGAGGTGAACATAACAGAAAGACAAAAAGAAAGAATTTCACTTAATTAACTGGCAAAATGAAGGTACATGCTCCTAAACACTGCACAGATCTGATCTGCCATTTACAATCTCACTGGCTGTGATTTTTGTTTACCAAGAAATGTACATAAACCATTATAGCTACACACTATATATATAATATATATATATATATATATATATATATATATATATATATATACATATATATATATATATATATATATACATATATATATATATATATATACATATATATATATATATATATATATACATATATATATATATATATATATATACATATATATATATATATATATATATATATATATATATATATATATATATATATATATATTAATTTAGCAAATGCTTTTATCCAAAGTGGCCTACAAACGAGAACAATACATTTTAAAGGATGCATAAGTAAAAATCTCTTGGCTTACCTCAGTAACTTTAATGAAAGCGGAACAATTGGAAACAACGTTTCCATGTGTGATCATTGCTCCCTTTGGACATCCTGTTGAAAAAAAAGAATCAAAATTATACATTTATTCTCTGAGTTGGACATCTGAAAGAAAGTAAAAAAAAAAATAAAAATAATCAGGACTATGGTTGTCAAACTCCAAAATTAGAAAAAAAGTATCATAAAAGATGTTCTGTACGACTAATTTGCTAAAAATTCATCTAAAGCATTCTATTTCTTATAAAGGAATAGTAGTTATTCACAAAAAATCTTGAAATTCACCCTAGTTTTTCTTGGCACATTCAGTTGATCAAGTTTATGAAACCAGTCTGAATGGTTTGTTCATGAATCAAACTTATACATTTCTCGAAAACAAATCAAACACATTTGTGCATAGTTTTGTTTTTTCATTAAGAAGGATTAGAATGCATTAATGTGTTAACTACAAAATAGTTCTGAGATTCACTTTTACCTGTAGTTCCACTTGTGAAACAAATCAGTGCCAGGTCCTCTGGCTTAGGAGGCTAGAAATAAAAAGTCAAAATGAGGACTTGTCGCTATGAAGCAGAAAATTAGTAATAAAGCATTCAAATAAAATTATTCATTATTCACAGTTATAAGTCTGTAAATCAATACACTGTTGAGTTTTACTCACAATGGGAGTCTTGTGGTTAGCTTTCCCAATAGCCTGCCAAAACAACGTGATTTAGTGCAGCACAAATACAAGATTAATGGGATCACTGCTTACCAAGGGTGTCTAAGGCCCAATCCCAATTCTACCCCTTAGTCTCGATTCTCTTTTGGTTGGAGGGGAAGGGGTAAGGGAAAGGGCCAGATAGCCCTTCAAACAAAGATTTTTCAGGACAACACTTCAAACGAAGGGGTATGAATTATCTCTGCAACATGGCTGCTACAGCGAACAAAAAGACACAATACCGTATTTTTCGGACTATAAGTCGCACCTGAGTATTAGTCGCATCAGTCCAAAAATACGTCATGATGAAGAAAAAAAGTCGCAGGACAAAGCAAACTATGAAAAAAAGTGCGACTTATAGTATACATTTTTTAATGCTTTTTTGGTATAAATAAAGATTTTAATGAAAAGTAATCATTTGTTTTATGTTACATTCAATTGTGAGTTCATATTAATGGTCATGTTACTCAAAGACATGTTTTAAAAAAATCCCCAATATTTGCTAACGTCGTATCATTACAGACTGCATGATAGCACAGCATATGTCTGATCAGGGCGATAACTGCTGTAGACATTGATGGGGGCTAATTCCCCCAATAATTCGAAATCGCTAAACCATTTTCTCAAATATTGCCTAATCGAGAGAGAGAGAGAGAGAGAGAGAGAAATGGAAGTTGCGTGTGTATCTTTTTAGAGTGAGTTTACTTAAAAACAGTAAAGTCGTTGCTGGAAAATATAATGTAGCGATTCAGTATTTAAACTGTATTTAATAAAAGTCGTGAGGCAGCGTTGACAAGTTTATTTTCTCCTGCATATGTGAGCTGCGTGATTTCCGATGTGTGTGTGTGTGTGTGTGTGTGTGTGTGTGTCAGTAAGCAGCTCATTAATACAGAACGATAATTAAAGGCTCTAATGCACACTAGCACACCAGTATATGTGTGTATTGTAAGAGCTAGATGACGAATGATGGCGTGTGACGTCATGGTAGTGGTGTCCAAATCCTTAGGGGAATATTTTCTCCCCTACCCCTTGATCCTTTGTTTCAAGGGACAAGGGGAAGGGGTGGGCGGAGGGGTAGGGGAAGGGGAAGGGGTATAAAATAGAATTGGGATTGGGCCTAAGTGTGTGTTTGTGTGTGTGTGTAAAATCAAACCTCCAGCTCCTTGAGGCTTAGGACCTCAATGCCTTTCTGTTGTGCTTGTGCTGTCAATTCACTGTCAAAGTTCCCCATGATCACTATGGTTGTGACACTGTGCTTGCGGCCAGACACACAGTCCAGGATCAGACGAGCCTTCTCCGGGAGGTCACAGATCACAGTGGAGATGGTGGCTTCAACAGAGGATGTTACTCATAACAAATTTCTCATAATTTCAACAACACAAATGTCAATACAATTTCCAACTTCATTCAAATCTTCAAGTGAAATGAAAAATAGCTTTGGTAATTAATTAATTAATGTGATTTATTATGAAATATTGTACAATAATTTAATTTTATTCCATTTTTTTTTACATTTAATTGTAATAAATATAAAGTTCAGCCTAAATAGTGCAGACTTAAACGTCCTTTACATGCAAATGGCTTGCATTCACGTTATGTATTGATTGTACATTTCAAGCTGATTGGCCTTTGCTGATTCTGAAATCAGATCACTTAAAGTGCCCCATTATGCCTTTTCGAATATTACCTTTCATGAAGTGTGTCATGTAGCTTTATGTGAACATAAAATATCTGCAAAGTTGTGAAGCCGACATCACGTGCACAATAAATAAAGTTATCGTCCATCAAAAAAAAAAAAAAGGTCTGCTCGCAATTGCCTAAACAGGTCGTCAGGAATTCTGATTCTGTTACGTACGTCACTTTTTCTTATTATTACCACAAAATTATTAACACTTGACCCTTACCACTGAGAAACATCCTGCTCAAGTCGTGCTTGCGAATCAGTCTCTTGTCGATCAGCCATTTCAACCGTTTCATCATCAGACTCCGGCTCGAAGTGGTAAGGTACCATCGATACCATCTTTTCTATGTATTGACAAGTCTCCATTCCGTCATGGCAATGAGCGTTTCATATCCGACATGCACTGTACCCGGTAGACCAATCACAAAAGACTGCGCCATCTGACCAGCAGTGAGGGCTCACAGAAAGGAAGGTTTTAGGGAGACTGATTCTTTAAACTGCTTCGCACAAGTCGTTTACAAATAATTTAGAAATTAGGTAAAATTAAATGTTTTTGATAAACTAACGTTTTTTTTTACCTTGCATGCATGAAAACCAGTTTTAGGAGATTGATAAAACAATATAAACAACCTTAAAAATGACATAATAGGGGCACTTTAAACAGGTCCGGTTCAGTGTTCGCTGATAGCTGGTCCTGCAGCATGCTAGTTCCTCTGAAACCCTCCACCTCCCTCAGCTCAACCTGTCTAGATCTGCTATGGGCAGCATATCATACATGCTATTGGCAAAGTCCATACTTGATGTACAGCAGCAGCAGCAGCGTGCAGTTAACCTAGCCCACCAAGACCAGGAACAATGAGACATATGCCGGTATTCGTTAATGCAATATATCACGATAATGAATATGGACAATATTGTTATTGTGGGCACTTCTAAATACTGTGAATAATTATATATTACAAATTATTCAGAATTTAGAATACATTTTAAGAATACTTTTTTGTACCACTGTATGCTGAAGAAGTGTGTGCACTCTGATGTAAACAAGCACGCATGTGAGATGCGCTGAATGAAAGCACGTTCACTCTCTGACAGCAGACGGTGCTAAATTGCAGAAAATTTAGCCATTTCCCTGCAAACCCCATAAATAAAGCAGCTACGCTACGTTCTAAAATGTATTTAAATAACCATTCATATTTGAGGATTTACAGTGTTTTTCATCACAGTGCCAAATACATAGATATTTAGACTTAGACTTTAGGCTATTTATTTTCAAAACAAATGTTTTACATTTCAGTCTGGACAACAACATACCCTAGATATTGTTTGAAAGTGTTTTGATTCTTTATTGTTCATTCACACTTTAAATTAGGCCTTCATTAGTTAACATTAGTTAATTCATTAGTTGACATACACTGCAAATGAAAAATTCCCTCTAATCTTAGGTATTACAATATTTAATAACACGTTGTTAAAATTAAAAGTAGCCGCTGTGTTATTTAATGAGCTAACTTGAACTAAGAGTTGTTGTTTTTTTTAACAAAGATGAATAACTTCTGTAGCAAATGTAACTACTTCTCATTGTGAATATTAATGCATTAACTAAGGTTAACTAATGATATCTTATTGTAAAGTGATACCTATTGGTCTTTATAGTTCTTTTGCACTTTAATCTGTGTAAAACTTTTAACTTTATATATGTTTATGTATTGTTATTTTATATATATATTACTTATGTTATTTTTGTTATAAGAAAAAAGTTATTAAACCTGTTATACTGTATTATGACCTCTTTTTTTAAAACTAAATTTCAATACCATATACCGAGATAAAAGCATTAGCAATTAAATCGCAACATGAAAATGTTATACCAGCATATCCCTAGGTACAATAACATTGTCATAATGATTAAAATGCTATAAAACTATTACAAGAGTTCTCACGATTTAAATATGATTACTAATGATCTAACTAATTGGATTTTAGTTCAGTGAACAAAACACTTTTCTTGTAAAGTACACAAACAATTTTGTAAGTCCTCAAAAAAAAAAAAATTGCAGAAATAAAAACTGAATAGAAAGAAGTATATCATAAAAGTATTGCAAAGAATCTTAAAAAATGCTGTGCGCTTGCTCACCTTTATCAATGATATGGCTGATGGCCTCTGTACCAAGTGTATCATACAGCGGCACTGCCACCAGTGAATATGTGTAACACGCCAGCTCTGAAATCATCCACTACAAAAATGGTTCACACAATATACATACTGTATGCACAAATAAGATGATCTTACACAGAAATAATATAGAATAAACAAAACAGAATTAAGAAGTTGCCACACCTGCTGTATAATAAGCAAATAAATTAATGTAGGACGTAGGGCTGTCAATTAATATGCAACCTAAGTAATTGCATGATACTTAAATATATTATCGCATATATTGATATTGCTTACAAAGCACCTCAAATTAAGATAATTCAGAAGTTACTATATAATTGTGGCAGACAAATAAAGCCCTGAAAAGTCCAATTTCAAAGTCAATATATTACTTGTTTTATTTTTATATGAGTGGACATAAGCCTGTCATTCACCTACAGTCCACACCTCAATACTGTGTTTACCAAAACCATCATGTTTGAGGTTGAAGGTTTAAGTAGGAATCTGTGTAGGGGTCTGTGTGCTTGTGATTACCTCTGGCCTGTTCTGTGAAAAGATGCCAATGTATTTGTCTCCTGTTTGACTGTGTCCTCTGTGGAGTAATGCTGAACCTGCGAACTCTGCCCTGTCTGCTACCTACAAACATGAACATCATATGAATATACACAAATTACTTAAATGCACAGGACAATCAATAAAACATATAGAGAAAAAAAGGCTACAATAGTTTTGGAATAAGGATTCAAATTAATATATTAAATTAATATTAAATTAATATCAGACAAGCAATCTTACCTCTTTATACAAAAGCCATTTATATGACTTGCCCGGTTTTCGTGATCCCAAACAAGGACCATTATCTATATACAATAAACAATGTGAAGGTCTCACACATGATGACGGGCTTCTTTTTTGGGTGAACTATTGGGTGATTTTAATGCTATTCATACTAGTTGACTTACTTGATACTCGTAGTCCTCTTAAGAAAAACTCATACATTGTCTGAGCGTCTTTATAGAAGTATGTCATGTATGTGTCACTGTCCTGCAGAACGGACCGACGAGCATATCTACAGCCCTGAAAAACAAACCAGATAATCTATTATGTTCTATACCAAAAAAAATCTAATAACTCCCTACTCCAGGCAAATCCTCTCTCACTTCGCTTTCACACCAGACAGATAATCTGGCCTGTGGATTTTTTTTTTTATATTTTGACAATCAAATTTGAGGACCAGCAACATTAATTTGTAAAAAAAAAAAAAAAAAAAAAAAAAAGACTGACAGCAGGAAGAAAATACAAATAATTTTTTCTACATTAGGGGTTTGATTTAAAAAAGACAGGCCATTAACAGCAGAAGAAAGTAAGACTTTATCCTTAAGCAATTTACAGATGGTCCATGTCCAGAAAGGTAAGAAAAACAACATCAAAGTAGTCCATGTGACATCAGAAGGTCAGTTAGAATTTTTTGAATGGTAAGTGGTAAATCCAAAAATAGCAAAAACTAGGACTTTATTCAGCATTGTCTTCTCTTCCGTGTCTGCTGTGAGAGAGTTCAAAACACTGCAGTTTAGTGATATCCGGTTCGCGAACGAATCATTCGATGTAACCGAATCTTTTTCAACCAGTTCACCGAATCAAACTGAATCATTTTAAACGGTTCGCGTCACCAAAACGCATTAATCCACAAATGACTTAAGCTGTTAACTTTTTTAATGTTTAACACTCCCTCTGAGTTCAAACAAACTAATATCCCAGAGTAATTCATGTACTCAAATCTAAAATATCTTAAACTGTTTTCCAAAGATAAACAGAGGTCTCACGGGTTTGGAACAACATGAGGGTGAGTTATGGCATAATTTAGATTTTTGGGTGAACTATCCATTTAATTACCACTAGTAAAGTATTGAGTGCCTCCAGTCGGTCCTCTGCTATTTTCAATATACATGTTGCCCCTTGGTAAAATTATGTTGTCAGTTTTTGATGCAGAAAAGCTAGTTCATGCATTCATGACCTCTAGACTGGGCCATTATAATGCACTGCTAGGTGGTTGTCCTGCACCTTCATTATACAAGCTACAGGTGGTCCAAAATGCAGTGGCTATGGTCTTTAACAGGTCAAGAAAATATTATCATATTACCCCAATTTTACGGTATCTGCACTGGATACCTATTAAGTACTTTATCAATTCCAAAACATTATTACTTACTTTTACGATTACCTTACAAGATATCGTCAAGTGCAAGTGTATATTCTGCTTTCTGTACCAAATTATGGCGTAATAGTTAATAATCTCAAAATTAAAAAGTCACCACATTGCTGCATGCAAGAGTATTAAAGTGTCATCATCTAAACAGTAGTTGGTTGTTTTGCATGTAGGTCATATGGGTCCCTGTTCATATGGACTGAAAAATACTAATGTAGACTACCCAACGTTTACGTTTTACACATAGACTGACTTTGTAAGACTTTTCTACCTGAACCATTTCACCTCACCATTGCTCTTCAAATTGGTTTTGTGAAATAATATATTTATTGAAGCATTTTGACACCTACCTGTACCTCCACAGACTGCATGTCGAGGTCACAGGGTGGTTTAAGTGCTTTTGGACGGGTGGCCAGCCAGTATGTGGTGATGGCAGCGAATGCGCCCATGCCCATGAGGGTGTTGGTGGGTAAACTGCGCACATACTGCCTCAAATCATCCAGCTCAGGTATCCGCAGGTGCCGGATCAGATCCTGGGCCTGCATTGCTCTACCAGTTCTGCTTGTTCAAGTCTATAAAAAGAAAACAGACAGGGACGACTTTAGTGAGACGAAAAGCCTGATTGCGTGCTAAAAATCAGTTTGAAATTCATCCATTTAAGTAAATGCTTTATTTGTAAAAAATTGGGGTGAATATCTGACATTACTTTTATGTATGTGTTAAGCCATACTGAGTGAATGACAAAGAAAAATACATTTTGTACAAAAATAAATAAAGCAGGAGATTGTAGTCAGAGAATAATTTAAAAAATTAACTATAAATGTACAATAGTCCTTCAATATTCGTACAATATTCTATATCTACTGTAATATATATATATATATATATATATATATATATATATATATATATATATATATATATATACACACACACACATACATATATCAAAAGGTTATTTAAAAATGTCATGTTTAATTCAGTAAGTTACTTGAAAATCACTTCTACAAAATGTACAATAATAGACGACAGTAATGAACAGGTCAGTTTCACTACTAAACTTCAGTTGTACTCACTCTGACATAGGGTTTATCAAAACAAGAATATATTTCACAGAGTAAAAATAAACCAATAAAAAATAAAAAAGCCACTATCAGCTGATAGCAGTAGCCAATGTCTAGTTTCCATTCTACTAAAGTCCCAGTGCCTCTGACCTTGAACTAACCCAAACTAAAGATCAAATACACTTATAAATGAGAACATTCAGTAAAGATTTTTTGCTTTATTTATGAATGGATTGTCCCACGGAGGATGCCGAATTTCACTTACATTTCCCTTACCTCTGGGACAATATTACACCCAAAGTATTACACGCAAACACACACAGAGCTTGACATTGTCCCCTTTTCTGATGGAATCAAAACTGAAGGACAGAAAAATACTTACCCTGCAGCTCTAGTTGTTAAGTTTCTTCTGTGTGTGGGTGAGTATTAGCTGTAATTTAATATTCTGTTTTTTAATGGACACTTCAGTGTGTCTGTTATTGTAGTTAAACTGAGCTAAGCAGTACTGAAGGAAACCATTGGCTATGAATAGCAGAATGACCCTCACGTACAGCAATACCACCACGTGGGTCTCTCTCTCTCTCTCTCTCTCTTTCACTCTAAACTTTCAGTGAATTTTCCCTCTCGATTTCTCCCTTTATTTTTCTCATGCATCTCCCATGCACCTTTCATTTCAGACTGATTGTTTTTAGCCATTGGCTCCGGTTTTTAAGCCCTGTAGTCTGTTTTAGAAGATGCAATCGTGTGTGTGTGTGTGTGTGAGAATGAAGTAGTTCTTCTGAAATGCTCCAAAACACACAGAGATTCTGGCATCCCACACATCAATACAAAGTGTACTGATGCTCTTCTTATCTCCGAAACAGAAGCACACAAATCCAGTCAGATGTGAGAGCTGACACTGCTGTGTGTTTGTGAAATTCCTGCTGAACAGCACAGTAGCTGATAGTCGTGTAGCACATCTGCTCTGTAATACAAGAACGAGAGATGTGCGGCAGCTCAAACACAGTCCTGCTCAAACACAATACAGTAATTCACAAAGATAAAGAGAAAGAAAATAAGGACAGCATTCCACATGTGCCAGAAAGCATAAGCTCTCTTACAAATCTCACTGAGCTTGTCAAGAGCATGTGTGGGTCACATTTCACACTAATAATCAAAAGTAGTCAAACTATTTGTGACAGGCTGACAGATGAGTGTTGTTAAAGTTGACACTATAACTATAAAAAATAATTTTCATTAATTGAAATAAAGCTTAAACAAAAATCGATGAAACTAATTAAAATAAATTTAAGTTGGATTTACTCAAATTACAATAACTTAAAAATAAAAGCTAATTTAAAATATGAATAAATACTATAATAGTATATAAATAACACTAAATTAATGCTTGAATTGACCATTACGATTTTTTACAATATTATTTTTTAAAACGCTCATTTACTCCCAAACGATAATTTTCACTCATTACTTTGAAGTAATAATGATTTTATTTAATTTTAAAAGTATTTAGCGATACACAATATATCACCATCATATTAGCTCATGGTTGATACGAGTGATTTTTTTTCTTTAATTTTTTTTGGTGGTTGTACAGTTTATATAGAATATTTATGTGCATGCTCAATAAATTTTTTTGAAACATTTTTTTTATATAATTAAAGGTTTAAATATTTGTGTATTGCTGCACAGTGTTATTATATAAGAGAATTATTCCTAAAATATGTACACATGAATGCTTCTGAGAGGGTGAAACTGACTGTGTCTGTGTGTAAATGTTCATGTCAGCAGCTGTGTGTATCTGGCTCACAGATGGGTAAAGTCATGCTGATCACATGGCAGATTGGCAGTGCTCGTCCGCCGAATGAAAGCTGACCTCTCTCCATACTTGGGCTGCAGATAGCACAAACCAATGACAGAGCTACACTCACTATCAGCCCACTGAGAGAGAGACAGTGAGAGTGAGACAGACAGACAGACAGACACACAGCAGGAGCCAGAGGAACATTGCATGGCTCACACGACTAAATAAAGTTTAATTTGAGTATCAGTATCAATAATTGCAAATAGATACAAACCAAGACACTCATTTTCTCAGGAAAAACATCAGGAAACTCTACCAAGGTTTTCTGCAAAGCTCTCCATTTACTCTTGAAGCTGAATGAGAGAAACAACTGAGATATTGAAAAGAGACTGAGAAAGTTCTATAAAGCTCTATGTCACATAAATGGAACCCCATGAAAAGAGAGAGAGAGAGAGAGAGAGAGAGAGAGAGCGAGAGAGTAGAACAAACAGCTGTTATAACAAATGGTACTTGGGATACCAAACTCATGACACAACACACACACACACACACACACACACAGAGAGACCACACTGTAGCTCTGGAAAAGCTTCCTCCGCTGGAACATTTCAAGGTGAATGAAGGCTTTCTTTAAAAACCTTCAGATTAACAGAGTCCACTTAATACCACAGATTCACATGCTGTCATGTATATTTGGTGGGTTTTTTCTTTCTTTCATTAAATCACTTGACATGAACTAAGACTGTTTCTGAAATACCCAATGGTTTATCAATGGTATTGAACTGTTGGCTTTGTGGCCTCCAATTTTACCTTTAATCTCTTGTTAGCACATTATTGAATCAACACAGATTACTTGACCAATAATGTGTGCATATGCCACAAAAAAATCACGATGGCACATAAATAAAAAATAACCTTCCTGCAAAAAGAACCAAAATATTGATGAAAACTCTGTCCAGTAGTACGCTTTCTGGTGTCAGAAAGTCCACCCCCATTCCACCTACCTTTGCAATTAAAAAAAAAAAAAAGGATTTTTGGTCATAGTGCAACATAAATCAAAAACAATTTTCCTTACACAAATATCTGACTTATCTATCTCTGAGTTACTGACCCAATTCAGTCCGGAACTGAGAATGATTTGTTTGGGTAATGGGTAAAGAAAGAAGAGAGACCAAGGCAAATTGCAGACAGTGACCCTGCTGCAAAGTTATCACGTACACATACGTTAACTGACAAGAAGCAAAAGGACAAGGGACAGTAACTATTTAAAACACTAAATGATTTGTGGAAATGACTAGTGCTGTTACTCATTAAAGGAATAGTGAAAATAAAAAATGAAAAATTGATGAAAATTATTCACCAACAGGCCTTCCAAGATTTAGAGGAGTTTGTTTCTTCTTCTGAACAGAGCCCCATTTCAGAAAGGAGGTTGAGTGAAAACTGAGTATGTTAACCCTTGTCACAGTCTTCAGCTGGTGTGCCCAGGATGGCCACCAGATGACACTGTGTTTTTCTGAGAGCACATGGCTTGTGTTGTGTTTGTTTGGTGTCATGTGCTCTCTCCTGTCCCTCTTGATAGTCATTATTGTTTTAGTTGCTCCATTATCCTCCTGTCTGCAGTCCTGAGCTGATTCATTGTCCAATGTTATATATATATATATATACACTATTAATGAATGCCCTTATCTTCCTGCATTTGAGTCCTCACCTCATCCCTTCACCTGACCCTGACCACCCTGAAATGAGGGGAAACTCTGGGTTTTCTGTTTCAAAATGCAAACAAAATGCAGAACCCAATCTGAGTGATGCAGTCCAAGAGACTTGGTTATGACTCTAAGTGATGCTTAAATACTTTATTCATTCATGCTGCAACAATGCTTTCCTTAGTGAGTATTTTGGAATCTAAATTAAGTGCATTTTATTTAGAACAAGAAAAATAACCTCGATCCAAATGGAAACAATGATCTTTGCAAAATAACAAAAATACACTTTTTGTCTCCCTCTACTGAGCAATGTGGCGCCAGGAAACCTTACAAGGAAATGTATGTTTCAACCTTTTAAATATATTCAGTGAGCAGTAATTTTATATTTGATTTCGGACGTTTTTTTTTTTGTTTTGTTTTTTTTTAAGGATGCTATATTGTAATGCTTGAACAATGCTGAATGTCTCGTGTGAAGTGATGCAGAGGAGACTCACGGTGGCGCGCGAAGCTAAAGGATTGTGAGTGTTTCTGGCCCGGGGTCACCACGGGTCACGTCGTCTGGAGGATCAACTTTTTTTTCCCATCAACGTAGGGATTTAAAATCTCGTAAATGTGTTCAACATACTAAATGACAAATGTTTATAGTAGGCTATATAGGGTAGTTGCAGATGAACTGTAGCGACAAAACTATTTTGGTAACTAAAAGGAACTAATAAATCTAATGAACTAATAAATGTTGAAACCAAATAGCCAAGCCAATAAACAGTAATAAATTAACACACATTCTTCATAGACCCAATTAAAATGACAAATTATTTTTCAGATTTCTGTTAAAAGTCGACGTGTAAGTTTTGTTGAAATCTCCACACGATGGCGCTTTGGATTTAGTAGTTAATACAGAAAGTTAACGTTAGGCAAAAGGCATCTTGGAAGATTAGTTTTAAATAAGTTTTCTAATCAAGTTCTGGGAAGGTAATGGAAAAAAAAACTGAATCGCCAGTACATCACAAATTTTTAGCGTACATTATTTATCTTATAGGCCATTTATTTTAAACCCTAAAGTAACCATTACACTAGAACAAGTTATACAAAATTATATTTTCTATCAGAAGTTTCGAAATGGCCAGACTGGGAAAAAAGCGTAAAGGCAGTAGCAGAGGGCAATGGGCAGAATTTGAAAAAGATTTGCCGTAGCGACCCTTCAGACAAGCGAAAACATCCCATCCTGTCCGAAAAAGCCCAGACTTGTTAGTGTGTCTGTGAGAAAGTCTTCTGTTTGTCGGAATATAAGGCGAACTGTACCGCTGTAATCAGGGTGACATGCATGACTGCGCTCCTCAATTCTCTTTCACATGGACAGATCCTTACAGACAAGAGTTCAGCTTTCAGGTATAGCTTCTCTTTAAGACAAGGCAAGTTTATGTAGCACTGCGATCCCCATACAGAAGCGCGTTTGGACCGATTTATTAAACCGTTATATATGGCACAGTAATTAAACATTGATCCAACAATTAGGGGAGTTTATGACTTTTATAAATGTATAAATTGTATAAATGTTATATTAATAATTAAACAATTTAAGTCAATTGTGTGTTATTATAGTTTTTAAAAAATAGCATTACATATTCAAACGTTTTATAGCTTTAATTGTGTGTGAAAAAAAGTGAAAAATAATCTTGTAATTCAGAGGACGTAGTCTATAAATTAAATGAGTCATAAATATCATTATTTTAAAAACGTATTTTTTAACGTTTAAACGGTAACATACAATAAATAAACGCACTTAATAATAAAACAAACAAAAGTTTTGTTTTGTAGTTTTATATTTTAAATTTCATATTTTAAGAGGAAAAAATATTATACATTTTGTTATAATATAGTTTATAATTGTATAATACTGACAGTTTATAAATATGTTTTTATGTGAACGTTTTACGCAAAGTTATATTTGTTAGAATATGCATCGGGAATACGTATAAAACATTCAAAATCAGGAGCTTGAGAATACAATTGTGTTTGGTGTTTTTATAACCTATGGTTATCAGCGCTAAATATAGAAACTTGTTGCACAATGATGCTTTGGTTCACGTTTTCCAGCTTTGTGCAGTCTTTTTGTTCTTTAAATCTTCCACCAAAAAAAAGAAGAATGCAACACAGCTCATTTTAACATGTTAAAATACTGTAATCTTTTTTTTTTTTTTTTTTTTTTATCTGGTTGTTTGGTGTAATGTTGGGCAATTCAATTACGCTGCGATAGGAGATGGCGTACTCCGATCATAAACAGTCACATTACAGAACTTATGAATTCGAAAGAAAGTTAAAAAGGTTTGTTGTATTTACACCAAAAAGCGTTTGCATAAAGTGCTAAATTTAACAATAAAAGTAATGGGATTTTATGCTTTAGTCTATTTCATTGGTGCGTTTCTTTTGCGCGCTACATAAATAAGTCTCAACTGCTTGTGATATCCAAAGGGCTTGAATTCTTTAAAAGAAAAAAAAATCCTCACATCTTTGATTTTTTTCCTCCACGATGCAACACGATCTCGCACTTTAAAGCATAGCCAATCTTCAGGATTAAAAGGTTCCCAGTGGAAAAAAAAGCAGAAGATCCAGGCGTTGGCGCATGAAGTCTGAGGCTGGGAGCCTGGGAGAACACAATAAACCTGTTGTTAACCTTGCTGTGAAAATATGTTTGATGAAAACAGCCAATTGTTGTATGAAATGTATTCAAGTATAAAATAATGCCCTTTGTTGGGCACAAACTTGAGCAATGCGGGGGCACAAAAGTCCCCTGTGGCATGAATTGCGCTTTGGCGTCGCCACTTGGCGCGCTACCCAGACTCCTCTATACGCGATTGTTTCTTTCTTTCTAATGACATTTACCGGATCAAAACATGCTGTTAATTCGATCAGAAAGCTTCACCCTTTACAACAATACCAGAATAATTTCTTCCAAAGTTTGTTAAGTTGACCGAAATTAGGCAAATGAATAGAGGTCTCCAGGCGCAGGTGACGGAGAATAATGCGCGTCAGGACCAGCTGCATTCTTCTTTATTTCTCCTTTTCTTTCACTGCATTATTAAAATTTAGGCCAATGAAACTATTCATTCCGCTCAATAGACATTTTCTTATAGGATAATAGGATACAAATTGAGCCCCTCTGAAGGGAATCCAGCGGTGGGTAACCCTCGTGTGCCAAAGACGGCTGGAGTCTCTAACATGGACGGAGGGGCCGCTCGTGTGCCAGGCCGGGTCCCCACACCTGCCGAGGCCCCTAACAAAACTAGAGAATGTAAACAAAAACCCGGCCGTAGCCCATGAAAGATGGACGTGTCACCTAGTCGTGTGAGAAACGCCGCGAACAAACGGGGGGACTCCGTCTCCAAAAGGTCTCCCCTGAACTCGGCGGAACAGCCTATTATGTGCTTACTTAATTACTATAATAACAGTAGACAGGCTTTAAACCTGAGACGGGCTTGGGATGGAAGTTAAGATGGCTTGCTGGGACCCATAAACAGGCGATCGTGTGAGAAACGCGACGTGGAACAGAAAGAGACGCCTTGCTCCAGGGGCTTTGTTCTCATTGCGCGCGCTGAGTTGCGCTCGCGAGCCATCTCCAGCATGGCCTGTTACTATGCAAATAATATTCTACAACCCATCACGTGTCTTTAGACAGGCCACGTGGATTAACAAAGTAGGTCTGCCCCCCGCTAGCCCACGGCTTCAGGTTTTACTATTTCTTTAACTGATCCTAAGTGCACACATTAAGCAAAAAAAGCTCGCCTTTAATCCTATGGAATAATTTAGGGCCATGAATGCGCGAGCGCTTTATAAGCGGCCGCCGCCAGTCAGCTCATCTCACTCTGGAGCGGCTGGAAAGTGGAAAGCCTACTAGTCTATCTACAATAGTTTCACAATTGTATCATTTCCCCTAGTTTTTAACCAAATGATGGCGTCTAAGATGAAGGATCGCAAGGTATGTGGATACTTTCGTGGCGCACACATGATGCCGGAGACTGCTTTTTTTTTTTTACTGAATGGCATTTCTCGCATGATGTTAGTGTTTTCAGAAGGCCATAATATTAATATTTCGAACTAAAACGATTATTTTCAATACATTTCAGTTTGGGGAATGGTGCATTAGGCTACGGTATAGACATAGTAGTTGTTTTATTTGTATGGTCTTACATTAAATGTAAGTTAGTGTTTTATTCTAAATCAATTAATTTCTTTACTTTGTTGCAGTGAAAAAGCGTTTTCATTAAGTGGCATTCTAGCTCGATTTTGCGCGCGGGGAAGCGGAGCGCAGCGCGGCTCTCATAGCTTTTGACAAATGTAATTTAATATGGTAATTTTACCGACCGAATAGACTATCCTCCCGGTTTCATTATTATAGCTTCATTTGCATTGATTGCTTTTTTACATTTAGTCAAACGTATGCAACACGCAATGCAACCAAGCTTTGTGTTTGGTAATGGCACTTTTCTTCCCTTAACCTGTTATCTCTACGTTCCCTTCCCACAGAAAACGCCTGTTTCTCACAAGGTCATTGAGAAAAGAAGAAGAGACCGAATCAACAGATGTCTAAACGAGCTGGGAAAGACGGTTCCTATGGCACTGGCGAAACAGGTGAGTTTAAGCGCTCTTAGTTTAAGCGCTCGCGTTTGCCTTGATTTTTAATTTAAAATGACGACTGATAGACGTTGTGTGTTAAAACAGAACTCTGGGAAACTCGAGAAAGCCGAAATCCTGGAAATGACGGTGCAGTATCTGCGCGCGCTCCACTCCGCAGACTTCCCGCGCGGGAGAGAAAAGGGTGAGTAGGAAATAACCAAGAAACCGGTTAACATTCACTAACATCAACAAACCAGAATACAAATGTTAACAAACTTCCACACGACTACTTAACGACATCTCAAATGTAAAACGACTCCGCTTTTAAACCGTCAAATCTAGCATTTTATTCCCTGCTAATTTCTAACGACGTTCTTTGTTTTTACAGGAGAACTGCGGACAGAGTTTGCAAATTACTTTCACTTCGGCTATCACGAGTGCATGAAGAACCTCGTTCACTACCTGACCACCGTGGAGCGAATGGAGACCAAAGACACCAAATACGCACGCATCCTCACGTTCCTGCAGTCCAAAGTCGTTACCGAGCCCGTGTTTGGCTCGTTGGGCACCATCTCACCAGATCCTACGGACCTTCTGTGCCAGCTGGAGTACCAGAGTCCAAGTCCACCCGAGTCAGTGTTTCAGCAGAGCCCTCCCGGACACTTTTCCTGGCACAACTCGGCGCGGAGCCCGACGCTCGCGTATCCAGCCATGTCTCAGCACAGCGGATACTTATCACCGGTCCAGGGACTCGATCATCATTACATGAACTTCATCGGGCACTCACACCCCAATGCATTCAGTTTATACAATGCACAACACGCTGCACTGTAAATACGTCTGCAAATGTCCTTAATTTATATATGTGTACATGCTTTATTTTAATATGTAGATATATCATGAAATAAATAATGTTGGAATACGACTCGATGTGGGAAGTCCTTAGTTGGTATAGGCCACACAGTGAGATATCATTGGGATGAAGAAATCAATAAAATCAGCTTCTGAATCCACTCATATCCAGAGAACATTATCAGCACTGCAAACCTGAGGGTTCTTTCTTTAACAATTCATCTAAATAATTAATAATTTGTGCAAATTTAGAGACAAAACAATAATGGGTATGAACAAAAATGATATTTAGAGAGAGTAAAATATCATATTCTTACATAATTCAAATCTTTAAAATCATCTAATGGTTCCACAATCATCAAATGAAATCATAGAGTCACTGAATTCCTCATTTCAGTGGCATGAACAAATTCTTATGTAGACACCATTGCTAAATTGGTCTTTCTATCTAGACAGTTTTGTCTCTAAGATTAACCCTTAGTGTAACGGTCTGCTGGTCTGAAACCCCTTGATTGACAATAAGCCTTTTTTTAGGGGGATCCATTTGGACATAAATCCAGCCCCAATCCTATCCCAGTGTCTCTTCCACCTATATTTAAATAGGACGAAAATAATAAATCAAACTGGTAAATACTAAGTATTCTGTAGGGAAGGAGTCTGATGGATGTGAGAGGCAATGTTCTTTTAGGCTGCAGTTGCAATACTTATATGGATATATACAAAAAAATATATGGATTTCTGCATTGCTTACTCATAAAATGTGGTCTTAATTCAAGTCACCATCATATACGAATACACTTTGACTGGACTAATAACACACAAAAAAGCACCATTATACTCCTTCCACACATTCAGTGGTCTTTTTGCTCTAAGCTAAGCAGTTTTTGCCACAAATAGCTTTGTAGGACGCTGCTAGGTAGAGTACTAACAGTCCATCATTTTCTGTATTGTAGACAGACACACTTACACACTTTCTTGAGAAGAGCAGATATGTCAGTAACCTGGCTTTGTGTGCTTTTATTTCATCTCTTTAATTGACTCCGATTATACATTTTGAAATACAAAAGGATTCACAAAACTACTCACACTCACACACACACACACACACCTTCTCACAATTTTATAAAAAATTATATATTAATGACCCTGTTCATTACCATTTGTTACGTTCCCACTTTCTAGTCTTGGGGCCGGAAAGAAGCGGAACAAAAAGTTGGGGGGAGAGTTGATGAGCACAAATATCTATCTATCTATCGAACACAATATTTTATTTAGATATATTTTAACATGTAATTTATTTCTGTACAGTCAAAGCTGAATTTTCAGCAGCCATTGCAGTCTTGTAAAAAAAAAAAATTGGCCATTTTGTTTTTACATTTTTTTTACTTGTATGGAAATGGAAATAGAAATCGTTTGTAACATTGTGGAGGCATTATAAAGCATGAATTTCTCAAATATATAAAAATAAAAAATAAATAATACTCTATACTGACCCCAAACCTTTGAATGGCAATGTAGGGTTTATTTTATTTTAATTTTTTTGCATTTTCTGAGACAAGTATTATTTATCCCAGCATGTTCTTTATGCAGACATTACCCCTATTTAAAATAATGTTTATTTATTTTTATTTAATTTATTTTTCTGACATAATCCAGCGAAACAGTTCAACTTATGTTATGAGAAAATATCATAGTGAAGCATTGTGACAAGAATATTGACTGTGAATAATGAACAGAGATATATGCTAAGGCCGTATTATGCTGTTAAATATGTAATATGTGAATCAGTCTGGACAATATGTGTAATTTCCATACATGACTTAAGCAAATCATACAGACAGTTGTTCACTGTGGTCAGGATTAGCTTAGGGGAGAAATGGCCACCATGATGGAAAATAATAGAACTCTACACACATTGCATATAATTTTACCAGGTTCCAGTCAGCCATGACACTGATTGTTTCTGAGATGTTGGGGTGTCCCTCCCTCTTTAACTGTAGAGGGTTTACTCTCTTTAGCCTCTACAATGGCACAGAAGAAGAGAGCCACGCCCCTCTCCACCCTCGTCCCACATGCTTTTGACACAACAAATAATACCAGAAACCAAAATCAATCAGATCACCTCAAAGAAGACAAATTGGAGAGAGAGAGAGAGGGACAAAGATAAAGAGCATTGAAATATCACTAAGTGGACATACTGTCCTAGAATATCACGATGGGTACAAAACAGGTGTGATTCTTTCCAGACAGGGGACCTGGGACCCCTCCTTCTCAAGGCTTGAATTCATCCCATCGCCTTTAAGTCCTTTAAGTAAGTTGTATGGAACCAGTTTCCAAGAAAGCACGAAGGAAAGAGAAAGGAAGCGTGAGGGAGAGGGATTCTAGAGAAGGCGGGAGAGGTTGTGGTACTTTGGCGGGGGTTGCTCCATTGTGATGGAACTGAAAGGAAGACAATCTTGGGTTCCTTGGGCTTCATCCTTGAGTGGACCCGAAGAAAAATAATCAGCCCCAAGAAATCAAATCTCCTAAACACAGGGCCAGAATTCAGGCATGAGACTGGGATGCAGGACACAACCACTCCAATGCATATTATATTATATTATATTATATTATATTATATTATATTATATTATATTATATTATATTATATTATATTATATTATATTATATTATATTATATTATATTATATTATATTTAAAAGGTTTTTTTATTATTCTTTGAGAAATCTCTTTTATTATAAAATATTATTACAATTTCAAAAAAGTGTTTCCAATTTAAAACATTTTAAAATGTAATTTATTCCTGTTATGAATGGAATTTTCAGCATCATTACTGTAGTCTTCAGTGTCATATGATCTTCAGAAATCATTCTAATATGCTGATTTGCTGCTGAAGAAACATTTCTTGTTGAAAACAGTTGGGCTGCTTCATACTTTTTGTGAAACTATTATGTTGAAAATATTGTTATAAATGTCTTAACTGTCACTTTTGATCAGTTTAATGCTTCCTCAAAAGTATTATTAAGAAATGAAGAAAAAAAAGGATCAACAATGCATCAAAACTCACCCTCTCATGTCTAAAGTGAAAACCAGGTTCTGTCTTTCTGCGTATACAACACAAAGAAAAGCACAGGTATCGGTCATCCAACTGTCAGAGTGAGTAATTGATGGATGAACAGACAGATAGATGAACGGATGATTGGGTGGATAACACAAAGCTGTGTTTGAAATACTGGTGCGGAAAAGAGGAGAGAAGACGGACAGAAGACAAAGAGGGCATGCAGATGGGAAAACGATAATGCCATGAAAGACGAAAGCGATGAAAGAGCACAGAGTGACCAACAAGCCAATATTAGTTTAAATCCGCAGAGGGAACACTGTGTTAAGCGGAGGGAGAAAAGCTGGTAAAATTAGAGTTCTTTAGCTTCATCACACAGTATGAACCAAAACAAATGAAGCAGAGCTAAAATGGCTCAGGGTTTTATTCTATTGTCATGTAAAATATTTTAAAATGCCAAAGAAAGCAGCCAAGAAAGTTTCTTCTCATCTGAAGTTTTATTTATATATGCAAGCAATTTTGTTAAGAAAACTGTGGGTCTTTTCTAAACTAAACACATCTGACACCGCAGGGAAGCACATGAAACACCGTCAGGGTGGTGTGGTGTTTCATCTTCCCTTGTTCACTCAGTATGATGGACACTTTTACAAATTACACAAGAGAAGGCCTAGTCAGACCTATAGTAGTCCGAATTTTCCAAAATATGTTTGAGAAGATTTTAAAACCTCAAACAATCTCAATCAACAATATGAAATATTGTACTTTATATTATTAATCTAGAAAAAGAATTACAAAAAAAAAATCATTATCAGACAGTTTTAAATAGTTTTGGTGCAAAAAATGTTATAAAAAAATTTCAGAATTTGTGTCATTTTCTTTTTCAGCATTATTGGGTTCAAATTTGCATAGTACAAATAATATGCAAAATAATCATGCAAATCAATGACAATCGACTTAATTTCATTATACCCTGCTTTGAGCACACTGTACTATAAAGCAATGAAACCCAAGTCATAGAATCTAACCAAATCTAATATAAAGCAATGCAATACAATACTAACGTTTAGGTCATGATTATAACTTGAATATTAATTGGGCATCTTTATTTCTGCAAGAAGCCAATAGGGTTAATGTGTTTTGCATCTCTCTTTATGTGAAAGAAATTGTGACATCTCCAATTCACAAATGTACTAAGCCAGTGTAACCATCATTTGTTTGAAACCTCTGACCTATTGACTCCTTTGGCTGAGCTGGTGTTTGGCCTGCTGGCTGTGACTGGATGTCCCGTGTTTGTCCATTAGCAGCGGGCGGTAATCTAGGAGTCCAGACGGGTGTGAGTGAAGGGTAGAGAATACACTGCCATATTGGATCCGTGCTTCCATATTTGACTTTGGGATAGGATAGGCTTGAGGAATTCTGTGTAGGACACGCTGTTCAGAGAAAGAAAATTCCACGAGAACATGAAATGCTCAGTTATGCCTCATCATATAGATGAATGTGAATTCTCTATAAAATGTATAGGCTAAATCTAAATTCAGCAAAAGCCACTACTCATCACAAACACAACTTGATACTAAGCCATTAAGTAATTAATAACGATCAGTATTACCAATAATATCATCATATTATTTAATTATTATTCATCTCTGTTTACTTAAAATGGATAAAACATTGCTGGTTTTGGACCTGGTCACAAATGATCTGTCTGTTTATGCATACGTTTCACAGGTAGACCTTATTATGCATTATAAAATATGTAAAGCTGCAGAAGGGTCTTGAACTTCAAACAAGACAGACAGACAGACAAATCCTTTTCACACCAAGAATTCTACACCATGGCAGAGGTATTTTTACACCCCCACCTTGGCCCGTGAAGCATCCACGAATATATCTGAGACGCAGTTGAGTGTTTTGGAGAGGCGCATGAAGTCATTGTCTCCACGTTTGGGGGGATTGTGCTTGGCATTGGGGTAACAGCAGGATTTGGGCGATGGGCCAAAGTGACTTATAAACTGTTGAAAGTCCACAGTTCCATCCTGCTGAGTGAACAAGCAGGACCACAACCTTCTGACCTCTCCACGAGTTACCTCAGGATGGAGCTCTAACCTGAGCAGGGCGAGAGGAAGAATGACAAACTAAGAGAGAAGAATAAATGATGGGAGGAGGGAAAGGGAGAGGACAGTGGGATTCATGAGTCCTCTACATGAAGAATACACCTCAAATTCTTAGAAGAATGTGAACACTGTATCCTTTAACCCCCTTAACCGCCTTATTTAAGCAGTATTAAAGTTAAAACTTTCCAACCAACAGCAAAGCAGCAACATTTTCTCTCACACTGTTACACAACACAATGTCACGCCTAAAGAAAAGACAGTACTGGGAGAAAACACAGGCGATCTGACCGCAAACAAACACATCTGTATCATACAACCCTGCTGTATACTATGCATAGTTTTCAGCCTTGCGTTGAGTACAGTATGTGCATACAGTACATGTGAACAAACACGAATGTGCTTGTCACTGCCTTATACGAGTCGATCAAGGAAGCAACAGTTTCTGTGAGAGCCAGAGAAGCTGGCACTGATATGTCAGGCAACCCCTCTGTGAACTCGGCTGCTGTAAAGCCTGTTAGTGTCACTAATCTCTGAGCTGGCGAGGAGAGTTCAGTTCACCTTGGACCGGTTGGCATCGTCTCTCTCGGTGTCTGTGCACCAGTGCCACGCCACAGATTATGCAAATCCACCACGATGCCCCTCATTCAGACCACGACTCCTTTTAGGCCTGCTGCCATATTCCAGCCAAAAAATGAATAGAGAGATAAAAGAGGGTGATGTAGAAAAGGAATGAAAAAGGGTTGGAGAGAAAACACAAAAGGGTCAAAGGAAGAGCTGCAAAAACAGCACAGGGAGGGAGGGACGAGAGTAAACAAACAAATAAATCATTTATAGAAATGGAGGAGTTTCTCACATGGGGTGAACAGTTCAGAAGAGTTCAGGACTCTTAACTCGGTCACCACAACAACATGTTTAGTTCACAGACTCAAAGAGAGAAAAGAGAAAGATGTGGGGAAAGAGAAGTTGTTAAAAGAAAAGAGACAAGGGTTGAAAAAAGAGATGACAGGTACAAGAGCCTAAGAGACTGAATCGCTTAAAAACAATTAGATGATGCTACAATGCAAACCCTTACGAAAGGAAAATATATTTACCAATATATTTCTTAAAATATATTGTGATATATTGTAATATATTATTTTCCCTTTTTATTTTCTAATATTTTATATATTTGAATACATTTAATAATCTATTGATGATACATATATTATATAATATATTGCAAAATATACAAATGATTGCCCCTTTCAATATATTGCAATGTATTGGAAAAAATAAATATACATAAGAATATATGCCTAATATATTATATAATATTTTCCAATATACTGCAATATATTTTTGTTTCATAAGGGAATAATAGAGACAATGACAATCAACATGTTGTTATTTCTTGCAGTTTATTGATTATTAATTCATTTTGATATTTTTGGTAGGGCATACATTCAATAATGTGTAGCTGGTAAAATTCTCAAAGAAGAAATAAAATCTCATCAAACGGTTCAAACTCTCAGGAAAAACTGTAAAATCAAAGTTTCAAAAGATCTTTTAGTTTATGTGCAAAAGGCAATACAATTCTTCAAAATATCAGGAATATTTCAAATTAATAAAAAATAAGTATTACTAATATTGAAAATAAACAAGAATAAATTAAATACATATTTAAAAGATAATGTAAGAAATAATGTAGTAGTTAGTAGTCATGTAGTAGTTTAATACTAAGGGCTAGAGCTTAAGTAAAAAAATAAATAAAAAATATATGTGAAAGATTAATAGTAATGGTTGCAATACCTCTAACTAAAGGAGCAGCAGAGATACATATGATAGTACAGCAGTGTAGCTCAACATGAAGCAGGCATGGGAACATCTAAACAAGCGTGCAGTAGGCCATAGAAAACCAACGGCCTCAGAACTTCACCGTGCCAACAGCTCTCTCAGTCTCTGTACACCAAACACATTGTTATTCATAAGAGAGAAGAAGAAAAAAAAAGAGTAGGTTGTTGACTTGCACAATTAAGGCATCATTTGCCAAGAGAAAAGGCCTGCTTTCTGTTGGCGTTCTCTTTGGAGACAAAAGCGTCCAAGAGCTCTGTAAAAACAAGGGCTGGGAGACTCGGTGGACTGCATGGGTCTTGTGAGACACACAGGGAATGCATGTGTCACAAACGCTGAGTGGGAGAGACCCAGGACTGAACACCATGGAGAAAAACTCAGTGATTCGACATGGTGCTAAAGACAATGAGAAGCAACACATTCCAGGACATCTTCAATAGTGTGTGTGTGTGTGTTGGAGACAACTATATAAACGTCCCCCAGATAATCATCTGAAGTACTGACTACCAAACTGAGGTACTCCTAGAACTAATGAAGACATTATGCCTGAAAACCAATTAATTATTCATTTGATTTTCATATATTCATTGGCTTTTATAGGCTGGTACTATTACTATTATGCTCTAGTGATAAATTCTGACAAGTGTGTATTGTGACCAGACAATAACATCTTTGCAATGTGGAAGAAAAGAAATCTGAGGGAACTTTTTTTTTCTTTTGTATATGTGGTCCATCACCTTTTAAGTAACTGGTACATGTCCTCCTGAGTGAGACGTCTGGTGTTTTTCTCACCCAGTATATAGTGTGAAGTAAACCCTTAAACATTATAAGACATCATATTTAAGAAAATGTAATAATAATTTATCATATAGATATTCTGAAATTTCTAGACAGTTATTTCTGGGAGAATGTGCACTGCTATTCAAAGTAAGTTTTATTTATACATTTTTTTTAAAGAAATTAATACTTTTAATCAACAAGGACACATTAAACTGAGCAAAAGTGACAGATTTTTTTTTTTACATTGTTACAAAAAAAACTACAAAAAAAACTAAAAAGTTTTAAAAATAAATGTTGTTCTTTTGAATCACAATTGCCATATAACCGTTTTCAACTTGTTTTTTGAGCATCAAATCAATGATGTCTGAAGGATCATATGACGCTATAGACTGGAGTAACAAAAAAATTCTCTATTGCAATATTATTTCACAAGATTACTGTTAAAAACATTGCATTTTTGATGAAACAAATACAGCCTTAGTGAGCATAAAAGGACTTAACATTAAGACATCTTACCATTACCAAACTTTTGAATTGTTTAGCTTGTAAAGCAGCATTGTCCACCTGGGAATTTACAACTGATGTATTATGAAGTCACATGAGATCATACCTCATGGTCACTCCGATCCTCCTCTGAGCCCTTCTCCTCGTCTGAATCATGGTTCAAGACAGGCTGTGCGTTTGTCTGGAAGAGGCTGGGAACTCCTTTCCTGAGGAAGCAAGAAAACGTCCTTGGGACCATGGCTTTAGTTTTTTAGATCTTTGATAAGTACTTCATACAATATAAGAGAAGCCCTGAGGAACCCTTAGAATGAGCGACCCGCTTTGTGTCGTTCTCGCTTGAGTGGCGAACAGGGACAGCTACAAGACCTGACACTGAAACAGCCTTGCTGTGCTGACCGCTTTGAGAGCAACTGAAGTGGTCAAACCAGGGAGACACCTGACGGTCTTGAAGTGTTAGTGAAACTATGAAGAAGCACATGAGAAAAATAGGACGCACAAAGCCCAGCCTAAGCTAATGCATTCTCTGTGCGCTTGGATGGGTTGATGGGGGCCGGACTCGGCTGAGTGGACGGCCGTGGCTCTTTTGTGCTCAAGAGAGGACAACCACTCCCTCGGCTTTAGGGCAGTGATCTGGGCCATCTTAGGGCCACAGTCCGAACGAGGTGGGCGGACTTGTGGCTTGAGGGGTCACGGGCTAGAGTAGAGTTAGACACACTGTTTAAAGGAAGAAATAGAAGGGAGGGACACAGAAAGATGGTGAGATTTAAAAGACAGATGCTTTAAATAATGTTGATAGTAGTTCAAAGAGACAAACGGCAGTGACACTGACTGCAAAAGGCATTAAGTTTGTGTTTGTGCATTGTGCCGATGACAACATGAACGTGCCTTCAGGATTTTCTCAAGAAAACCACTCTTTTCAACAGTTAAGCTGACCTGAATGAGTCAAAATAAGAGTTTACTGAAAGCTCTGTGAGAAAAGTGCTTGAAAAATGCAATTAACAAAGAGTGAGTCTCCATTTGCCAATCTGCATGTCACAGCAGAACAGATATAGAGGTAAATTCGGTTAATTCATCATATTCAGCGCTTGAGTCTATTAGTGGACCTGTCGGATGCTGAGGGAAGAGACCTTGTGACCCAGCCACGGACATCTCAGCAGGACACCCATGTCCAGCAGCCCTGCCACAAAACCAACACAGCAGGACATGACATCACACTAGCTTATACCACAAACAGACACTCAAACTAAAAGAGAAATGAGCCAAAGATCCACTGAGTTAAGTTACAAAGATTTCCAAAAAATGTTAACTCTAAAATATAAAATGCCTATGTTATGTACTCAAAAAAGTTAAGAATATATTTGGATGTGATGTTACATGTGAACTGAAGGACTAAAATAAAATAACTAAAAATAATTAAAGATAGTAAAAAGAGTATTTAATAGTTATGAAGTCAAATAAAACAGTAAACTATTTAAAGTCATAAAATAATAATAAATAAAATAAAAAATTATAATAAAAAAAATAAGCTTCTGAGTTATTTACTTACAGCTAGAATACACTGCTATAGACGTAAACAAATTATCAGCTTTTGGATTTGTTTTCCAGACAAGCACATGCATGTCTCTTTTATGCCCATAAGGGGGCACATGATTCTCAGTTTGACTTGCTAGAAAAGCAGAAAAAAGAAATGTAAAACTTTTTAGTAAATTGACCCTTTCTTTTTTTATTTATTTTTGCTAGGTGACTAATATCACAAGACTTACAATCCTTAAGGGAGCAACAACTTCAGTTTAACCTGATTTAATATTATATTACAGTTTATGTTACGGTTTATGTTTTTATTTTGTCAAAACCTCCAATTACTGAAACATTTTCATCCTGCTGATTGGAAGTGAAATGAGTGATATTATTCTTAAATTATTCTATAGCCTATAAGTTATTATACAAAAATGCAGCTGAGCAAATCTTTTATTATTGAGTATAGTTTTGCCTTTAAAAATGTTCTCCCTCATCTGCTCAGTTCTGCCTGTTCAAACTGTATGATATAGTAACGTTGGTTTTAAATTAAGACATGTTCACATGCTAGATATTGTTTAGATTACTTGAGATTCGGCTTGCCACCCAAGTTCAGTTGTGATTCAGAGTCATTGGCAAACCCTCTCTGCCTCAGACGACTGGTCTTCAGAGAGGAGAGAGAGCTTGTTGTTTCAACAGACGAGGGGTCGGTTGAACTCCTTGCGGACCCCCTGTTCTCCACAAGCTCAGATAGAGGGATTTGAAATTAAAAGAAGAGGGAGGAAGGAGTCCCATCACTCGCAGAGATGAGATACAGATTCCCACAGAGTTAACTGGTGAATGAATGGGCTGCTTATTTCACTTTCATTTCATCTCGTCTGAGGATGGATGGACTGAGTGAGGGAGTGAAAGAGAGGAATAAGTAGATGCACATTTATCACGTTTGGACTGTATTGTTCTGTTTAATCTGGGCCACCATCTGAGAACATGAGACGTGTGTGTGTGTGTGTGTGTGTGTGTGTGTGTGTGTGGAGAGAGAGAGGAATGTGTGAAAGAGACTACAAGAGCCACATGAGTGAGCTGCAGGAGCTCAGACTGAGAATGTGTGTCTGTGTGATTTACTTTTCAGAATTTACCCCCAAATTTAAATTCATTACAAGTCATCATTTCCTCTTTTCCATGTAGTTCAACATCTGATTGCATTCCTTTCTATACTACACTAAAGAAGATATATTGAAAAATATTGTTTGGGACCCGACTGACTTTCATTTTATGAACAAAAACGATTGGAATGTTCTTCAAAATATCTTCTGCTTTGATGTATGATGTGAATGATACAACAAAAATACAGTGTGCTATCACTTTTCCAAGCAATCAGTCTTTTGATTTGACTTAAGCAAGCACCTGAAACATCCTAGCAAACAGCCACAACAACAGCACAACCTGGTCTCACAGAATTCCGTGAAATGTCCACGGGTCCTTAACTCAAAATCCGTGAAGCCATCACGGAATTGCCCCAAATTCCGTGACCCGGCCACGGATATTTCTCCAACGCAAGTCAATGACACTGACCTCCCGTGATCCACACACGGATACCCGTTTCAATGACGGAGTACAGAACTCGCTGAACGGACGTGCTTTCTCATTTGGAAACGCAACATTTGACGTATTTGTTTCTTTTCCAATATCAAATGCCATAATGACATTAACCAGACAGCTGTTGTAGTTATTGCATTGTCCTGTCATCATAAAAATTACGTTTGTTTCAGTTACAAAAGTCCCGTGATGGCACGGACCTCCACAACCTGACCTCACTCACTTGTTTAGGAACTTACAAGCTTTTCGTCGACACTGTTGCAATGGCATGTAATTAACTTGGCATTTTTTCTCGTCCTGTCATCATAAAATCCAGTTTGATGGCGTTTTACACACATTTTGGCTATAGTCAGAACTAAAATCTGTGATAGGAGCACGGAGTGAGTCTGTGCTTAGATCACGGATAACTCTAACGCAAGTCAATGACACTCATCTTCCGTGGTCCGTACACGGATCGTTTCAGTGATGGAGTACAGACCTCACTCAATGGACGTGCTATCTCATCTGGAAACGCAACATTTGAAGTATTTATTTTTTTCAACACCAAATACCATGACCAACCTGACTGTTATTGTAACTATTGCATTGTCCTGCCATCATACAGATTCACTTTGATTCTGTTAGCCTAACTAAAATCTGTGATACGAGCACGGAGTGAGTCTGTGCTGAGATCACGGATAACTCTAACGCAAGTCAATGACACTCATCTTCCGTGGTCCACACACGGAAACCCAGTCTCACGGCAGTTCGTGATTTTGTCACTTAATTTAATCTATTTATTCGTGGCAGGCACACTTTTACTTCCTTACTTTCATGATTGCAGCACGTTTTTTTTAAACTAATGCATTTCAACTGGAGGCATCTTTCGTGCATCAGCACAATATTTTCTGATTAATTATTATTATTATTATTTAATTTTTCACAGGACAAGAGAAAAAACTCACTGAAACTTGAAAAAAAAAATCGGAGCTTAACTTACTGTACAAAACTGAGCAACATACTGTATTGCTGGTGACAAAAACACATTAAAACTTTTTTAGCTGTAAAATGCGCAATGGTTCTTTTTTTACTTTTTCATTGATTTTTATTTTTTTCATAGGCCTAGATTTAATTTTTTTTAATTACAGAATTCAATATCAAGTCCTTGACACATAACTGTAACACATTTTCATATTAAGAAACAATTTAGTTTAAATAAAAAGAACAAGAAATATCTAAAAATAAATAAATTATTTATTAGCGATGGGCCTACAGATTTATTTATTTATTTATTTATTTATTTATTTTTACTTTAGACTCTAAAGTTAAAAGTTTTTATTAAGGCTATTGTAAAGGCTTCTTAAAAATGATGTCGCTGATGAGCCTCTCAGATTCTGTGATATGAATGTCCGCTAATGGGTTTAGAATGAGCCCCGCTCGGCCCGTGTTCTGGCTTACTGTAATATTTCACCTGTAATAAGACCGAAATAATATAATTAAAATAAAGAAATGAATGAATACATGATAACATCTAAATAAATGTTGATAAATTTAGCGTTATAGTTTTAAAAATATTAATAAACAGCAAATCAACACAGAAAGACCTAAATAATAATAATACATAATTAATAAACAGCGCCGCCCCTCCCACTACGCGCATCACGCGCTGTGCGTCAACCCCAAAGCGTCAAAAACTGAAGCGTGGTCAAGCGCCTCTAGCGTCACTGACATGAGATGTTTATCGCTTTGAAATCACGTTCAAGAAGTCTCATTCAGCACACATCGCGATACTTTCCATCAGTTTGCAAGAGCCGCAGGTTGGGTGAGTTATACAGTCTATGGTGAGTAGTAGTAAATATGCTCTTTTAATGCCTGTCCTAAAACGTATTCTGTCTTCTTTATTAATCAGATGAGCGCCTTATGTTTACTCTCTGTATTACATCGGTCATCCGAGGCTGTCTTTGAGTTTCATTGAGTTTAACTAAATGAACACAGCTGCTAACTGGTTAAACCATGTCGGTCACGTGACGTGACGTGACGTGACGTGCCACAGACCTGGGATCCGTTTTATATTCATTTCAGGTTCAAAGATGTAAGTTGTATTTGTAGTAAAATCATGGTAACCATGACACCTACAAAAGTAGGTAAAACCCAGTAAACAAGACATTTACCATGTTTTTTTTTTTTTTTACCACAGTAACTGCAGCTTTACTGTAGTATAGTAATAGCACATTAATCACCAAATTAACTATAGTTGTACCACTGTAATGGTAGTGTTTTAATGTGCTTTTATATGACTTATTTCACAGTAATCACATTTACTGTACCATGCTTGTAATACCTTTTTAATGTAAAAAAAAAAAAAAAAATTCCCATCTTGCAATTCAATTCATATTTGTTTATATCTTAAATATTTTGCTCACAGATCACTATTAACATTCTGTATATAATTCTGTTTTATTTTCTTTCCCCTTGTATTAATTTTTTAGCTGAAAAGACGTAAAGTAAGCAGTCACCCCAGTGGTGTTTGTGGAGAGGTATTCCTTCAGAAATGGAGAAGACAGAAAGCTGCAGAGGCAGGTTGGTCTGTGATAGTTTGTCCCTTTTATCAAACATTCCTGTTGTTATCATTTGCACAGCATTTTGTTGTTTCTTAAACTGTTGTACGGTCCAAATACCCACACTTGCCATCTTTGCACATTTCCTTTATTTGGCCCAAGTGAGCATGAAGATCACAATGTGTGTCGATCTTAACATGACAAAGTTCGTTTCAACTTTGTATTTTAAAAGAAACTTCTAAATGTCTTTTCAATAGTCCCTAATAATACATTTTAATGCGCTTTTCTAGAACCCAAAGCGCTAAAATTAGCGCCCTATTAACCCTATTAAAGATGACAATTTATTTTGTGGTGCTTCTAATTAAGTGATAAAAAGAAGTTACAAATGATGTACAAAATAAATATACTTTTCTGTGCACCAAGAAAACATGCAACACTTTGTTTTACTACTAAATTAGTCTCAATTTCTAATTATTATAATTAATATTTCACAAACATTGGAAAGTTGCCTGACCTCCTGTGAGATCTCTGCAAAAAGTCTCACATTAATTCCAAAACATGATGCATGATGGGATACACTAAGCGTTGTATAGCGCTCCGGAGCAGTATTGGAGAGGTTTAGTGTGTGTTAAGGACACCGTGCTTTGGCATTATTAAGACCGGGGACAGTCTCATAGTCACGTACACACACTCTCAAGTGAATAAGACCTCAAGTGTGGGTAACTGGAAAGGGGAAAAGTCTTTAAAATGATCCCTAAATACAGTCGCACGTCAAAGTCTTAATAATTCACTAATTCAATTTAACACTTGTATGATATTGTACAAGCCCCTGGACAATCTAATCTGACACTATCACAATATTGGAAAATCAGTTGCCCCACACAGTCAGAAAGTTTATATTGTTCATTGGCTTCTCATTAAATTACTTCAAATAAGCCCCATCAGTTCATGTTCCCACTATACGTGATCTCCATGACTAGATATTGCTATTAATGACTTGCTTTTAATAATGGATGCATTTAACATTTAATTATACAGCATCTTTGCAGATTATGCTTTCATGGTCTAAAAAAAACACAGTAATGTTGCATTTAATTACATAATATTTCTATCCTTTCTGTCTTACAGGATTGTTTCCAGATAACACTGTAGTTCTCCGTCATGCACAAGGACTCACCTCTTTAACCCCCCCCCCCCCCCCACCCACACACACACACACACAGAGAGAAATGGTTCCTGGATCAGTGACTCAAGACTTTGCAGTGGTTTGATTTCTGCAGAAGATGTAACTTTGTTTTAATTAACCTTATAATGAATACATTGTGACCTTCCAGCAACCCATATACTGTACTGTATACAGAACCAGTGATGACAACAATAGTTAAAAAATAGCATTTATAATATTGATAAAGCATTGTGTTCTCTTTGTCAAGCTTCATACAGTAAACTTTACTTCTGGTGCTTTTATCATAAAAAAGCTTCAGTTCTCATCAGGAGTTTTAGTAAAGGACATATTCATGCACAGCAATCCCCTAGTTCCAGTCATGAAGTGAATGATGTTATTGTTAAAGTTATATTTCTGCATTTTTATGTAGCAGGTGTTTGTTTTCCTGAACACTTTATCTTTCTTCCATTGTTCGGACAATCAGTGTTTACGTGATGCTCTGCTGATTGAGTTTTATAGATGATATTGCACACTTGACATGCATGTCTTCATGATGTTATTTTGTGAGTTTGAAACATTAAGTGTTGTATCACTTTTTGGTCAATAGAATCTTTTAAGAAAATGTATAGTTTTACGGTGTTCTCTGAAAGATATATACCATATTTATAATGTTTTGTTTTTTAATAAAAGAATTTGCACACTGAAAAATGTTAACGTTTACAACATAACTGCCTTTTTTTTCTTCATAGTTTTATTCTTTAAAAACGAGCTTGGTGACAGTGCAGTAATATGCGCACTTTGTCTTTAAATGAGTTTGACATATCTATAAATACTGGAAAACTCTTACAAAATTATGTATGTTCATTATGCTTTATTTCAGTTTTTATTCCTAGAGATTAATTGGTAAAGCAAGGCAAATCACAGAAACAAATTTAAATAATTTAATAACTTAATAATTTCACTCTTTACTTTTTATTAGTAAATGCTCTTGTCTTTGGTCAGGAAAAAATTTATCTTTTAAATTGAATGAAATGAATCTATTGGTTATATAAGATACAACTGTGACTGTGCAGTTCACATCACGTGTTGTACACACACATGTACACATCGATATTGCTAAATTGCTGTCAAGCTGAATAACAATAATTTCTGTATTTGCATTATTGTTGGAAGAAGGTGTAGACGTTAATAAAACACTATCTAATAGGTGGCTAATTTAATTTATTGTTAACCAATCTATCCCTTTAGCCGAAAAACGGAAAACAGCGTTCATGAATGACAATAAATGGTTAAGGAAGTGTGATGACGCTGCTCAGCTTTGATGTCATTGGCTGTGAATGTCCCTTGTCATCGCAGGACTGTCTGTGGTTGGATTATCTTTTAACCCATATTAAACAGCGGATCATGTTACAAAAGTATGTTTTGCTGCTATTATCACATTAGTAAATATATTAAGTCAACATTGGGTGTTTCTATGTTGAGAAAAATCACCTTTTTACCGAGATCCTAACACTAACCCTAAGAATAACTTCAATGAACTACAAAAAACAGCGCCTAGTATTCCCTTTCCATAGATAGAACGATGGAGGCTTATGGGTAATGTAGTTTAAAAAGTTTTATTAACGAAATGAAATAAATAATATATTGAATGGTAAACTAGACATATAAATATGTTCACTGTGTAAACCACTATGATATATTTGAGAGGCATGGTGAAATTTAGTATTTTAGAGTATGCAATATGTAAAATGCCTTTATGCCACCTTTCCATTCATTTCTGAAAACTGTGCCCAACATTATTTTATCAGCATAGCATAAGTAGTAATCATGCTGATTTTCGCTTTGATATGTTAATTGGACTCTGATTTACAGCCTTTTGAAATGTACAGTTTTTGGCTCTTCCGGGGGGTGCTACTGGGCCCCTGGGGGTAGAAGGGCAGTAAAACCTACATATATGTATTCTCCTCATCATGGACAACAAACTGAGCTGAGTCACATTTATATCTGACAGTTTTCACAGTCCTCTGTTTTCTAATTCTTACATCATTGCTATTATACCTTTTGACAGGACATTGTGAAGCCATCTGATGAAACATGGAAAAATTATAAAGAAATGTTTTGATAATAAAAATAATAGATTATTTATTTGATTTTTGAAGTAAACATCAATAAATATAATGGATGAACCTGCAACAACATGCCATTATCTATTCCCCACTGTTAAGCAGTAATCAAGGACAATGTATACACATTGTGATACTTCACTATTACACAAGGACAAATTCATTCATATATATATATATATATATATATATATATATATATATATATTACTAATAACTAATTAGCAAAAATCAGTGTAAAAATGTCCTCTCACCCCTGTCTCTTGCTCCTCATGTGCTGGACATCGGTAATGTGTGTGCTCTTGGTTTTAATGCAGTACAAGATCCACGTTGATCATTCCTGCTACATTCTCAGTTATCCCTCAAGTGTTTGTAACTATAAAGCCCATGGCACCATCTTGTAATGCAAAATAATTAATCTCGTAACTCCCTTTCTTTCACAAAACAATTGGCATTTGTTACTAAATATAAACAATAATAACTTTCTGGTGTACTGATGTCCCAGATGTCATTAATCTGATCAAATATTTTTATGTCTTAAGTAAAAAATAATCCCAATAATGATTATGTAGTTTTTCCAAGTCTAAAATAAACACATATGAGCCTACCTAGTAAAATTATGTATTTACCAAGAATCTTCAGAACACAATATTCATCATATTCATTTTATTGAAGCATAGACTATAAAGATGATAAAGTAGCATCAAGACAAATAAGATTCAAGGAAAATAATTATTCATCATCAAAAATACAGATGAGTGATGAAATGTCCTTAAAAGTCACAGTCCCATTCAGTCAACTGTGATACAGATCATGTGATACATATAAGACATTGGATACTGTTTCAGAAAATAATGATTCCCATCATCACATCTAAACTGGTTTCATCGTGATCTTCTGTCGTGTCTGGAAACAGTTTGTGGTTGATATCCAACACTGATGTGGTGTAGCTTGTTCTCAGCCAGAAGATTAGATTAGATTAGATTAGATTCAACTTTATTGTCATTATGCAGAGTACAAGTACAGAGCTAATGAAATGCAGTTAGCATCTAACCAGAAGTGCAAGAATATAGTGTTTTATATACATAAAAGTGCAGAGTAAGTAAAGCTATGATATACAGAATTTACAGTGGAGTTGCTATATACAATATTGATCAGAGTATATACAGAATATAAATATGAATTTAATGTAGGGATTGTATGTACATTATGAACAGAGCAAAGAAGAATTATATATACATTATGAATAGCAGGAACTTGAGAACAGTGGAATAAATACAGTTGAATGAGTGTGCAAAAGTATAGTTTAACTTTTTTATTATATGCAAAATAATAGTAGTGCAATTATATTTATTGTAGAAATAGTTTACTGTGCTTGTACAGTAACAGCTTTAGACAGTTTATAGTGTAATGGATTTAACCATGTGCAGTCTGTGCAAAATATGAGTAGTGCAATACATGTATGTAAAGTACTGTGACCAGTGCAGTAAAAGAGCAGGTACTAGTTCGAGAGCGTAGGCTCCTGTAACGCCTGCCGGATGGAAGGAGGGTGAAAAGTCCATGGTTAGGGTGAGAGGCATCCTTGATGATGTTTCTTGCCCTACCCAGACAGCGCTTCTGATAAATGTTCTCTATGGAGGTTAACTGGGTGCAAGTGAGATCTCCCAGTCCTAAGATCCCAGACCTGGTCAAAGTGAAACAAACAATCCAGATGAAGTTGTTTAATGGACATAGAGCTCATCTTATGAGTAACTATGACCCTTGTAGTACTATACACTTACCATTCTTCAAGCTGTTTTAAGATCTTTTGAGAAGCTTTTTCTCTGAAGACAATTTACCACATCCTCTTCTTTCACTCCTTTCAAGAGCATCACTTGGTCAAAACCCCTCATTTGGTTGATGAGATCATCTGTACAAAGTAAAATTGTTAAAATACTGCAATAAACAATTTCATTATGCAAGAATTTAGAAAAAGTTACAGAGGCAAAGGACTTGCCCATGAGACTCCATTAGCATGTGTACTTCTCAGAGACTCTAGAATTCATCTTTTGTTGCAGTAAATGTGTTTTCTTCCTCTAGAGTCTTTCTCCAGAGCTAATGACTTCTCTCACAAATGTGTTTTAGTCTGTGCAGTGTAAGGCTTTGCTCAAACCAATCAACTATCAATTCACAATTTATAACACAACATTCACAAAACAGTGAGATAATGTCAATTGGTGTTTATATCAATTAAACCACTTTTATGACACTTGTATGCTTTTAAGAATAACAGGTGGTGTTTTTTTTTAAACTTTAGATTAAAAATGTTCCAGTCAAACTTTGCTAACATGCTATAATTATTATAGCTGTATCAAATAAAATAAAATAAATATAAAAACATTGGAAAGAATAATTACGGCTGACATGACCAGTCCTGTGAGAGATCATCATAAAGTCCTGTAACACAGCATTGCTTAACACACACATACCAGAGGACTTCTGTTTGCTTGAGCACAAGATGACCATCTTCATTTCTCATCCTGAGCAAATCATTTCCTTGGTCTTCCTTCTCTTCTGTGAAACAAGATAATCTTACTCTGTGTGCAATGAGCAATATTTCTCATTAAACATATAATTAAGTTAATTTAAAGTAAGATTCAGACCAGAGCATTTGATGAGTAAACAAATGTACCTGGGAAGAGCTGATCGTGGCAAGAGTCGCTGAGACTCAGTAATAGCTCTTTTAGTTTTTAGGAAGGTTTGTGAGGGTTGGCTCCCCAAAAACTTCTGAAAAGAAGAACAGCATTATCTGCAAACAATCCTGTAAGACAGAAAGAAAGGAAATATTATTTCATTACATGCAACTTATACATTACTATATACACTTTAACTTATACATTACTTACATACATTATTTTTTAGACCATGAAAGCATTAGTGAATTATTAAGACTTTGACGTGCGACTGTATTTAGGGATCATTTTAAAGACTTTTCCCCTTTCCAGTTACCCACACTTGAGGTCTTATTCACTTGAGAGTGTGTGTACGTGACTATGAGACTGTCCCCGGTCTTAATAATGCCAAAGCACGGTGTCCTTAACACACACTAAACCTCTCCAATACTGCTCCGGAGCGCTATACAACGCTTAGTGTATCCCATCATGCATCATGTTTTGGAATTAATGTGAGACTTTTTGCAGAGATCTCACAGGAGGTCAGGCAACTTTCCAATGTTTGTGAAATATTAATTATAATAATTAGAAATTGAGACTAATTTAGTAGTAAAACAAAGTGTTGCATGTTTTCTTGGTGCACAGAAAAGTATATTTATTTTGTACATCATTTGTAACTTCTTTTTATCACTTAATTAGAAGCACCACAAAATAAATTGTCATCTTTAATAGGGTTAATAGGGCGCTAATTTTAGCGCTTTGGGTTCTAGAAAAGCGCATTAAAATGTATTATTAGGGACTATTGAAAAGACATTTAGAAGTTTCTTTTAAAATACAAAGTTGAAACGAACTTTGTCATGTTAAGATCGACACACATTGTGATCTTCATGCTCACTTGGGCCAAATAAAGGAAATGTGCAAAGATGGCAAGTGTGGGTATTTGGACCGTACAACAGTTTAAGAAACAACAAAATGCTGTGCAAATGATAACAACAGGAATGTTTGATAAAAGGGACAAACTATCACAGACCAACCTGCCTCTGCAGCTTTCTGTCTTCTCCATTTCTGAAGGAATACCTCTCCACAAACACCACTGGGGTGACTGCTTACTTTACGTCTTTTCAGCTAAAAAATTAATACAAGGGGAAAGAAAATAAAACAGAATTATATACAGAATGTTAATAGTGATCTGTGAGCAAAATATTTAAGATATAAACAAATATGAATTGAACTGCAAGATGGGAATTTTTTTTTTTTTTTTTTACATTAAAAAGGTATTACAAGCATGGTACAGTAAATGTGATTACTGTGAAATAAGTCATATAAAAGCACATTAAAACACTACCATTACAGTGGTACAACTATAGTTAATTTGGTGATTAATGTGCCATTACTATACTACAGTAAAGCTACAGTTACTGTGGTAAAAAACAAAAACAAAAAAAAAAACATGGTAAATGTCTTGTTTACTGGGTTTTACCTACTTTTGTAGGTGTCATGGTTACCATGATTTACTACAAATACAACTTACATCTTTGAACCTGAAATTAATATAAAACGGATCCCAGGTCTGTGGCACGTCACGTCACGTCACGTGACCGATAGAGTTTAACCAGTTAGCAGCTGTGTTCATTTAGTTAAACACAATGCAACTCAAAGACAGCCTCGGATGACCGATGTAATACAGAGAGTAAACATAAGGCGCTCATCTGATTAATAAAGAAGACAGAATACGTTTTAGGACAGGCATTAAAAGAGCATATTTACTACTACTCACCATAGACTGTATAACTCACCCAACCTGCGGCTCTTGCAAACTGATGGAAAGTATCGCGATGTGTGCTGAATGAGACTGAA